>NW_027640674.1:0-600000 GCF_949752795.1 Hyperoodon ampullatus | reverse complement strand
TTTTATGCATCACCCCACCTCTACTTTCCCCTTAAGCAGGCATAAGAGTGTTTTCTAAATGTGAGACTCTGTTCTCTTTCCTAATTCAGTTCATGTGTTGTGATGTTGACATTACCTCTATAAGTGATATCTTATGATTAGATTCTTTTTCTGTGTGACTTATTGCACTTAGAATCATCGTACCTTAATCCACTCATTATGCTGCTACTGGCCTTATGGCATTGATATCACGTCTGAGTGATATTCCGTTGTACAAAATTACCACAAGTTCTTTATGCATTTCTCTTTTTCCTGGCATACTTTATGTGAACCGAAGTGGAGGTTCTTGTATGCAGAGCAGCCCTAAATTTTGGGGTGCCTGTGTCTTGTTGATATTTAGTCTTCCCAAGTCATATGCCCATGAGTTGAAGTCCCCTTTGCTCGGGGGCTTTGTATTTTAGATGTTTTAGGAAACAGCATACACTTCTTCAGAGTGGCTCTTGGATATTTATACCCCACCCATCAGCGTGAGTAGCTCCCTGTTCTCCATGGCCTCTCCTGCTTTTCTGCTTTGTACACATTTTTTGGATGGCTTTTCTGAGCAGTGGAAATTGAAACTTCTTTGTTGAGCAGACTTGCATTTCCCGCTTGCTTGGTTGGCCAAAAACTCTGTATGTGTTTTTTTCCTGAAGATATTCACGAAAAAAACGCATACACCCTTTTGCCCAACTGCATCATTTTAGAAATTCTGCTGCTTTTCATATGATTTACCTGTGAGTACAATCTACGTTTTGAAATCTGTTTCCTGCAATTCTGCCGCTCATTCAGATCCTCTTCGTTGCCTTACCTGAATATATTTTTGGATGTTGGTTATCATTTATATCTTTGCAGGTCTTTGAATTGTCTGCTCCTGAGCTCCATTTTTCAACTCGCATTTTTTGTGAGCTGGCCGCCAAACCATTGTATTGCTTCCCGCCCTATTCTGGTTCTGGGGAGGCAGGCTGTGCCTTTGGTTAATTCTTCTTCCTAATGGGAAATTAGAGTGACATGTGCCTGTCAAAACTCCTACAGCTAGTCTCTCATTGGTTCCCCCTCTTCCCGTTTATCCTCTGCACAAATTGCAAACTGTGTGAAACAGGAGGTTAAAGGTGCTGATTCTCCAAGTGGGGAGATTGTTAGTAATGTGGCTGGAATGGCGAACCCCAGCACCAGGAGATCAAAAATGAGGTGCATTTTAGACACCTTTCCTGAGCACACGGTGTACGTTCATCTTGGTTTTCCAGGCATGTTTTCGCTGTCAGAAGATTCCCTTGAACCTGCAGATTTGGGACCCATGGAATGGAACCAGGCTGTATTACTTTAAAAGGTCGGCATTTCCTCACCCAGCCTCTCTAACATGTCTTAGCGTGCATAGATTCCAGCCTTATATATCATCCTGCTGTGGGTCTACATGTGTTCAATCCATGTTACATCGTAGCCCTTCAACAAAAGTTGTAAGAAGTTTTGTCTGTCTCACTGTTTTTATACATATTTTTAAATTTATTTTTATATTGGTTACAACTGATTTTCAAAGCTCTGTTTTTTGCTGCTGTGCATTCACTTGATTCATGTACTGTGAGACAACAATAAATTCTTTTTCAGATGCTTACCAGTCATATGTATTATTTTCCAGTGACTTGAGTGGGCTGAGTGCAGTTCTTTGAGGTACCGTGTAGGCATTGTCAGTTATTCAATTTGGTACTTAGAATGGTATCTTTGCTAATTTCAACCTCCTGGATAATACCTCACCCTTCCCCACCTTTCCCATTTAGCAGCCTTACGTCTATTTTCTACATATTTGACTATGTTTCTGTTTTGTAATTTATTTCATGTGTAGCCATTTTTGATTCCACCTTTAAGTGACATCTTATGATATGTGTCTTTTTCTTTCTGACATACGTCACTTAGAATGATCGTATGTATCTCCTCTAGAGTTGTTACAACTGGCCTTATTTCATTGATTTCTGGATGAGTAATATTCCACTCTACATAAGTACCCCATCTCTTTTATCCATTTTATCCTTCCAGGGACATTTATGTTATATCGAAATTGAGGCCCTTTTTAACAGAGAGGTGGTAAACGTTGGGGTGCCTGTTTCCTGTCGATTTTTGTTTTTCCCAAGGTATACACCCATGAGTGCAAGTGCCCTATGCTCTGTAGCTCATTTTTTAGATGTTTTAGAAAACACAATACACTTCTCCAGAGTGGCCATTGGCAAATTACATTTCCACTATCAGCCTCACAGGGCTCCCTTTTCTCCTCACCCTGTCCTGCATTTCGGGTGTTTACACTTTATGTGGATGACCCTTCTGACTGATGTGAAGTGATACATTTTGTAGTATTGATTTCCAGTGCCCACCTGTTTGGTTGGATAAAACGTGTGTATGGCCTTTTCTTGAATATATTCAGAAAAAATGCATACGCCCTTTTTGGCCAACTGCATCATTGGCGATGTTCAGCCCCTTTTCTTGTGCTTTAATGGGGAGTCCTTTCCACATCTTCAAATCTGTTTCCTGCCACTCTCCCTTGCTTACAAGTCCTTTTCTGTGACTTACCTCAAGACATTTTTTGATGATAGATATTTTCAACTCTGCAGTTTCATGAATTTTAGTGCCCGTGAGTTCCATTTTTCAACTTGTGTTTTTGGAAACTGGACACAAAACAGCGGGATTTCCTCTAGCCCTATTCTGTTTTCGTGGGCAATTCTAGCCTTTGATGAATTTGTCTTCCGGATTGGAAATTAGAGTGGCATGTGCCTGTCCGAACACCTAGGACTTGTCTCTAAATTTTTCTCATCCTTCCGCTTCATCCTCTGGACAAATTCCAAACTGTGTTCAACAGGATTTTGACGGTGCTGATATCACCAAGTGAGGAGATTGTTAGGAAAGATGCTGGAGGGGTGAACCCGAGCACCAGGCGATGAGGAGATGAGGTGCCTTTTCCAAACTGTTTCCGATCAAATGGTGTACCATCCTCTAGGTGTGACAGGCATGTTTTAGCCGTAGGAATGGTCCCGTGCATGTAAGGAGAACACCAGGGAGTTTTCCAAATCAATGCCTCCCTGAACAACAAACTGGGGAATTTTTAAGCTATGGCTACATATATGTCCATTAAGGGCCTTGGGAATTAGACAGAGTCCAAACTTTAGATGATTTAAATCTTCAGAGTCAGAAGTGCTCACCATCGGCCTTGCTTAGGTTACATTTTATCTGTCATTGATACATGATGTCAATAAAAATATCTATTCTTTTTCAGATTATTTCCCCTTAAAGGTTATTGCAAAATATTCAGTGTAGTTCCCTGTGCTATACAGTAGTTCCTTGTTGATGATCTGTTTTATACATAGCAGTGTGTATGTGTTAATCCCAAACTGTTAATTTATCCCTTCACCTACCTTTCCCCTTTGGTAATAATAAATTATAAGATTTTGTACTTCTCAGAAATGGGGAAGCTGAAAGAGAGGTATCATTTTCAATGGAAAAGCATTCAAAACAAGATTAAAGCTTCAGCCAAGAGTATTCGATGTACATCCTTGGGAATAAATCACTTCATTTCTCTAATGTTGACCTGACAAATAAGACAGACGTCTTCACTAAACTTGCTTATAATAAAGTGATGGAAATATCAGATGTAAGTCTTAGAAACATCTTATTTTACCCGAGCCTTATACACTGCTCTAGGTTGACTACAGTTTGGCTCACACATCTGTTCATTGAAGTTACAATGTTCTCAATTTCTGTTACTGATCCTCCAGAGTGGACCCCAAGAGGAGTCCCTGTGCCCAGTGTCATTGGAGCAAACAGATCAAGACTGAGTTTGGTTCAGAAGCAAAGGAAACTTTATATATTGAAAACAGAATGGAGAGGTGAGAGCGTGCACTCCCCCACGGGCTGTGAGCTGGGCTGCTGTGTAGGGGTTCCAGCAGCGTCAGCAGGAGGGAGGGGATGGAGCTCTCGAGGGCTGGGTTGGCTGCAGCTCAGGCTCTATGTCGCAGAGTCTCCATGGGACCCCGCTAGCTGAGGTGTCGACCCAGCCATTCTGCACTAGGTAATCGGGTCTGAAGTGCCGGGTGTGGGACCTCTGCATGCGGAACCCTAGGAGCACGTGAAATTAGACAAAGCACAAAGGAAAAACAGGTTAGACTTTATTTTATTGCCCAGATTCTCTTTTTATCTCCCAGGAATTTTTAATGAACGTTGCCGGAGATGAACACCTCCTCTGCTTTTTGTCCCGTTCCTCATTCTTGGGGTGCTGAGGGTGCAGACACCTCTTTTGTAACTGCTTCATGCTGAGGTGGGAGACCTCATACACGGGGGGAGGGGCAAAACTTCTCCCCAGCAGCCTCCAGGTGAGGTTGATTGTCCCAAGGACTCCTGCCTCACTGCTCGTCCACCTGAGCACGAGCATTGGAAGTGTTATAGATTCTAATGACCTTTAAGGGTCCAGGAAAGAGATGCACAGAGATGCTGTTGTGGCAGGTTTCACCCCACCCCACATTTGTTCGGTGAACTTAGGCTGATGGATTTGCCAGCCTAGATGCTCTGACCAGTAGTCTGTGCTTTCTTTAATTAGGTCCCTGAATTAATGTACAAACAGCACCATGTGTCAAAGCCCTGCCCGCTCAACTCCCAGACAGTCCAGGGTCAGTGGTGATCCAGGACCATGACGTCCACTGAGTCAACTGCCTTTTGAAGAAGCCAGCAGTCCAGCCGGTCATATTGGCCACCATCACCGTGGTGTCTGTAGGGTTTTCTATGGTGAAATCGTGATATACGTTTCCTCCACCAAGCTTGTTAGCTCACGTCTGGGTGCAGTAAGTCCTGCAAGCTGTAGTCTGCTCTTTCGGGGCACAGACTTGTTTTCTGAGAGAAACTCCAGGTCAAGTGATGGTCACAGGAGTCATCTTGGGGGCCCATTGCCCCCGTTTGTCTCTCTGGAGTTTGGAGTTGGAGGGCCTCCTCACTCTAGGTCAGTGTGTCCGCAGCGCGACCCCTGCAACTTCAGGGCATGATGGGTGGTTAGGATCACCACGTGGGTTCCTTTTCCCTTAGGAGGGAGCTGGCATTGCGGGCTGCTGATTTCCAGCTTTTTAGATACCCCAGTATCCTGGCCTGATGGGGCAGTGGGCAAAGCCCTTGGTGACCATAGTTTATCATACCTGAAGGGCATTCTTGTGTTGCTCCATTTCAAGTGGTCCCAGTTTTTGCACTAAGGCTCCAAGGGCGATTAACCTTTGACCGGGTATGTAAAGGTCAAAGGGTTTAGCTAAATTAGGGAGTTCCTGGGCAAGGGCCTGAATTGACTGCTCTTTCCATTCTTGAAAGGCTGCTTCTGGATTCTATTCAAAAGAATCATCATCATTTCGTGTCAGTGTTTCATGTAGAGGCCCAGGTATTAGACTGTAGTTAGGGATCCAGATGCATAAAACCTTGGCCTCCCCAGGAACCCCTAAGCTGTCTTCTAGTTTTAGAAGAGGTAAGGCTGCAAATGGCTTCTTCCCTATCCTGGGATGCGTTTCTCCGAATATCTGTGAGAATGAAGCCCAGGCATGTCACCTTAGCCTGGGATAATTGAGCCTTTTCCTTGGACACCTTCTATCCTTTCTTGGGTAGGAAGTGCAGAGGCGTCTTTAGTAGGCCAGGCGATCAGAATGTCATCTGCATATTGAAGGAGGGTTCCCTTTTACAGAGGTAGAACTTTTAGGTCTTTAGAGGACATTTCCCCAATGATGGTGTGGGGATTTTTGAACCATTGGGGCAGGACGGCCCAGCATTATTGCTTTTGTTGCATGTTGTGTCCTGCCACTCACAAGACAAAAGTTCTTGTGACTCTGAGATGAATGGAATACAGAAGAAGTCATCATTGAAGTCTAATACAGAATGCCATGGCCTGGTGGATGGTAGAATGACCAGCAGGGTGTAGGAAATAGGAGCTACTCGATGTATATCCTCGGTGGCTTCACTGACTGTCCTGATATTCTTTAACAGGTCTCCAGCAGCCCATGGGGCTCTCCTGGTCAGGCCAATCCCAGATATGGAGCTCACCTGGGCTGCGCCGCCCACCCCACAGCCCACGGGGCTCTCGTGGTCAAGTCCCTCCCAGGGTATGGAGCTCACCTGTGCAGCTACCCAGCAGCCCATGGGGCTCTCCTAGTCAGGCCCTTCCCAGGATACAGAGCTCCCCTGGGCCGGTACCCCAGCAGGGCTGGACACACAGGAACTGTGCACATAGCCCACCTTGCAGGGAACCCCCAGCTCACCCGTCGCTCACAGCTGACACAGAACACCTCAGAGCAGGACTTGAACTAAGAAACAGCAGCTCTGAGAGGTCTGTGACCCTGGGTATCACTCTGTGCATCCTGTCTCTGCCTGGTCTTCCAGACACTTCCACTGCAGCCAGGGCACCAGGCCTCTGTCTCCACCCACCATCACTCCTCTCCCTGACTCCTGGGTTCCTCTCATTAGGATAGGGTCTTCTTGAATTTGTTTTCCACTCATAGACCAGATAAAATGATAAGAAAACAAGCCGCAGCTGCAGCCCCTTGTCTATCCTGACTCGCAGGAGCCCACACCTGTTCCTTGGGCCTGGCCTGTTTAGCAAGGTTCATTTTCTGCAACTGTTAGCCCCTGAGGGGTGAGGATTGGCTGATTTGGGCAGCCTGACACTGCCTGCCAGCCCTCCCCAGGTGTTCCTGGGTTGAGGTCAATGTAAACACCTCTCCAGTCAGCAAGAGACCCTGTTGCTGTGCCTGGCGCCATATTCTCTGCCCGGTCAGCAGTGTCGGGGCTGGGGTGGTGGGAGGGAGTGAGGGGCCGTGTCTTTGTGGGTGGCCCAGTTTGAGGGGGGCTCTGATGGACTTTCTGCAGGAGTTGCCAGGCTGCCACCTGCTAAAGAAGAGGATGTGTCACCCATACCTGCTGCTGGAATTTCTCCCAAGGCAGTGGTGAGGAAGTAAAAAAGCAGTGGGGGCCGTGGCAGGATGGGTATCTCAGGCAGGGAAATGGAAAGCTTCCAGAAGAGCATCTGGTGCCAGGACCATCCTGGCTGGCCTGCAGGCACAAAGTCGGCCTACGTGCTGTCGCTTGTGTGACTCCACATCCCTTCCTCTAGGCTTGCAAGTTCTTGTACATATTCAGGTGTTTTACCTGGAAAGGGTGGGAAGAGTTCAGCTGCAGCAGGACTGGGGCTCAGCTCACATTTACTCACAGACGCCTCGAAACAGTCCCCCTGCTTTGCAATGAGGACGCTCCTTGTGGGGGGGAGCGCTGCTGACTGCATGTGAGACCATTTCACACCTCTGACCAACTTAAGAATTTTTACCAGGGGAGCAAGTGCCCTGATACAATTTTCCTCTGTATAACTGGTAGGTTCTGTTTTTTTTTTTTCTTTCTTTCTTTTTGGTTCAAGGTAGATTTTATTTATTCCTCTTTTTTTTTTAAATTACAAATATAAACATGGAAATAATGCATTAATATAAAGAAGTCTATATGAAGGGAAAAACATTTTTTTGTTTTTTTTAATTAAATGTTATTTATTTATCTTTAATTTTTTTAAAATTTATTTCTTTCTTTTATACAGCAGGTTCTTATTGGATATCTATTTTATACATATAAGTGTGCACATGTGAATGCCAGTCTCCCAATTCATCCCACCACCACCCTCACATGGCATTCCCCCTTGGTGTCCATATGTTTGTTCTCTACTTCTGTGTCTCTATCTCTGCCCTGCAAACCGGATCACCTGTACCATTTTTCTAGGTTCCACATATATGCATTAATATACAATATTTGTTTTTCCCTTTTTGACTTACTTCACTCTGTATGACAGTCTCTAGATCCATCAAGGTCTCTACAAATGACCCAATTTCATTCCTATGTATTGCTGTGTAATATTCCATTGTATATATGTACCACATCTTTATCCATTCGTCTGTCTGTGGGCACTTAGGTTGCTTTCATTACCTGGCTATTGTAAATAGTGCTGCAATGAACATTGTGGTGAATGTGTCTTTTTGATTTATGGTTTTCTCTGGGTATATGCCCAGTAGTGGGATTGCTGGATTATATGGTAATTCTATTTTTAGTTTTTAAAGGAACCTCCATACTGTTCTCCATAGAGATTGTATTGATTTACATTCCCAACAATAGTGGAAGAAGGTTCCTTATCTCCACACCCTCTCCAGCATTTGTTGTTTGTAGATTTTCTGATGATGCCCATTCTAACAGGTGTGACGTGATACCTCATTGTAGTTTCGATTTCCATTTCTCTAATAATTAGAGATGTTGAGCAGATTTTCATGTGTGTCTTGGCCATCTCTATATCTTCTTGGAATAAATGTCTATTTAGATCTTCTTCCATTTTTGTATTGGGTTGTTTGTTTTATTAATATTGAGCTGCATGAGCTGTTTATATATATTGGAGATTAAGCAATTGTCCATTGATTCGTTTGCAAATATTTTCTGCCATTCTGAGGGTTGTCTTTTCATCTTGTTTGTAGTTTCCTTTGCTTTGCAAAAGCTTTTACGTTTCATTAGGTCCCAGCTGTTTAGTTTTCTTTTTTATTTCATTAGTATAGGAGGTGGATCAAAAATGTCTTGCTGTGATTTACGTCAGAGTATTCTTCGTAAGTTTTTCTCACAGAGTTTTATACTGTCCAGTCTTACATTAAGGTCTCTAATCAATTTTGAATATATGTTTATGGATGGTGTTGGGGAGTGTTCTAATTTCATTCTTTTACATGTAGCTGTCCATATTTCCCACCACCACTGATTGAAGAGACTGTCTTATCTCCATTGTATAGTCTTGCCTCCTTTGTCATAGATTAGTTGACCATAGGTGTGTAGGTTTATCCCTGGGCTTTCTTTTTTTTTTTCCTTTTACACGTTTATTGGAGTATAATTGCTTTACAATGGAGTGTTTGTTTCTGCTGTCTAACAAAGTGAATCAGCTATACATATACAAATGTCACCAGATCCCCTCTCTCTTGCATCTCCCTCCCACACTCCATATACTACCCCTTTAGGTGGTCACAAAGCACCGAGGTTATCTCCCTCTTCTATGTGGCAGCATCCCAGTAGCTATCAGTGTTACATTTGGTAATGTATTTATGTCCATGCCACTGTCTCACTTCGTCCCAGCCTACCCATCCCCCTTCCGGTGTCCTCAAGTCCTTTCTCTACTTCTGTGTCCTTAATCCTGTCCTGCCACTAAGTTCTTCAAAATTTTTTTTTTCTTCATTAGATTCCGTATATCTCTGTTAACATACAGTATTTGTTTTTCCCTTTCTGACTTACTTCACTGTGTAGGACAGATTCTAAGTCCATCCACCTCAGTACAAATAAGTCAGTTTTGCTTCTTTTTATGCCTGAGTAATATTCCATTGTATATATGTGCCAGATCTTCTTTATCCATTCATCTGTCGATGGACACTTAGGTTGCTTCCATGTCCTGGCTATTGTAAATAGAGCTGAAATGAACATTTTCGTACAAAACTCTTTTTGAATTATGGTTTTCGCAAGGCAAATGCACAGTAGTTGGATTGTTGTGTCGTTTGGTACTTCTATTGATAGTTATTTAAAGGAACCTCCGTACTGTTCTCCCTATTGCCCATATCAATTTACATTCCCACCCACAGTGCAAGTATGTTCCCTTTTCTCCAATAAAGGCCTCTCCAGGATTTATTGTTTTGTAGATTTTTTTTGATGATTGCGACTCTGACTGCTGTGAGGTGATACCTCACGGTAGCTTTGATTTGCATTTCTATAATGATTAGTGATGTTCAGCATCCTTTCATGTTTTTCTTGGTAATCTGTATATCTTCTTTGGAGAAATGTCTATATAGGTCTTCTGCCCGTTTTTGGATTGGGTTGTTTGTTTTTGTGATATTGAGCTACATGAGGTGCTTGTAAAGTTTGGAGATTAATCCTTTGTCAATTGCTTCATTTGAAAATATTTTCTCCCATTCTGAGGGTTTTTTTTGCATCTTTTTTATGTTTTCCTGTACTGTGTAAAAGCTTTTAAGTTTCATTAGGTCCCATTTGTTGATTTCTGTTTGTATTTCCATTTCTCTAGGAGGTGGGTCAAAAAGGATCTTGCTGTGATTTATGTCATAGAGTGTTCTGCCTATGGTTTCCTCTAAGTGTTTTATATTGTCTGGTCTTATATTTAGATCTCTAATCAATTTAGAGTTTATTTTTGTGTATGGTGTTATGGAGTGTACTAATTTCATTATTTTATGTGTAGGGGTCCAGTATTTCCAGCACCAATTACTGAAGAGACTGTCTTTTCTCCATTGTATATCCTTAGCTCCTTTGTCATAGATGAGATAGCCATAGGTATGTAGGTTTATCTCTGAGCTTTCTGTCCTGTTCCTTTGATCTGTGTTTATGCCAATCTGCATACACTTGATTCCATTATGGAGACATATAAATTCATAGGTTTCAAGATTATTAGCAGTCAGATATATTCCTCTTCAGTGAATAGGGTGTTTTGTGTCCAGTTCATTGAGAAAGGAGTAGGTCTTGTCTATTACATATTTGGTATATGGAATGGTATCTGTGCTAATTTCAAACTCTGCTTTTACACATCACCCCACATCACCTTTCCCCTTAAGGAGGCATAAGTGTGTTTTCTAAATGTGTAACTCTGTTCTCTTTTGAAATTCAGTTCATGTGTATCCATGTTTACATTCCCTCTATAAGTGATATATTACAGTAAGTTTCTTTTTCTTTGTGGCTCATTTCACTTAGCATCATCGTACCTAAAGCCACTCATTATGCTGCTATTGGCCTTATGACATTGATTTTATATCTGAGTGACATTCCATTGTATATAAGTATCACAACATCTTTATCCATTATGTTTTTTCCTTTCCTGTTGTATTTAAAGTGTACCGAAGTTGAGGTTCTTGTAAACAGAGCAGCCATAACTTTGGTGTGGCTGTTTGTTGTGGATTTTTAGTTTACCCAAAATACACGCCCATGAGTTGAAGTGTGCTATGCTCTGTAGCTCTGTTTTAGAAAACAACATACAGTTCTCCAGAAAGGCTGTTGACAATTTACATTCTGTCCATCGGCATAACCAGGCTCCCTTTTCTCCTTGGCCTGTCTTGTATTTGTGGTTTTTACACTATTTGCGGATAGCCCTTTGGACCGGAGGTAAGTGACACTTCTATGTAGTGTGGATTTGCAATGCCTGATGGCTTGCTTGGCCAAAAAGGGCGTATGCATTTTTTCCCGAATATGTTCAAGAAAATACACATACTCACTTTTTGGCCAAGGACATCATTGTCGAAGTTCTGTCACTTTTCATGTGCTTTAAAGACAACTCCAATCTACCTCTTGAAATCTGTTTCCTTCAATTCTGCCTTGCATTCAAATCCTCTTCACTGCCTTACCTCAATATATTTCTGGATGATAGTTGTCCCTTATAACTCTGCAAGTTTGTGAATTGCTGTGCCCCTGATTTCCATTTTTCAAATCGCCTATTTGTGAGCTGGCTGCAATACCGCAGGATGGCTTTAGGCCCTAGTCTGGTTCCGGGGCTGCAGGCTGAGCCTTTGTTTAATTCTTCTTCCTGAGGTGAAACTAGAGAGACATGTGCCCATCCAAACACCTACAGCTAATCTCTCATTTGTTTCCCCTCTTCCTGTTCATCCTCTGCACAATTTGCAAACTGTGCATAACAGGAGGGTAAAGCCGCTGAAACTCCAAGTGGGGAGATTTTCAGTAATGCAGATGGAATGGCGAAGCCCAGCACGATGAAAGGAAAAATGAGGTACCTTTTAGAAAACTTTCCCGATTACACAGTGTACCAACCACTGGGTTTCCCATGCATTTTTAACTGTAGGAAGATTCCCTTAAACCTGGAGTGTTGGGACCACTAGAATGGGTAGCACAAAGTATTGCTCTAAGTGGTGTTCTTTTGCTCACACAACCTCAGCAATCTTGTCAGCTCCAAGTGTCCAGTCTTATGTCTCATCCAGAGGTGGGTGTAAAGTTGGTCAATCCACGTTGCATCACAGGCCGTGAACGTAATTTTTAAGAATTTCTCTCTGTTTCGCTGTTTTTGCATTTTGCTTTTGAAATTTATTTTTATACGGGGGGTTTAGCTGAATTTCAGTGCAGTGTCCATGCCGTTATACACACACATGATTCCTTTATGGAGACATGAGAATACATATGTTTTAAAGTACTTAAAGTCAGATATATTCCTCTGCAATGAATAGGGAGTGTTGAGTCCAGTTCATTGTGCTGGGAGTAGGTGTTGTCTATTACATACTTGGTTTATGTATTGGTATCTGTGCTAATTTAAAACTGTGGTTTTATGCATTACCCCACTTCGCCTTTCCCCTTAAGCAGGTAGAAGATTGATTTCTAAATGTGTGACTCTGTTGTGTTAGTAATTCAGTTCATGTGTAGCCATGTGTACATTCCCGCTATGAGTCATACCTTATGATAAGATTCATTACTCTGTAATCTTTCCTAACTCAGTTCATGTGTAGCCATGTTTACAGGACCTTCATAAGTGATATCTTATGATAAGTTTCTTTTTCTCTGTGACTTATTTCACTTTGAATCTTCGTACATGAATCCACTCATTTTGCTGCTACTCGCCTTATGACATTGATTTCATGGCTGAGGGATATTCCATCGTATGTAAGTACCAGAATTTCTTGAACCATTTTTGTCTTTCCTGGGATATTTATGGTATACCCAAGTTGAGGTTCTTGTAAGCAAAGCAGCCCTAAATATTGGGGTGGCTCTGTCTTATTGATTTTCATTTCTCCCAAGATATATTCCATAGACTGGAAGTGCCGTCCGCTCTGTAGCTCTGTTTTTTACTTGTTTTAGCGAACAGAATGCACTCCTCCAGAGAGGCAGTTGGCAATTTACATCCTGCACATCAGCATAACTAGGCTCCCTGTTCTCCAGGGCATGTCTTGCCTTTCTGGTTTTCACACATTTTGTGATGTTCCTTTTGACTGGTGGGTAGTGATACTTCTTTGTAGTGCAGATTTGCATTGCCCCCTTGCTTGCTTGGCTATAAAGGGTGTATGCGTTTTCTCCTGAATATATTCAGGAGAAAACACATACGCCCTGTTTGGCCAAGTGCATCATTTTCGAAGTTGTGCCCCTCTTCCTGTGCTTTAAAGGCGATTCCAATGTACCTCTTGAAATCTGTTTCCTGCTATTCTGGCTCCCTTTAAAGTATGCCTCGTTGCCTTCCCTCAACAGATTTTTGGTCGATAGTTGCCATTTATTACTCTGCCAATTTGTGAATTGCTGTGCCCCTGAGCTCCATTTTTGAACTCGTTTTTTGTGAGCTGACCGCAAGTCCAAAATTTAGCTTCAGGATCTATACTGGTTCCCGGCGTGTGGCTGATACTTTGGTTAATTCTTCTTTCTGCCGGGAAATTAGAGTGAAATGTGCCCGTCCAAATGCCTAACAGCTACTCTCTCATTGGTTCTCCATCTTTCCTTTCATCCTCTGCCTAATTTGCAACCTGTGAGAACCAGGAGGTTAAAGGGGCTGTCTCGCGAAGTTGGGAGATTGATAGCAAAGCAGTTTGAAATTCAAACTGAAGCACAAGGACAGGGATTATTACTTGAGTTTTAGAAACCTTTCTTATTCACAGTGTGTCCATTCTCTTGCTTTCACGTACATGTTATAGCTGTAGTAAAATTCCCTTCAACCACGAGAGTTGGAATCCTTGGAATGTGTGCCACACATTATTGTTTAAATGGTCTGCTTTTGCTGACCAAATCTCACCAATCCTCTCAGTCCCAAGTGTCCATCCTTATGCCACATCCAGCTGTCGTTGTAGATAGGGTCATTCCAGGTTTCATCAGAGATCCTGAAGGAATTGTAAAGAATTTCCCCGTTTTTTTCTTTGGTTTTTGAAATTCCTTTTTATAGTGGGTTTGAGCTGATTCTCAGTGCCATGTTTATGCCAGTCTAGACACACTTGATTCCCTTACGGAGACTTATCAATACATAGGTTTTAAGATTCTTACTAGTCAGATATATTCCTCTGCGGGAAATATGGGGTTTGAGTCCCTTTCACTCCGGAAAGTGTAGGTCTTGACTATTCCTCATTTGGTTTTTGAAACGGTACCTGTACTACTATCAAACTCTGGTTTTATGCATCACCCCACCTCTCCGTCCCCCTTAAGCAGGCATAAGAGTGTTTTCTAAATGGGAGACTCTGTTCTCCTTCCTAAATCAGTTAATGTGTAGCCATGTTTACAGGAACTTCATAAGTGATATCTTATGTTAAGTTTCTTTTTCTCTGTGACTTATTTCACTTAGAATCATCGTACCTAAATCCACTCATTTTGCTGCTACTGGCCTTATGACATTGATTTCATGGTTGAGGGATATTCCATCGTATGTAAGTACCACAATTTCTTGAACCATTTTTGTCTTTCCTGGGATATTTAAGGTGTACCCAGGTTGAGGTTCTTGTAAGCAGTGCAGCCCTAAATTTTGGGGTGGCTCTGTCTTATTGATTTTCAGTTTTCCCAAGGTATATTCCCGTGACTGGAAGTGCCCTTGGCTCTGTAGCTCTGTTGTTTACTTGTTTTAGGGAACACAATGCACTCCTCCAGAGAGGCAGTTGGCAATTTACATCCTTCCCATCAGCATAACAAGGCACCCTGTTCTCCAGGGCATGTCTTGCCTTTCTGGTTTTTACACATTTTGCGATGTCCGTTTTGACTGGTGGGTAGTGATACTTCTTTGTTGTGCAGATTTGCATTGCACGCTTGCTTGCTTGGCTATAAAGGGCGTATGCGTTTTCTCCTGAATATATTCAGGAGAAAACGGATACGCCCTTTTTGGCCAAGTGCATCATTGTCGAAGTTGTGCCCCTCTTCCTGTGATTTAAAGGTGATTCCAATGTACCTGTTGAAATCGGTTTCATGCTATTCTGGCTCGCTTTCAAGTCCGCCTCGTTGCCTTCCCTCAACAGATTTTTGGACGATCGTTGTCCTTTATTACTCTGCCACTTTGTGAATTGCTGTGCCCCTGAGCTCCATTTTTCAACTTGTTTTTTGTGAGCTGACTGCTAGTCCAAAATTGTGCTTCAGGACCTATACTGCTTCCCGGCGTGTGGCTGAGACTTTGGTTAATTCTTCTTCCCCCCGAGAAATTAGAGTGACATGTGCCCGTCCAAATGCCTAACAGCTACTCTCTCATTGGTTCTCCCTTTTCCCTTTTATCCTCTGCCAAATTGGCAACCTGTGCGAACCAAGCGGTTAAAGGGTCTATCTCTCCAAGTTGGGAGATTGATAGTAAAGCAGTTGGAAAGTCAAACCGGAGAACCAGGAGAGGGACAATTAGTTGAGTTTTAGAAACCTTCCGTATTCACAGTGTGTCCATTCTCTAGGTTTCCCGTACATGTTATAGCTGGAGTAATATTCCCTTCAACCTGGAGATTTGGTTCCCTAGGAATGTGTGCCACACATTATTGCTTTAAATGGTCTGCATTTGCTCACTGAATCTCACCAATCCTCTCAGTCCCAAGTGTCCGGCCTTATGCCACTTCCAAGTGTCGTTGTAGATAGGGTCATTCCAGGATTCATCAGAGCCCCTGAAGGAATTGTAAAGAATTTCCCTGTTTTTTTGTTTTGTTTTTGAATTTCCTTTTTATACTGAGTTTGAGCCGATTCTCACTGCCATCTTTATGCCAGTCTAGACACACTTGATTCCCTTACGGAGACATATCAATATATAGGTTTTAAGATTCTTACTAGTCAGATATTTTCCTCTGTGAGAAATATGGAGTTTTGGGTCCCTTTTAGTGAGGAATGTGTAAGTCTTGCCTATTCTCTATTTGGTTTTGGAACGGTACATATACTACTATCAAACTCTGGTTTTATGCATCACCCCACCTCTCCTACCCCCTTAAGCAGGCATAAGACTTTTTTCTAAATGCGAGGCTCTTTTCTCTTTTGTAACTCAGTTCATGTGTAGCCATGTTTACAGGACCTTCATAAGTGATATCTTATGATAAGTTTCTTTTTCTCTGTGACTTATTTCACTTAGAATCATCGTACCTGAATCAACTCATTTTGCTGCTACTGGCCTTATGACATTGATTTCATGGCTGAGGGATATTCCATCTTACGTAAGTAACAGAATTTCTTGATCAATTTTTGTCTTTCTTGGGATATTTAAGGTTTACCCAAGTTGAGTTCTTGTAAGCAGTGCAGCCCTAAATTTTGTGGTGGCTCTGTCTTATTGATTTTCAGTTTTCCCAAGGTATATTCCCTAGACTAGAAGTGCAATTGGCTCTGTAGCTCTGTTGTTTACTTGATTTAGGGAACAAAATGCACTCCGCCAGAGAGGCAGTTGGCATTTTACATCCCGCTCATCAGCATAACTAGGCTCCCTGTTCTCCAGGGCCTGTCTTTCCTTTCTGGTTTTTACACATTTTGCGGATCTCCATTTTGACTGGTGGGAAGTGATACTTCTTTGTAGTGAAGATTTGCATTGCCTGCTTGCTTGTTTGGCCAAAAAGGGCTTATGCTTTTTCACCTGAATATATTCAGGAGAAAACGCATACACCCTTTTTGGCCAGGTGCATCATTGTCGAAGTTGTGCACCTCTTCCTGTGCTTTAAAGTCGATTCCAATGTACCTCTTGAAATCTCTTTCCTGCATTTCTTGCTCGCTTTCAAGTCTGCCTTGTTGCCTTCCCTCAACATATTTTAGGACGATAGTTGTCCTTTATTACACTGCCAGTTTGTGAATTGCTGTGCCTCTGAGCTCCATTTTTCAACTCGTTTTTTGTGAGCTGACCGCAAGTCCAAATTTTGCTTCAGGACCTATACTGGTGCCCAGCGGGTGGCTGAGACTTTGGTTAATTCTTCTTCCTGCCGGGAAATTAGAGTGACATGTGCCCGTCCATACACCTAACAGCTACTCTCTCATTAGTTCTCCGTCTTCACTTTCATGCTCTGCAAATTGGCAACCTGTGCGAACCAGGAGGTTAAAGGGGCTGTCTCTCCAAGTTGGGAGTTTGATAGTAAAGCTGTTGGAATGTCAGGCCGGAGCTCCAGGAGAGGGACAATTAGTTGAGTTTTAGAAACCTTTCGTATTCAGAGTGTGTCCATTCTCTCTGTTTCCCGTACATGTTATAGATGTATTAATATTCCCTTCAACCTGGAGAGTTGGGACCCTTGAAATGTGTGCCACACATTATTGCTCTAAATGGTCTGCATTTGCTCACTGAATCTCACCAATCCTCTCAGTCCCAAGTGTCCAGCCTTATGCCACATCCAGCTGTCATTATAGATATTATCATTCCAGGTTTCATCAGAGCCCCTGAAGGAATTTTAAAGAATTTCCCTGCTTTTTTGTTTTGTTTTTGAAATACCTTCTTAGTGGGTTTGAGCTGATTCTCACTGCCATGTTTATGCCAGTCTAGACACACTTGATTACCTTATGGAGACATATCGATACATAGGTTTTAAGATTTATACTAGACAGATGTATTCCTCTGTGGAAAATATGGGGTTTTGAGTTACTTTAACTGAGGAAAGTTTAGGTCTTGTCTATTCCGTATTTGGATTTTGGAACAGTACCTGTACTAATATCAATCTCTGGTTTTATGCATCACCACACCTCTCCTTCCCCCTTAAGAAGGCATAAGGGTGTTTTCTGAATGTGATCTCTGTTCTCTTTCCTAACTCACTTCATGTGTAGCCATGTTTACAGGACCTTCATAAGTGATATCTTATGATAAGTTTCTTTTTCTCTGTGACTTATTTTCCTTAGAATCATCATACCTGAATTCACTCATTTTGCTGCTACTGGCCTTATGACATTGATTTCATGGCTGAGAGATATTCCATCGTACGTAAGTACCACAATTTCTTGAACCATTTTTGTCTTTCCTGGGATATTTCAGGTGTACCCAAGTTGAGGTTCTTGTAAGCAGTGCAGCCCTAAATTTTGGGGTGGCTCTGTCTTATTGATTTTCAGTTTTCCCAAGGTATATTCCCTAGACTGGAAGTGCACTTGGCTCTGTAGCTCTGTTGTTTACTTTTTTGGGGGAACACAATGCATTCTTCCAGAGAGGCAGTTGGCAATTTACATCCCGCCCATCAGCATAACTAGGCTCCCTGTTCTCCAGGTCCTGTGTTGCCTTTCTAGTTTTTACACATTTTGCGGATGTCCCTTTTGTCCGGTGGGAAGTGATACTGCTTTGTAGTGCAGATTTGCATTGACCTTTTGCTTGCTTGGCCAAAAAGGGCATATGCATTTTCTCCTGAATATATTCTGGAGAAAACTCATATGCACTTTTTGGCCAAGTGCACCATTGTCGACAATCAGCCCCTCTTGCTGTGCTTAAAAGGCGATTCCAAAGTACCTCTTGAAATTTGTTTCATGCTATTGTGTCTCGTTTTCAATTCCGCCTCTTTGCCATCCCTCAAAAGATTTTTGGGCTATAGTTGTCGTTCGTTACCCTGCAATTTTTGAGTTTCTGTGCCCCAGAGCTCCATTTTTCAACTCGTTTTTTGTAAGCTGACAGCAAATCCACAATTTTGGTTGAGGACCTGTACTGGTTCCTGGCTGGTGACTGAGACTTTGGTTAATATTTCTTCCTGAGGGGAAATTAGAGTGACATGTGCCAGTCCAAATGCCTAACAGCTACTCTCTCATTGGTTCTCCCTCTTCCCTTTCATCCTCTGCCAAATTGGCAACCTGTGCGAACCAGGAGGTTAAAGGGTCTGTCACTCCAAGTTGGGAGCTTGATAGTAAAGCAGTTGGAAACTCAAACTGGAGCACCAGGATAGGGACTATTAGTTGAGTTTTAGAATCCTTTCGTATTCACAGTGTTTCCATTCTCTACGTTTCCCATACATGTTATAACTGTAGTGATATTCCCTTTTACCTGTCGACTTGGGACCCATGGAATGGGTGGCATGCATTATTGCTTTAAACGGTCTCCATTTTCTCATCCAATCTCACCAATCCTCTCAGTCCCAAGTGTCCAGCCTTATGTCTCATCCAGCTGTCGTTTTAGATAGGGTCATTCCAGGATTCATCAGAACACCTGAAGTAATTGTGTTAGAATTTCGCTGTTTTTTTGTTTTGTTTTTGAAATTCATTTATATAATGAGGTTGAGCTGATTTTCACTGACATGTTTATGCCGGTCTAGACAAACTTGATTCACTTATGGAGACATATCAATACGTAGGTGTTAAGATTCTTATTAGTCAGATATATTCCTCTGCGGGAATAGGGCTGTTGAGTCCCGTTCACTGAGGAAGGAGTAGGTCTTGTCTATTCTGTATTTGGATTATGCAACGGTACCTGTTCTAATATCAAACTCTGGTTTTGTTCATCTCCCCACATCTCCTTTCCCCTTAAGCAGGCATAAGTATGTTTTCTAAATGTGAGACTCTGTTCTCTTTCCTAATTCTGTTCATGTGTAGCCATGTTTACATTTCCTTCATAAGTGATATCTTATGTCAGAATGCTCCAAGGCTCTTGTCATCATAATGCTCCATGATGTTCGTCATCACAATTATCCATGGCCTTCTCATCACAATGCTCCACCGTCTTGACATCACACTGCTCCATGCCCTGGTCATCACAATGCTCCATGTCCCTTGTCATCACAATTCTCCACCTCTTTGTCATCACAATGCTCGATGACACTTCTCATCACAATGTTAAATGCTTTTGTCATCACAATTCTCCTTGCACTTGTCATCGCAATGCTCCCTGACCCATGTCAGAGCAAGCACCATATGCTTGTCATCACAATGCTTCATGACATTGTTATAAAAATTCTCAATGTCCCTTTTCATCACAATGCTGCATGCCAATGTCATCAAAATGCTCCATGACACTTGTCATCACAATGCTCCAAGCCCTTGTCATCACAATGTTCTAAGCCCTTGTCATCACAATGCTCCATGACCTCTGTCATCACAATGGTCCCTGTCACCTGTCATCACAATGCTCCAAGCCCCTTGTCAGTACAGTGCTCCATGATGCTTGTCATCACAATTACCCAAGGTCTTCTAATCACAATGCTTCAGGGTTTTACCATCACAGTGCTCCATGCCCTGGTCATCTCAATGCTCCATGTCCCTTGTCATCACAATTCTCCACATCCTTATCATCACAATGCTCCTTGAAACTTCTCCTCACAATATTATATGCTCTTGTCATCACAATTCTGCCTGCGCTTGTCATCACAATGCTCCAGGACCCCTGTCATAGCAAGCTCCATGCGCTTGTCATCACAATGTTTCAAGACCTGGTCATTAAAATTCTCAATGGCCCTTGTCATCACAATGATCCATGCCCTTGTCATCACAAAGCTCCTTTACCTTTGTCATCACAATCCTCCATGACACTTGGCATCACAATGCTCCATGTCATTGGCATCACAATGGAACATGACATATGTCATCACAATGCTCCCTGACACCTATCTTAACAATAATCCATGAGGTTGTCATCACAATGCTCCATGCCATTGTCATCACAATGCTCCATGACACTTGTCATCACAATGCTCCAAGCCCTTGTCATCACAATGCTCCATGCCCTTGTCATCACAATGCTCCATGACTTCTGTCATCACAATGTTCCCTGACACCTGTCATCACAATGCTCCATGCCCCTTGTCAGTACAGTGCTCCATGATGCTCGTCATTACAATTACCCAAGGTCTTCTCATCACAATGCTTCAGGGTTTTACCATCACAATGCTCCATGCCCTGGTCATCTCAATGCTCCATGTCCCTTGTCATCACAATTCTCCACGTCCTTATCATCACAATGCTCCATGACTTCTGTCATCACAATGTTCCCTGACACCTGTCATCACAATGCTCCATGCCCCTTGTCAGTACAGTGCTCCATGATGCTCGTCATCACAATTACCCAAGGTCTTCTCATCACAATGCTTCAGGGTTTTACCATCAAAATGCTCCATGCCCCTGTCATCACAATGCTCCATGCCCTTGACATCCCAATGCTCCATGGCCGCTGTCATGACAATGCTCCATGACTCCATTCATCACAATGCTTCATGATCTTTGTCATCACAATGGTCAGTGCCTTTGTCATCACAAGGCTCTGTGACCTGTCACCACAATGCTCCATGAACTTTTCATCACAATGCTCCATGACCCTTGTCATCACAATGCTCCATGCCTTTCTCAGCACAATACGCAAAGACACTTGTCATCACAATGCTCCATGCGCTTGTCAACACAATGCTCCACCAGCTTGTCATCACAAAGCTCCCTGCACTTCTCATCATAATGCTCTGTCACCCGTGATATCACACTGTTCCAAAACTAGTCATCACAATACTCCCTCACCCTTCTCATCACAATGTCCCATGAACCCTGTCATCACAATACTACATGCACTTATCATCACAGTGCTCCATGACCCCTGACCTCAAAAAGCTCCATAACACATGTCATCAAAATGCTCCATAACTTTTGTCATCACAAAGTTCAATGACCCTTGGCATCACAATGCTCCATGTCATTGTTATCACAATGCTCCAGGAACCTTCTCATCACATTGCTCCATTCCCTTGTCATCACAAATGTCCATGACGCTTATCATCACAATGTTCGATGCCCTTCTCATAACAATGCTCCATGCCCTTGTCATTACAGTCCTCCATGAACCCTGTACCACAGTGTTCCAGGCATTTTTCATCACAGTGCTCCAGTCCCACTCTCATCACAATAATCCATGAAAATTTTCAGACCAATGCCCCTTGGCCTTGTCAACACAATGCTCCATTACCACTGTCATAACAATGCTCCATGATCCCAGTCATCAAAATGTTCCACAGCCTTGTCATCACAATGCTCCATGACCTTTGTCATCACAATGCTCAATACACTTGTCATCTCAATTCTCCCTGACACTTGTCCTCAGTATGCTCCTTGAACCCTGTCATGACAAGGCTCCATGCATTTTTCATCGCAATGATCTGTGCCCTTTTCATCACAATGCTCCAAGACCCCGGTAATCACAATGCTCCATGTGCTTGTCTTCACAAAGCTCCATGACGCATGTCATCAGAAAGCTCCATGGTCTTCTCATCACCATGCTCCATGCCCTTGTCATCTCAATGCTCCAAGACCCCATTAATTACAATGCTCCATGCCGCTTTTCATCAGAATGCTCCATGAGAATTGTCATCACAAGACTCCATGGTCTTCTCAGCACAATGCTCCAGGACCTTGTCATCACAATGCTCCTTTCCCTTGTCATCACAATGCTCCATGACCCCTGTCATCACAATACTCCATGAACATTTTCAGCCCAATGATCCATGACCCCTCACAACACAATGATCCGGGACTCTTGTCATCAAAAATCTCCATGATACTTGTCATCACAATGATCCATGCCCTTGTCATCCCAATGCTCCATGACACCTTTAATCAGAATATTCCGTGACGCTTGTCGTCACAATGCTCCATGACCCTTGTGATCACAGTGCTCCATGACCCCTGTAATCACAATTCTCCATGAACATTTTTAGCCCAATGCTCCATGAACGTCTCATCACAATGCTTCAAGACCCCTGTAATCACAATGCTCCATGCCCCTTTTCATCTCCGTGCTCCATGAACCCTGTCATCACAATGAACCATGCCCATCATCATAATGTTTCATGCTATTTTCATTACAATGAAATCAAAATGCTCCATGACCTCTGTCATCATAATGTTCCAAACCCTTGTGATCACAGTGTTCCATAAAACATGTCATCACAATGCCCCATGATACTCTACATCACAATTATCCATGGTCTTCTCATCACAATGCTCCATGACCATAGTCATCACAATGTTCAATACACTTGTCATCACAATGCTCCCTGACACTTGTCGTCATTATGCTCCTTGAACCCAGTCATGACAAGGCTCCATGACTTTTTCATCACAGTGATCCATGCCCTTTTCTTCACAATGTTCCAAGACCCATGTAATCACAATTCTCCATGCCCCTTTTCATCAGAATGCTCCATGAGACTCGGCAACACAAGGCTCCAATGTTTTCTTATCACAAAGCTTCACTACCTTGTCATCACAATGCTCCATTCCCTTGTCATCACAATGTTCCATGACCCCCGCCTTCACAATACTCCATGAATATTTTTAGCCCAATGCTCTATGACCTTCTCATCACAATGCTCCATGAACCTGTCATCACAATGCTCCATTACCACTGTCATCACAATGCTCCATGACCCCTGACAACACAATGATCCGGGACTCTTGTCATCAAAATGCTCCATGACCCATGTCATCACGATGATCCATGCCCTTGCCATCCCAATGCTCCATGACCCCTGTAATCACAATGCTCCGTGATGCTTGTCATCACAGTGCTCCATGACTCTTGTCATCAAAATGCTCCATGCCTTTGTCAGCAAAATGCTTCATGACATTGTCATCACAATGCTCCATGCACTTGACATCACAATAATCCATTCCAATTGTCATCAAAATCCTCGGTGAACCTTGGGTTCACATTGCTTCATGCCCTTGTCATCACAATGCTCCATGCTCCTTGAAATGAAAATGATCCATGACCTCTGTCATCACAATGCTCCAAACCCTTGTGATCACAATGTTCCGTAACACTTGTCATCACAACGCTCCATGATGCCTGTCATCACAATGCTGCATGAAATTTGTCATCAAAATGCTCAATACACTTGTCATCACAATGCTCCCTGACTCTTGTCGTCAGAATGCTCCTTGAAACCTGTCATGAAAAGGTTCCATGCCTTTTTCATCACAATGCTCCATGCCCTTTTCATCACAGAGCTCCATGCCACTGTCATCAGAATACTCCACAAGCTTGTCATCAGAATGCTCCTTGACCCCTGTCATCACAATGATCCATGACACCTGTCATCAAAATGCTCCATTTCCCTTGTCATTACAGTACTCCATGATGCTCGTCATCCCAATTATCCATGACCTTCTCATCACAATGCTCCACGGTCTTGAAATCACAATGCTCAATGCCCTGGTCATTACAGTGCTCCATGTCCCTTGTCATCACAATGCTCCAAGACATTTCTCATCACAAACATACATGCTATTGTCATCACAATTATCAATGCACTTGTCATCACAATGCTCCATGACACCTGTCATAGCAAGTTCCATGTGCTTGTCATCACAAAGTTTCACGACGTTGGCATCAAAATTCTCAGTTGCCTTGGTCATCACAATGCTCCATGCCCTTGTCATTACAATGCTCCATGACACTTCTCATCACAATGCTCCAAGCGCTTTTCATCACAATGCTCCATTACCTTTGTCATCACAATCCTCCATGACACTTGTCATCACAATGCTCCATGCCATTGTCATCACAATGCACCATGACATAGGTCATCACAATGCTCCCTGACACCTGAATTCACAATAGTCCTTGAACTTTTCTTCACAGTGCTCCATGCCCTTGCATTCACAATGTGCAATGCCCACTGTCATCACAATAATCCATGAAATTTTTCAGACCGATGCTCCATGCCCCTGTCATCACAATGCTCCATGCACTTGTCATCACAATGCTCCATGACACATGTCATCACAACGCTCCGTGACTCCAGTCATCACAATGCTTCAAGACTTTGTCAGCACAATGGTCCATGCCCTCATCATCACAAGTCTCTGTGACATTTGTCACCAAAATGTTCCATGAACTTTTCATCACAATGCTCTGTGACCCTTGGCATCACAATGCTCCATGCCTTTGTCAGCACAATGTTCCATGACACTTGTCATCACAATGCACTATGAGCTTGTCAGCACAATGTTCCATGACACTTTTCATCACAATGCTCTATGAGCTTTTCAGCACAATGCTCCATGACCGATGTGATCACAATGTGCCATGCGGTTGTCATCACAATGCTCCACATCCTTGTCATCACAATGCTCCATAAACATTGTCATCACAATGCTCCATGCACTTCTCATGAAAATGCTCTCTCACCACTGATATCACAATGTTCCATCACTAGTCATCACAATACTCCCTCACCACTGTCATCACAATGTACCATGACCCCTATCTTCACAATGCTACATGCCGTTATCATCACAATGCACCACTCCCTTGTCATCAAAATGCTCCATGACCTTTGTCATCACAAAGCTCCATGACACTTGGCATCACAATGCTCCATGCCATTGTCATCACAATGCTTCATGAAGCCTCTCATCACATTGCTCCATGCCCTTGTCATCACAAAGCTCCATGATGCTTGTCATCACAATGTTCGATGCCCTTCTCATCACAATGCTCCAAGACCTTGTCATTACAATCCTCCATGACCCTTGTATCACAGTGTTCCATGTCCTTGTCATCACAATGCTCCATGCCCACTCTCATCACAATAATCCATGAAAATTTTCAGACAAATGCTCCATGCCCTTGTCATCACAAAGCTCCATGACGCATGTCATCAGAATGCTCCATGGCCTTCTCATTCACAATGCTCCATGCCCTTGTCATCACAATGCTCCAAGACACCTGTAATCACAATGCTCCATGCCACTTTTCATCTCAATGCTCCATGAACCCTGTCATCACAATGCACCATGTCCATCATCATAATGCTTCATGCTGTTGTCTTCACAATGAAATCAAAATGCTCCATGACCTCTGTCATCACAATGCTCCAAACCCTTGTGGTCACAATGTTCCATAACACTTGTCATCACAATGCCCATTGACGCGCATCATCACAATTATCCATGGTCTTCTCATCACAATGTTCCATAACATTTGTCATCACAATGCTCAATACACTTGTCATCACAATGCTCCCTGACACTTGCCATCAGTATGCTCCTTGAACACTGTCATGACAAGGCTCCATGCATTTTTCATCACAATGATCCATGCCCTTTTCATCACAATGCTCCAAAACCCATGTAATCATTATGCTCCTTGCACTGGTCATCACAAAGCTCCATGACGCATGTCATCAGAATGCTCCTTGGACATCTCTCACAATGCTCCATGCCCTTGTAATCACAATGCACCAAGACCCCTGTAATCACAATGCTCCATGCACCTTTTCCTCAGAATGCTCCATGAGACTTCTCATCACAAGGCTCCATGGTCTTCTCATCACAATGCTCCATGCCGTTGTCATCACAATACTCCACAAGCTTGTCATCAGAATGCTCCATGACACTTGTCATCACAATGCTCCATGACCCCTGTCATCACAATGCTCCAGGCCCCTTGTCATTACAGTTCTCCATGACGCTCGTCATCACAGTTATCCATGGTCTTCTCATCACAATGCTCCACCGTCTTGCCATCACAATGCTCCATGACACTTCAAATCACAATGTTACATGCTCTTGTAATCACATTCTCCGTGCACTTTTCATAGCAATGCTCCATGACCCCTGTCATAGCAAGCTCCATTTGCTTTTCATCACAGTGCTTCACGAACTTGTCATCAAAATTCTCAAAAGCCCTTTTCATCTCAATGCTCCATGACCATTGTCATCACAGTGCTCCAAGCCCTTGTCATCACAATGCTCCATTACCTTTGTCTTCACAATGCTCCATGACAATTGGCATCACAATTCTCCATGCCATTGTCATCACAATGGAACATGACATATGCCATCACAATGCACCCTGACACCTGTCTTCACAATACTCCATGACCTTTTCATCACAATTCTCCATGCCCTTGTCATCACAATGTGCAATGCCGACTGGCATCACAATAATCCATGAAAATTGTCACACCAATGCTCCATGCCCGTGATCACAATGCTCCATTCCCTTGTCATCACAATTCTCTGTGACTCCAGTCATCACAATGCTTCATGAACTTTGTCATCACAATGGTCCATGCCCTGGTCATCACAAGGTTCTGTGAACTTTGTCACCAAAATGCTCCAGGAACTTTTCATCCCAATGCTCTCTGAGCCTTGTCATCACAATGCTGCATGCTTTTGTCAGCACAATGCTCCATGACCCTTGTCATCACAATGCTCCATGCGCTTGTCAGCACAATGCTCCATGATCCATGTCATCACAGTGCGCCATGCACTTGTCATCACAATGCTCCCCAAACTTGTCATCACAATACTCCATAAACATTATCATCACAAAGCTCCATGCACTTCGAATCAAAATGCTCTCTCACCACTGATATTACAATTTTCCATCACTAGTCATCACAATACTCCCTCACCCCTGTCATCACAATGTTCCATGCCCTTGTCATCACAATGTTCCATGACCCGAGTAATCACAATGCTCCATACAACTTTTCATCTCAATGCTCCATGAACCCTGTCATCACAACGAACCATGCCCATCATCATAATGCTTGATGCTGTTGTCATCACAATGAAATCAAAATGCTCCATGACCTCTGTCATCACAATGCTCCAAACCCTTGTGATCACAATGTTCCATAACACTTGTCATCACAACGCCCCATTACCCCTTTCATCAGAATACTCCATGAACATTTTCAGCTCAGTGCTCCATGATCTTCTCATCAAAATGCTCCATGACCCCTGTCATCACAATGCTCCATGCTCCTTGATATCAAAATGGTTCATGACCTCTGTCATCACAGTGCTCCAAACCCTTGTGATCACATTGTTCCATAACACTTGTCATCACAACGCTCCATGATGCCTGTCATCACAATACTCCATGCCCTTGTCATCACAATGCTCCATGACCTTTGTCATCACAATGCTCAATACACTTGTCATCACAATGCTCCCTGACCCTTGTCGTCAGTATGCTTCTCGAACCCTGTCATGAAAAGGCTCTATGCCTTTTTCATCACAATGCTCCATGCCATTGTCATCACAATACTCCACAAGCTTGTCTTCAGAATGTTCCTTGACCCTTGACATCACAATTCTCCATGCCCCGTGTCATTACAGTGCTCGATGACACTCATCATCAATATGCTTCATGGTCTTGCCATCACAATGCTCCATGACCTGGACATCACAATGCTCCATGTACCTTGTCATCACAATGCTCCATGCACTTCTCATCAAAATGCTCTCTCACCACTGATATCACAATGTTCCATCACTAGTCATCACAATACTCCCTCACCCCTGTCATCACAATGTTCCATGACCACTGTAATCACAATGCTCCATGCCCTTGTCATCACAAAGCTCCATGATGCATGTCATCAAAATGCTCCATGGACTTCTCATCACAATGCTCCATGCCCTGGCCATCACAATGCTCCATTACACCTGTCATCACAATGCTCCATGACCACTGTCATCACAGCGCTCCCTGACCCCAGACAACACAATGATCTGGGACTCATGTCATCAAAATGCTCCATGACACTTGTCATCAAAATGATCCATGCGCTTGTCATCTCAATGCTCCATGACACCTGTAATCTGAATGCTCCGTGACGCTTGTCATCCCAGTGCTCCATGACCCTTGGCATCACAATGTTCCATGCCATTGTCATCACAATGCTCCATGAACCCTCTCATCACATTGCTCCATGCCCTTGTCATCACAAAGCTCCATGAGGCTTGTCATCACAATGCTTGATGCTCTTCTCATAACAGTGCTCCATGCCCTTGTCATTACAATCCCCCATGATCCATGTATCACCGTGTTCCTTGCCCTTGACATCACAATGCTCCATGCCCACACTCATCACAATAATCCATGAAACTTTTCACACAAATGCTCCATGCCCTTGTCATCAAAAGGCTCCATTACCCGTGTCATAACAATGCTCCATGACCCCTGCCATCACAATGTTCCATGGCCTCATCATCTCAAGGCTCCATGACACTTCTCATCACAATTCTCCAAGACCCCTGTAATCACAATGCTCCATGCCCTTGTCATCACGAAGCTCAATGACTTATGTCATCAGAATGCTCCATGGCCTTCTCATCACAATGCTCCATGCCCTTGTCATCACAGTGCTCCAAGACCGCTGTATTCACAATGCTCCATTCCCCTTTTCATCTCAATGCTCAATGAACTCTGTCATTCCAATGCACCATGCCCATTATCATAATGCTTAATGCTATTGTCATCACAATGAAATCAAAATGCTCCATAACCTCTGTCATCACAATGCTCCAAACCCTTGTGATCACAATGTTCCATAACACTTGTCATCACAATTCCCCATCATGCTCCTCATCACAATTATCCATGGTCTTCTCATCACAATGCTCCATGACCTTTGTCATCACAATGCTCAATACACTTGTCATCTCAATGCTCCCTGCCACTTGTCATCAGTATGCTTCTTAAACCCTGTCATGACAAGGCTCCATGCCTTTTTCATCACAATGATCCATGCGCTTTTCATCACAATGTTCCAAACACCAGTAATCACAATGCTCCTTGCACTTGTCATCACAAAGCTCCATGTCCCATATCATCAGAATGCTCCATGACCTTCTCATCACCATGCTCGATGCCCTTGTCATCACACTGCTCCCTGACACTTGTCTTCAGAATGCTCCTTGAACCCTGTCATGAAAAGGCTCCATGCCTTTTTCATCACAATGCTCCATGACCTTTCATCACTATGCTCCATTGTCATCAAAATACTCCACAAGCTTGTCATCAGAATGCTCCATGGCCCATGTCATCACAATGCTCCATGACCCCTGTCATCACAATGCTTCATGACCCCTGTAATCACAATGCTCCATGCCTCTTGTCATTACAGTGCTCCATGACGCTCGTCATCACAATTATCCATGGTCTTCTCATCACAATGCTGCACGGTATTTCCATCACAATGCTCCCTGCCCTGGTCCTCACAATGCTCCATGACAATTTTCATCACAATTCTCCAAGCAATTGTCATACAGTGCTCCATTACGTTTGTCATCACAATCCTCCATGACACTTGGCATCACAATGCTCCATTACATTTGTTATCACAATCCTCCATGACACTTGGCATCACAATGCTCCACGCCATTGTCATCACAAAGCACCATGACATATGTCATCACAATGCTCCCTGACACCTGTCTTCACAATACTACATGACCTTGTCATAAAAATGTTCCATGCCCTTGTCATCACAATGTGCCATGCCCACCCTCATACCAATAATCCATGAAACTCGTCAGACCAATTCTCCATGCCCCTGTCATCACAATGCTCCATGCCCTTGTAATCACAATGCTCCATGACACCTCACATCATAATGCTCCGTGACTCCATTCATCACAATGCTTTATGACCTTTGTCATCACAATGGTCCATTCCCTCGTCATGACAATGCTCTGTAAAACTTGTCATCACAATGCTCCATGCCTTTGTCAGCACAATGCTCCATGACCCTTGTCATCACAATCCTACATGCGCTTCTCAGCACAATGCTCCAAGACACATGTCATCACAATGTGCCATGCACTTGTCATGACAATGCTCCACAACCTTGTCATCACAAAGCTCCATAAAACTTGTCATCACAATGCTCCATGCACTTCTCATCTAAATGCTCTCTCACCACTGATATCACAATGTTCCATCACTAGTCATCACAATACTCCCTCACCCCTGTCATAACAATTCTCCATGACCCCTGCCATCACAATATTCCACAGCATTGTCATCACAAGGCTCCATGTACCTTGTCATCACAATGCTCCAAGACCCCTGTAATCACAAAGCTCCATGACCCTTTTCATCTCAATTCTCCATGAACACTGTCATCACAATGCACCATGCCCATCATCATAATGCTTCATGCTATTGTCATCACAATGAAATCAAAATGTTCCATGACCTTTGTCATCACAATGCTCCAAACCCTTCTGATCACAGTGTTCCATATCACTTGTCATCACAATGCCACATGACGCTCCTCATCACAATTATCCATTGTCTTCTCATCACAAAGCTCCATGACCTTTGTAGACACAATGTTCAATACCCTTGTCATCACAATGCTCCCTGACACTGGTCTTCAGTATGCTCCTTGAAACCTGTCATGACAGGGTTGCATGCCTTTTCCTCACAATGATCCATGCACATTTCATTACAATGCTCCAAGACCACTGTAATCACAATGCTCCATGTGCTTGTCATCACAAAGCTCCATGACGCATGTCATCAGAATGCTCCAAGGCATTGTCAGCAAAATGCAACATGACTTGTCATCACCATTCTCCATGCCCTTGTCATCACAGTGCTCCATGAAACCTGTAATCACAATTCTCCATGCCCCTTTTCATCAGATTGCTCCATGAGACTTGTCATCACAATGCTCCATGGTTTTCTCATCACAATGCTCCATGACACCTGTCATCACAATGTTCCATGACCACTGTCACCACAATGCACCATGACACCTGACAATACAGTGATCCGGGACTCTTGTCATCAAAAATCTCCATGACCCTTTTCATCTCAATGATCTATACCCTTGCCTTCCCAATGCTCCATGACCCCTGTTATCACAAGGATCCATGATGCTTCTAATCCCATTGCTCCATGACCATTGTCATCACAATGCTCCATGCCTTTGTCAGCAAAATGCTACATGACCTTGTCATCACAATGCTCCATGCACTTGTAATCACAATCCTCCATTACCATTGTCATCACAATCCTCCATGAACCTTGGGTTCACATTGATTCATGCCATTGTCATCACATTTCTCATGCTCCTTGAAATCAAAATGATCCATGACCTCTGTCATCACAATGCTCCAAACACCTGTAAACACGATGTTCCATAACACTTGTCATCACAGTGCTCCATGATGTCTGATATCACAATACTCCATGCCTTGTCATCACAATGCTCCATGATCATTTTCATGACATTTCTCAATACACTTGTAATCACAATGCTTCCTGACACTTGTCGTCAGAATGCTCCTTGAAACCTGTCATGAAAAGACTCCATGCTTTTTTCATCACAATGATCCATGCCCTTTTCATCACAATGCTCCATGCCATTGTCATCACAATACTCCACAAGCTTGTCATCCGAATGCTCCATGACCCTTGTCATCACAGTGCTCCATGAACCCTGTTATCACAATGCTCCATGACACCTGTCATCACAATGCTCCTTGTCCCTTGTCATTACAGTGCTCCATGACGCTCGTCATCACACTTATCATTGGTCTTCTCATCAAAGTGATCCACGGACTTGCCATCACAATGATCCATGACACTTCTCATCACAATGCTCCATGACCGATGTCATCACAAGGCACCATGCGCTTGTCATCACAATGCTCCACATCCTTGTCATCACAATGCTCCATAAAACTTGTCATAACAATGCGCCATGCACTTCTCATGAAAATGGTCTCTCACCACTGATATCACAATGTTCCATCACTAGTCATCACAATACTCCCTCAGACATGCCATCACAATGTTCCATGACCCCAGTCATCACAATGCTCCATGCACTTTTCTTCACAATGCTCCATGCTATTGTCATCACAATACTCCACAAGCTCGTCATCAGAATGCTCCATGACCCTTGTCATGACAATGCTCCATGACCCCTGTCATCACAATGCTCCATGACCCCTGTCATCACATTGCTCCATGCCCCTTGTCATTACAGAGCTGCATGACGCCCGTCATCACAATTATCCATGGTCTTCTCATCACAGTGCTCCCCGGTCTTGCCATCACAATGCTCCATGCCCTGGTTATCAGTATTCTCCACGTCCTTGTCATCACAATGCTCCATGACACATCTCATCACAATGTTACGTGCACTTTTCATCACAATTATCCATGCACTTGTCATCGCAATGCTCCATGACCCCTGTCATAGCAAGCTCCATGCCCTTGTCATCACAATGCTTCACGACCTTGTCATCAAAATTCTCAATGGCCCTTGTCATCACAATGCTCCAAGCCCTTGTCATCACAATGCAACATTACCTTTGTCATCACAATCCTCCATGACACTTGGCATCACAATGCTCCATGCCATTGTCATCACAATGGACCATGACACATGTCATCACAATGCTCCCTGACTTGTCTTCACAATTCTACATGACCTTGGCATCACAATGCTACATGCCCTTGTCATCACAGTGTGCCATGCGCACTGTCATCACAATAATCCATGAAATTTGTCAGACCAATGATCCATGACCCTGTCATCACAATGCTCCACGCACTTGTCAGCACAATGCACCATGACCCCTGTCATCACAATGCTCCGAGACTCCAGTCATCACAATGATTCATGACCTTTGTCATCACAATGGTCCATAGCCTCGTCATCACAAGGCTCTGTGACATTTGCCACCACAAAGCTCCATAACCATTGGCATCACAATGCTCCATGCCATTGTCATCACAATGCTCCATGAACCCTCTCATCAAATTGCTCCATGCACTTGTCATCACAAAGCTCCATGATGCTTGTGATACCAATGCTCGATGCACTTCTCATCACAATGTTCCATGCCCTTGTCATTACAATCCTCCATGACCCATGTAACCCAGTGTTCCGTGACCTTGTCATCACAATGCTCCATGCCCACTCTCATCACAATAATCCATGAAACTTTTCATACCAATTCTGATGCCCTTGTCATCACAATGCTCCACTACGCTGTCATAACAATGCTCCATGACACCTGACATCACAAGGTTTCACGGCCTTGTCAATATAAGTCTCCATGACAGCTGTCATCACCGTGCACCAAGACCCTGTAATCACAATGCTCAATGCACTTGTCATCACAAAGCTCCATGGCGCATGTCATCAGAATGCTCCATGGCCTTCTCATTCACAATGCTCCATGCCCTTGTCAACACAATGCTCCAAGACATATTTAATCACAATGCTCCATGCCCCTTTTCATCTCAATGCTCCATGAACCCTGTCATCACAATGCACCATGCCCATCATCATAATGCTTCGTGCTATTGTCATCACAATGAAATCAAAATGATCCATGACCTCTGTCATCACAATGCTCCAAACCCTTGTGATCACAATGTTCCATAACACTTGTCATCACAATGCCCCATGACGTTTCTCATCACAGTTATCCACGGACTTCTCAGCACAATGCTCCATGAACTTTGTTATCACAGTGCTCAATACACTTGTCATCACAATGCTCCCTGACACTTGTCGTCAGTATGCTCCTTGAACCCTGTCATGACAAGGCTCCATGCCCTTTTCATCACAATGCTCGAAGACCCCTGTAATCACAATACTCCATGAATATTTTCAGCCCAATGCTCTATGATCTTCTCATCACTATGCTCCATGACCCCTGTCATCACAATGCTCCATGCTCCTTGATATCAAAATGATCCATGACCTCTGTCATCACAATTCTCCAAACACTTGTGATCACATTGTTCCACAACACTTGTCATCACAACACGCCATGATGCCTGTCATCACAATACTCCATGCCCGTGTCATCACAATGCTCCATGCACTTTGTCATCACAATGCTCAATACACTTGTCATCACAATGCTCCCTGACACTTGTCGTCAGAATGCTCCTTGAACCCTGTCATTAAAAGGCTCCATGCCTTTTTCATCACAATGCTCCATGCCCTTTTCATCACAAGGTTCCATGCCATTGTCATCACAATACTCCACAAGCTTGTCATCAGAATGTTCCATGACACTTGTCATCACAATGCTCCATGACACCTGTCATCACAATGCTCCATTACCCCTGCCATCACAATGCTCAATGATTATTGTCAGCCCAATGCTCCATGAACTTCTGATCACAATGCTCCATGACCCCTGTCATCACAATGCTCCATGACAACAGACAACACAATGATCCGGGACTATTGTCATCAAAATGCTCCATGACACTTGTCATCACAAGGATTCATGCCCTTGCCATCCCAATGCTCCAAGACCCCTGTAATCACAATGCTCCATGACGCTTGTCATCACAGTGCTCCATGACCCTTGTCATCACAATGTAACATGCATTTTTCATCACAATGCTCAATACACTTGTCATCACAATGCTCCCTGACACTTGTCGTCAGAATGCCCCTTGAACACTCTCATGAAAAGGCTCCATGCCTTTTTCATCACAATGCTCCATGACTTTTCATCACAATGCTCCATGCCTTTGTCATCACATTACTCCACAAGCTTGTCATCAGAATGCTCCATGACCCTTGTCATCACAATGCTCCATGACCCCTGTCATCACAATGCTCCACTCCATTGTCATCACAATGGACCATGACATATGTCATCACAATGCTCCCAGACCCCTGTCTTCACAATTCTGCATGACCTTGTCATCACAATGCTCCATGCCCTTGTCATCACAGTGCGCCATGCGCACTGTCATCACAATAATCCATGAAACTTGTCAGACCAATGCTCCATGCCCCTGTCATCACAATGCTCCACGCACTTGTCATGACAATGCTCCATGACCCAAGTCATCACAATGCTCCGTGACTCCCGTCATCACAATGCTTCATGACTTTTGTCATCACAATGGTCCATGCCCCCGTCATCACAAGGCTCTGTGACATTTGGTACCACAATGCTCCATGAACTTTTCATCATAGTGTTCTGTGACCCTTGTCACCACAATGCTCCATGGCTTTCTCAGCAGAATGCACCATGACCATTGTCATCACAGTGCTCCATGCCCGTCTCAGCACAGTGCTCCATGACCCTTGTCATCACAATGCTCCAAGCCCCTTTCTTCACAATGCTCCATTACCTTTGTCATCACAAACATCCATGTCAATTGGCATCACAATGCTCCAAGGCATTGTCATCACAATGGGCCATGACATATGTCTTCACAATGTTCCCAGACACCTGTCTTCACAATACTGCATGACCTTGTCATCACAATGCTGCATGCCCTTGTCATCACAATGCACCATTCCCAATGTCATTGCAATAATGCATGAAACTTGTAAGACCAATGCTCCATGCCCCTGTCATCACAATGCTCCATGCCCTTGTCAACACAATGCTTCATGAGCCGTCATCACAATGCTCCGTGTCTCCTGTCATCACAATGCTTCATGACCTTTCTCATCACAATGGTTCATGCCCTCGTCATCACAAGTCTCTGTGACTTTTGTCACCACAATGCTCCATGAACTTTTTATCACAATGCTCTCTGACCCTTGTCATCACAATGCTCTATGCGTTTCTCAGCACAATGTTCTATGACTCTTGTCATCACAATGCTCCATGAGCTTCTCAGCACAATGCTCCATGACCCATGTCATCACAATGTGCCACGTGCTTGTCATCAAAATGCTCCACATCCTTGTCATCAAAATGCTGCATAAACCTTGTCATCACAGTGCTCCATGCACTTCTCATCAAAATGCTCTCTCACCACTGATATCTCAATGTTCCAGAGTCATCCCTATACTCCATCACCACTGTCATCACAATGTTCCATGGCCCCTGTCATCAAAATGCTACATGCACTTATCATCACAATATTTAATGACCCCTGACATCACAATGTTCCATAACCCCTGTAATCAAAATGCTCCATGACCCTTTTCATCACACTGCTACATGACCCCTGACATCACAGTATTCTATAACCCCTGTAATCAAAATATTCCATGACACTTTTCATCAAATTGCTCCATGACACTGTCATCACAATGCTCCCTGCCCTTCCCTTCACAAAGCACCATGCCTTTGTCATCAAACTGCTCCATGACATTTGACGTCACACAGCTCCATAACCTTTGGCATCACAATGCCATTGTAATCACAATGCTCCATGAACCCTCTCATCAAATTGCTCCATGCACTTGTCATCACAAAGCTCCATGACGCTTGTGATACCAATGCTCGATGCCCATCTCATCACAATGCTCCATGCCCACTCTCAACACAATAATCCATGAAACTTTTCAGACAAATGCTGATGCCCTTGTCATCACAATGCTCCGTTACCCCTGTCATAACAATGCTCCATGAAACCTGCCATCACAAGGTTCCACGGCCTTGTCATCACAAGACTCCATGACCCTTGTCATCACAATGCTCCAAAACCCTGTAATCACAATGCTCCATGCCCTTGTTATCACAATGCTCCAAGACACCTTTAATCACAGTGCTCCATGCTCCTTTTCATCTCAATGCTCCATGAACCCTGTCATCACAATGCACCATGCCCATCATCATAATGCTTCTTGCTATTGTTATCACAATGAAATCAAAATGCTCCATGACCTCTGTCATCACAATGCTCCAAACCATTGTGATCATAATGTTCCATAACACTTGTCATCACAATGCCCGATGATGCTCCTCATCACAGTTATCCATGGTCTTCTCATCACACTGCTCCATGAACTTTGTTATCACAATGCTCAATACAGTTGTCATCACAATGCTCCCTGACACTTGTCATCAGTATGCTCCTTGAACACTGTCATGACAAGGCTCCATGCCATTTTCATCACAATGCTCCAAGACCCCTGTAAGCACAATGCTCCTTGCCCTTGTCATCAAAATACTCCACAAGCTTGTCATCAGAATGTTCCATGACCCTTGTCATCACAATGCACCATGACCCCTGTCATCACAATGCCCCATGACACCTGTCATCACAATGCTCCATGAATATTTTCAGCCCAGTGCTCTTTGATCTTCTCATCACAATGCTCCCTGACCCATGTCATCACAATGCTCCATGCTCCTTGAAATTAAAATGATCCATGACCTCTGTCATCACAATGCTCCAAACCATTGTGCTCAAATTGTTCCACAACACTTGCCATCACAACGCTCCATGATGGCTTTCATCACAATACTCTATGCCTGTGTCACCACAATGTTCCATGAACTTTGTCATCACAATGCTCAATACACTTGTCATCACAATGCTCCCTGACACTTGTCGTCAGAATGCTCCTTGAACCCTGTCATGAAAAGGCTCCATGCCCTTTTCATCACAATGCTCCATGCCATTGTCATCACAATACTCCACAAGCTTGTCATCAGAATGTTCCATGACCTTTGTCATCACAATGCTCCATGACCCATGTCATCACAATGCTCCATGACACCTGTCATCACAATGCTCCATGCCGCTTGTCATTACAGTGCTCCATGACGCTCGTCATCACAATTATCCATGGTCTTCTCATCACAATGCTCCACGGTCTTGCCATCACAATGCTCCATGACACTTCTCATCACAATGTTACATGCTCTTGTAATCACAATTCTCCATGCACTTGTCATCGCAATGCTCCATGACACCTGTCATACCAAGCTCCATGTGCTTTTCATCACAGTGCTTCACGACCTTGTCATCTAAATTCTCAATTGCCCTTGTCTTCACAATGCTCCATGCCCTTGTCATCACAATGCTCCATGACCATTGTCATCACAATGCTCCAAGCCCATGTCATCACAATGCTCCAAGCCACCTGTAATCGCAATGCTCCATGCCCTTTTCAACAGAAAGCTCCATGACGCATGTCATCAGAATGCTCCATGGCTTTCCCATTACAATGCTCCATGCCCTTGTCATCACAATTCTCCAAGCCACCTGTAATCACAATGCTCCATGCCCCTTTTCATCTCAATGCTCCGTGAACCCTGTCATCACAATGCACCTTGCCCATCATCATACCACTTCATGCTATTGTCATCACAATGAAATCAAAATGCTCCATGACCTCTGTCATCCAATGCTCCAAACCGTTGTGATCACAATGTTCATAACACTTGTCATCACAACGCCCCATGACTCTCATCATCACAATTATCCATGGTCTTCTCATCACAATTTTCCATGACCTTTGTCATCACAATGCTCAATACACTTGTCATCACAATGCTCCCTGACACTTGTCATCAGTATGCTCCTTGAACCCTGTCATGACAAGGCTCCATGCCTTTTACATCACAATGATCCATGCCCTTTTCATCACAATGCTCCATGCCAATGTCATCACAATACTCCACAAGCTTATCATCAGAATGCTCCATGAAACTTGTCATCTCACTGCTCCATGACCCCTGTCATCACAATGTTCCATGACCCCTGTCAACACAATGCTCCATGACACCTGTCTTCAGAATGCTCCATGACCCTTGTCATTACAGTGCTCCATGATGCTCGTCATCACAGTTTGTCATGGTCTTCTCATCACAGTGCTCCACTGTCTTGCCATCACAATGCTCCATTCCCTGGTAATAACAATGCTCCATGTCCCTTGTCATCACAATTCTCCATGTCATTGTCATCACAATGCTCCATGACACTTCTCATCACAATGTTACATGATCTTGTCATCACAATTCTCCATGAACTTGTCTTCGCAATGCCCCATGAACCCTGTCATAGCAAGCTCCATGCCTTTGTCATCAAAATGCTTCATGACTTTCTCATAAAAATTCTCAATGTCCGTTGTCATCACAATGCTCCATGCCCTTGTCATCACAATGTTCCATGACCCTTGTTATCACAATGCTCCAAGCCATTTCCATCACAATGCTCCATTACCTCTGTCATCACAATCCTCCATTACACATGGGATCACAATGCTCCATGCCATTGTCATCTCAATGGACCATGACATATGTCATCACAATGCTCCCTTTCACCTGTCTTCACAGTATTCCATGACCTTGTCATCACAATGCTCCATGCCCTTGTCATCACAATGTGGCATGCCCACTGTCATCACAATATTCGATGAAACTTGTCAGTCCAATGTTCCATGCCACTGTCATCACAATGCTATATGCCCTTGTCATCACAAAGCTGCATGACGCATGTCATCAGAATACTCCATTGCATTCTCATCACAATGGTCCATGCCCTTGTCATCACAATGCTCCTAGACCACTTTAATCACAATGCTCCATGCCCCTTTTCATCTCAATGCTCCATGAACCCTGTCATCACAATGCTCCAAAGCCTTGTGGTCACAATGTTGCATAACACTTGTCATCACAACGCCCCATGATGCTCGTCATCACATTTATCCATGGTTTTCATATCACGATGCTCCATGAACTTTGTCATCACAATGCTCCCAGGCACTTGTCGTCAGTATGCTCCTTGAACCCTGTCATGACAAGGCTCCATGAATTTTCCATGCTCGAAGACCCCTGAAATCACAATGCTGCATGCCCTTGTCATCACAAAGCTCCATGACGCATGTCATCAGAATGCTCCATGGCCTTCTCATCACAATGCTGCATGCCCTTGTCATCACAATGCTCCAAGACACCTGTAATCACAAGGCTCCATGCCCTTTTCATCTCAATGCTCCATGAACACTGTCATCACAATGCACCCTGCCCATCATCATAATGCTTCATGCTATTGACATCACAATGAAATCATAATGCTCCATGTTCTCTGTCATCACAATGCTGCAAAACCTTGTTATCACAATGTTCCATAACACTTGTCATCACAACTCCCCATGACACTCATCTTCACAATTATCCATTGTCTTCTCATCAAAATGCTCCATGAACTTTGTCATCACAATGCTCAATACCCTTGTCATCACTATGCTCCCTCACACTTGTCGTCAATATGCTCCTTGAACCCTGTCATGACAATGCTCCATGCCTTTTTCATCACAATGATCCATGCCCTTTTCTTCACAGTGCTCCTAGACGCCTGTAATCACAATGCTCCATGCCCTGGTCATCACAAAGCTCCATGATGCATGTCATCCGAACGCTCCATGTTTCTCTCAGCAGAATGTTCCATGCCCATGTCATCACAATGCTCCATGACCCCTGTCATCACAATACTCCATGAACATTTTCAGCCTAAAGCTCCATGAATATCTCATCTCACTTCTCCAGAACCCTTGCCATCACAATGCTCCATGACCACTGTCAGCACAACGCTCCATGACCCCTGACAACACAATGATCCGGGACTCTTGTCATTAAAATTCTCCATAATCCTTGTCATCGCAATGATCCATGCCTTTGTCATCCCAATGCTCCATGACCCCTGTAATCACAATGCTCCGTGACACTTGTCATCACAGTGCTACATGACCCTTGTCATCACAATGCTCCATGCATTTTTCAGCAAAATGCTACATGACCTTGTCATCACAATCCTCCATGACCCTTGGGATCACATTGCTTCATGCCCTTGTCATCTCTGTCTTTCTTTTCTGGTTTTTACAGATTTTCGGAAGTCCCTTTTGACCGGTGGGAATTGACAATTCTTTGTAGTGCGGATTTGCATTGTGCACTGACTTGATTGGCCAAAAAGAGCGTATGTGTTTTCTCCTGAATATATTCAGCAGAAAATGCAAACGCTCATTTTGGCCAAGTGCATCATTGTCGAAGTTGTTACGCTTTTCCTGTGCTTCAAAGGCGATTCCAATTTACCTCGTGAAATATGTTTTGTTCAATTCTGCCTCATTTTCAAGTCCACTTCGTTGCCTTCCCTCAACTGATTTTTGGAAGTGAGTTGTCCTTTATAACTCTGCAGGTTTGTCAATTGATCTGCCCCGAACTCCAATTTTCAACTCGCGTTATTGTGAGCTGACCGCAAATCCACAATTTTGCTTCAGGGCATATACTTGATCCGGGGGTGCAGGCGGACGCTTTGGTTAATTCTTCTTCCAGACGGGAAATTAGACTGACATATGTCCGTCCAAATGCCTCCAGCTATTCTCTGATTGGTTCTCCCTCTTCCCTTTCATCCTCTGCACAATTTGCAAACTGTGCAAAGCAGCAGGTTATAGGGGCTGACTCTCCAAGGTGGGAGATTGATAGTAAAGCAGTTGGATTGCCAAACTGGAGCACAAGGAGAGGAAAAATTAGGAGCCTTTTACAAATCTTACGCCATCACAGGGTGTCCATTCTCTAGATTTCCCATACATGTTATAACTGTAGTTATATTCCCTTCTACCTGGAGAGTTAGGACCCATGGAATGGTTGGCATGCAATACTGCTTTAAAGGGTCTGCATTTTCTCACTCAATCTCACCAGTCCTCTCATTCCCAAGTGTCCAGCCTTATGTCTCATCTAGCTGTCTTTGCAGATAGCGTCATTTCAGGTTTCATCAGAACCCCTGAATGCATTGTGTAAGAATTTCGTTGTTTTTTTTTGGTTTTGTTTTGTTTTGTTTTTGAAATTCATTTTTATAATGGGTTTGAGCTGATTTTAACCGACGTGTTTATGCCGGTCTAGACACACTTGATTCCCTTATGGAGACATATCAATATATAGGTTTTAAGATTCTTACTAGTCAGATATATTCCTCTGCGGGGAACAGGTGTGTTGAGTCCCGTTCACTGAGGAAGGTGTAGGTTTTGTCTATTCTGTATTTGGTTTATTGAATGGTACCTGTGCTAATATCAAACTCTGGCTTTATGCATCAGCCCACCTCTCCTTCCCGCTTAAGGAGTCATAAGAGTGTTTTCTCAATGTGAGACTCTGTTCTCTTTCCTAACTCAGTTCATGTGTAGCCATGTTTACAGGATCTTCCTAAGTGATATCTTATGATAAGTTTCTTTTTTTGTGTGACTTATTTCACTTAGAATCATCGTACCTAAATCCACTCATTATGCTGCTACTGGCCTTATGACATTGATTTTATGTCTGAGTGATATTCTTTTGAACAAAATTACCACAAGTTCTTTACGCAATTTTCTCTTTCCTGTAATATTTAAGGTGTACTGAAGTTGAGGTTCTTGTTTGCAGAGCAGCCTTAAACTTTGGGGTGCCTGTGTCTTGTTGATATTTAGTCTTCCCAAGTTATAAGCCCATGAGTGGAAGTGCCCTATGCTCGGTAGCTTTGTATTTAAATGTTTTAGGAAACAGCATACACTTCTTCAGAGTGGCTCTTGGATATTTATACCCCACCCATCAACGTGACTAGCTCCCTGTTCTCCATGGCCTCTCCTGCATTTCTGGTTTGTACACATTTTTTGGATGGGTTTTATGAGCAGTGGAAATTGAGACTTCTTTGTTGTGCGGATTTGCATTTCCTGCTTGCTTGCTTGGCCAAAAACTCTGTATGTGTATTTTTCCTGAAGATATTCATGAAAAAACGCATACACCGTTTTGCCCAACTGCATCATTTTAGAAATTCTCCTGCTTTTCATATGCTTTAAATGTGAGACCAATCTACCTTTCGAAATCTGTTTCCTGCAATTCTGCCTCTCATTCAGATCCTCTTCGTTGCCGTACCTGAATATATTTTTGGACGTTGGTTATCATTTTTATCTTTGCAGGTCTTTTAATTGTCTGGTCCTGAGCTCCATTTTGCAACTCGCATTTTTTGTGAGCTGGCCGACAAACCATTGTATTGCTTCCGGCTCTATTCTTGTTCTGGGGAGGCAGGCTGAGCCTTTGGTTAATTCTTCTTCCTAATGGTAAATTAGAGTGACATGTGCCTGTCAAAACTCCTACAGCTAGTCTCTCATTGGTTCCCCCTATTCCCGTTTATCCTCTGCACAAATTGCAAACTGTGTGAAACAGGAGGTTAAAGGTGCTGATTCTCCAAGTGGGGAGATTGTTAGTAATTTGGCTGGAATTGTGAACCCCAGCACCAGGAGATCAAAATTGAGGTGCATTTTCGACACCTTTCCTGATCACACAGTGTACATTCATCTCGGTTTCCCAGGCATGTTTTCGCATTCGGAAGATTCCCTTGAACCTGCAGATTTGGGACCCATGGAATGGGTACCAAGCAGTATTACTTTAAAAGGTCTGCATTTCCTCACCCAGCCTCTCTAACATCTCTTAGCGTGCATAGCTTCCAGCCTTATATATCATCCTGCTTTGTGTCTACATGTGTTCAATACATGTTACATCGTAGTCCTTCAACAAAAGTTGTAAGAATTTTTGTCTGTCTCACTGTTTTTATACATATTTTTAAATTTATTTTTATATTGGTTACAGCTGATTTTCAAAGCTCTGTTTTTTCCTGCTGTGCATCCACTTGATTCATGTACTGTGAGACAACAATAAATTCTTTATCAGATGCTTACGAGTCATATGTATTATTTTCCAGTGACTTGAGTGCGCTGAGTGCAGTTCTTTGAGGTACCGTTTAGGCCTTGTCAGTTATTCAATTTGGTACTTGGAATGGTATCTTTGCTAATTTCAACTTCCTGGATAATACCTCACCCTTCCCCACGTCTCCCATTTAGCAGCCTTATGTCTATTTTCTACATATTTGACTATGTTTCTGTTTTGTAATTTATTTCATGTGTAGCCATTTTTGATTCCACCTTTAAGTGACATCTTATGATATGTGTCTTTTTCTTTCTGACATAGGTCACTTAGAATGATCGTATGTATCTCCTCCAGAGTTGTTACAACTGGCCTTATTTCATTGATTTCTGGATGAGTAATATTCCACTCTACATAAGTACCCCATCTCTTTTATCCATTTTATCCTTCCAGGGACATTTATTTTATATCCAAGTTGAGGCCCTTTTTAACAGAGAGGTGGTAAACGTTGGGGTGCCTGTTTTCTGTTGATTTTTGTTTTTCCCAAGGTATACGCCCATGAGTGCAAGTGCCCTATGCTCTGTAGCTCATTTTTTAGATGTTTTAGCAAACACAATACACGTCTCCAGAGTGGCCATTGGCAAATTACATTTCCACTATCAGCCTCACAGGGCTCCCTTTTCTCCTCACCCTGTCCTGCATTTCGGGTGTTTACACTTTATGTGGATGGCCCTTCTGACTGATGTGAAGTGATACATTTTGTAGTATTGATTTCCAGTGCCCACCTGTTTGGTTGGATAAAATGTGTGTATGGCCTTTACTTGAATATATTCAGAAAAAATGCATACGCCCTTTTTGGCCAACTGCATCATTTTCGATGTTCAGCCCCTTTTCTTGTGCTTTAATGGGGAGTCCTTTCTACCTCTTCAAATCTGTTTCCTGCCACTCTCCCTTGCTTACAAGTCCTTTTCTGTGACTTACCTCAAGACATTTTTTGACGATAGATATTTTCAACTCTGCAGTTTCATGAATTTTAGTGCCCGTGAGTTCCATTTTTCAACTTGTGTTTTTGGAAACTGGACACAAAACAGCGGGATTTCCTCTAGCCCTATTCTGTTTCCGTGGGCAATTCCAGCCTTTGATGAATTTGCCTTCCGGATTGGAAATTAGAGTGGCATGTGCCTATCTAAACACCTAAGACTTGTCTCAAAATTTTTCTCATCCTTCCGCTTCATCCTCTGGACAAATTCCAAACTGTGTGCAACAGGATGTTGACGGTGCTGATATCTCGAAGTGAGCAGATTGTTAGGAAAGATGCTGGAGCGTTGAACCCGAGAACCAGGCGATGAGGAGATGAGGTGCCTTTTCCAAACTGTTTCCGATCAAACGGTGTACCATCCTCTAGGTGTGACAGGCATGTTTTAGCCGTAGATAGGGTCCCGTGCATATAAGGGGAACACCAGGTTTTTTTTCCAAATTAGTGCCTCTCCGAACCCCAAACTGGGGAATGTTTAAGCTACGGCTACACATATGTCCATTAAGGGCCTTGGAAAATAGGCAGAGTCCAAACTTTAGATGATTGAAATCTTCAGAGTCAGAAGTGCTCACCATCGGCCTTGCTTAGGTTACATTTTATCTGTCATTGATAGATGATGTCAATAAAAATATCTATTCTTTTTCTGATTATTTCCCCTTATATGTTACTGCAAAATATTCAGTGTAGTTCCCTGTGCTATACAGTAGTTCCTTGTTGAAGAACTGTTTTGTACATAGCAATGTGTATATGTTAATCCCAAACTGTTAATTTATCCCTTCTCCTACCTTTCCCCTTTGGTAATAATAAATTATAAGATTTTATACTTCTCAAAAATGGGGAAGCTGAAAGAGAGGTATCATTTTCAATGGAAAAGCATTCAAAACAAGATTGAAGCTTCAGCCAAGAGTATTCGATGTACATCCTTGGAAATAAATCACTTCATTTCTCTAATGTTGACCTGACAAATAAGACAGACGTCTTCACTGAACTTGCTTATAATAAAGTGATGGAAATATCAAATGTAAGTCTTAGAAACATCTTATTTTACCCGAGCCTTATACACTGCTCTATGTTAACTACAGTTTGGCTCACACATCTGTTCATTGAAGTTACAATGTTCTCAATTTCTGTTACTGATCCTCCAGAGTGGACCTCAACAGGAGTCCCCGTGCCCTGTGTCAATGGAGCCAACAGATCAAGACTGAGTTTGGTTCAGAAGCAAAGGAAACTTTATATTTTGAAAACAGAATGGAGAGGTGAGAGCGTGCACTACCCCGCGGGCTGTGGGCTGGGCTGTTGTGTAGTGGTCCCGGCAGCGTCATCGCGAGGGAGGGGATGGAGCTCTCGAGGGCTGGGTTGGCTGCAGCTCAGGCTCTATGTAGCGGAGTCTGCATGGGACCCCGCTAGCTGAGGTGTCGACCCAGCCATTCTGCACTAGGAAATCGGTTCTGAAGTGCCCCGTGTGGGACCGCTGCATGTGGAACCCTAGGAGCACGTGAAATTAGACAAAGCACAAAGGAAAAACAGGTTAGACTTTATTTTATTGCCCTGATTCTCTTTATATCTCCCAGGAATTTTTAATGAACGTTGCCGGAGATGAACACCTCCTCTGCTTTTTGTCCCGTTCCTCATTCTTGGGGTGCTGAGGGTGCAGACCCCTGTTTTGTAACTGCTTCATGCTGAGGTGGGAGCCCTCATACACAGGGGAGGGGCAAAATTTCTCTGCAGCAGCCTCCAGGTGAGGTTGATTGTCCCAAGGCCTCCTGCCTCACTGCTCGTCCACCTGAGCACCAGCATTGGAAGTGTTATAGATTCGATTGACCTTTAAGGGTCCAGGAAAGAGATGCACAGAGATGCTGCTGTGGCAGGTTTCACCCCACCCCACATTTGTTCGGCGACCTTAGGCTGACGGTTTATGCCAGCCTAGATGCTCTGACCAGTAGTCTGTGCTTTCTTTAATTAGGTCCCTGAATTAATGTACAAACAGCACCATGTGTCAGAGCCCTGCTCGCTAAACTCCCAGACAGTCCAGGGTCAGTGGTGATCCAGGACCATGACATCCACTGAGGCAACGGCCTTTTGAAGTAGCCAGCAGTCCAGCCGGTCATATTGGCCACTATCACCGCGGTGTTTGTAGGGTTTCTATGGTGAAATTGTGAATATACGATTTCCCTGCCAAGCTTATTATCTCCCCTCTGGGTGCAGTAAGTCCTCCAAGCAGTAGTCTGCTCTTTCGGGGTACAGACTTGTTTTCTGAGAGAAACTCCAGGTCAAGTGATGGTCACACGTGTCTTCTTGGGGGCCCATTGCCCCCGTTTGCCTCTCTGCAGTTTGGAGTTGGAGGACCTCCTCACTCGATGTCAGTGTGTCCACAGAGCGACCCCTGGAACTTCAGGGCATGATGGGTGGTTAGGATCACCACGTGGGGTCCTTTTTCCTTAGGAGGGAGCTGGCCTTGCGGGCTGCTGATTTCCAGCTTTTTACATACCCCAGTATCCTGGCCTGATGTGGCGGTGAGCAAAGCCATTGGTGACCATAGTTTGTCATACCTGTAGGGCATTCTTGTGTTGCTCCATTTCAAGTGGTCCCAGTTTTTGCACTAAGGCTCCAAGGGTGATTAACCTTTGACCGGGTATGTAAAGTTCAAAGGGTTTAGCTAAATTAGGGAGTTCCTGGGCAAGGGCCTGAATTGACTGCTCTTTCCATTCTTGAAAGGCTGTTTCTGGATTCTATCCTAAAGGATCATCATCTTTTCGTGTCATTGTTTCATGTAGAGGCCCAGCTATTACACTGTAGTTATGGATCCAGATGCAGAAAACCTTGGCCTCCCCAGGAACCCCTAAGCTGTCTTCTAGTTTTAGAAGAGGTAAGGCTGCAAATGGCTTCTTCCCTATCCTGGGATGCATTTCTCCTAATATCTGTGAGAATGAAGCCCAGGCATGTCACCTTAGCCTGGGATATTTGAGCCTTTTTCTTGGACAACTTCTATCCTTTCTTGGCTAGGGAGTTCAGAGGCGTCTTTAGTAGACCTGTCAATCAGAATGTCATCTGCATATTGAAGGAGGGTTCCCTTTTACAGAGGTAGAACTTTTAGGTCTTTAGAGGACATTTCCCCAATGATGGTGTGGGGATTTTTGAACCATTGGGGCAGGACGGCCCAGCATTATTGCTTTTGTTGCATGTTGTGTCCTTCCACTCACAAGCCAAAAATTCTTGTGACTCTGAGATGATTGGAATACAGAAGAAGGCGTCATTGAAGTCTAATACAGAATGCCATGGCCTGGTGGATGGTAGAATGACCAGAAGTGTGTAGGAAATAGGAGCTACTGGATGTATATCCTCGGTGGCTTCACTGACTGTCCTTTACCAGGTCTCCAGCAGCCCATGGGGCTCTCGTGGTCAGGCCAATTCCAGGATATGGAGCTCACCTTGGCTGCACCCCCCACACCACAGCCCACAGGGCTCTTGTGGTCAACTCTCTCCCAGAGTATGGAGCTCATCTGTGCAGCTACCCAGCAGCCCATGGGGCTCTCCTAGTCAGGCCCTTACCAGGATACGGAGCTCCCCTGGGCAGGTACCCCAGCAGGGCTGGAACCACAGGAACCGTGCACATAGCCCACCTTGCAGAGAACCCCCAGCTCACCTGTCGCTCACAGCTGACACAGAACACCTCAGAGCAGGGCTTGAACTAACAAACAACATCTCTGACAGTTCTGTGTCCCTGGGTATCACTCTGTGTGGCCTCTCTCTGCCTGCTCTTCCAGACACTTCCACTGCAGCCAGGGCACCAGGCCTCTGTCTCCACCCACCATCACTCCTCTCGCTGACTCCTGGGTTCCTCTCATTAGGATAGGGTCTTCTTGAAGTTGTTTTCCACTCATGGACCAGATAAAATGATAAGAAAACAAGCCGCAGCTGCAGCCCCTTGTCTATCCTGACTCTCAAGAGCCCACACTTGTTCCTTGGGCCAGGCCCGTTTAGCAAGGTTCATTTTCTGCAACTGTGAGCCCCTGAGGGGTGAGGATTGGCTGTCTTGGGCAGCCTGACACTGCCTGCCAGCCCTCCCCAGGTGTGCCTGGGTTGAGGTCAATATAAGCACCTCTCCAGTCAGCAAGAGCTCCTGTAGCTGTGCCTGACGCCATATTCTCTGCCCGGTCAGCAGTGTCGGGGCTGGGGTGGTGGGAGGGAGTGAGGGGCCGTGGCTTTGTGGGTGGCCCAGTGTGAGTGGGGTTCTGCTGGACTTTCTGCAGGAGTTGCCAGGCTGCCACCTGCTAAAGAAGAGGATGTGTCACCCATACCTGCCGCTGGAATTTCTCCCCAGGCAGAGGTGAGGAAGTAAAAAAGCAGTGCGGGCCGTGGCAGGAGGGGTATCTCAGGCAGGGAAATGGAAAGCTTCCAGAAGAGCATCTGGGTCCAGGACCATCCTGGCTGGCCTACAGGCACCAAGTCGGCCTGCGTGCAGTCGCTGGTGTGGCTCCACAGCCCTTCCTCTAGGCTTGCAAGTTCTTGTACATATTCAGGTGTTTTACCTGGAAAGGGTGGGAAGAGTTCAGCTGCAGCAGGAATGGGGCTCAGCTCACATTTACTTACAGACGCCTCGACACAGTCCCCCAGTTTTGCAATGAGGAAGATCCTTGTGGGGGGAATCGCTGCTGACTGCATGGGAGATTATTTCACACCTCTGACCAACTTAAGAATTTTTTACCACTGGAGCAAGTGCCCTTATACGATTTTCCTCTGTATAACTGGTGGTTTCTGTTTTTTTTTTTTTTTTTTTTTTCCTTTTTTCTTTTTGGTACAAGGTAGATTTTATTTATTCCTCTTTTTTTTAATTTAGGGATATAAACATAGAAATAATGCATTAATATATAGACGTCTATATGAAGGGAAAAACATTTTTTTCCCTTTTATTAAATGTTATTTATTTATTTTTATTTTTTTAAATTTATTTATTTCTTTTATACAGCAGGTTATTATTGGATATCTATTTTATACACATAAGTGTGCACATGTGAATCCCAGTCTCCCAATTCATCCCACCTCCACCCTCACATGACGTTCCCCCCTTGGTGTCCATATGTTTGTTCTCTACATCTGTGTCTCTATCTCTGCCCTGCAAACCGGTTCATCTGTAACATTTTTCTAGGTTCCACATATATGCATTAATATACAATATTTGTTTTTCTCTTTCTGACTTACTTCACTCTGTATGACAGTCTCTAGATCCATCAAGGTCTCTACAAATGACCTAATGTCATTCCTATGTATGGCTGAGTAATATTCCATTGTATGTATGTAGAACATCTTTATCCATTCGTCTGTCTGTGGGCACTTAGGTTGCTTTCATTACTTGGCTATTGTAAATAGTGCTGCAATGAACATTATGGTGAATGTGTCTTTTTGATTTATTGTTTTCTCTGGGTATATGTCCAGTAGTGGGATTGCTGGATTATATGGTAATTCTATTTTTAGTTTTTTAAGGAACCTCCATACTGTTCTCCATAGAGACTGTATCGATTTACATTCCCAACAATAGTGGAAGAAGGTTCCTTTTCTCCACACCCTCTCCAGCATTTGTTGTTTGTAGATTTTCTGATGATGCCCATTCTAACACGTGTGACGTGATAGCTCATTGTAGTTTCGATTTCCATTTCTCTAATAATTAGTGATGTTGAGCAGATTTTCATGTGCGTCTTGGCCATCTCTATTTCTTCTTGGAATAAATGTCTATTTAGATATTCTTCCATTTTTATATTGGGTTGTTTGTTTTATTAATATTGAGCTGCATGATCTGTTTCTATATATTGGAGATTAAGCATTTGTCCATTGATTCGTTTGCAAATATTTTCTGCCATTCTGAAGGTTGTCTTTTCGTCTTGTTTGTAGTTTCCTTTGCTTTGCAAAAGCTTTTACGTTTCACTAGGTCCCATCTGTTTCGATTCTTTTTTTATTTCATTAGTATAGGAGGTGGATCAAAAAAGATCTTCCTGTGATTTACGTCAGAGTATTCTTCGTAAGTTTTCCTCTCAGAGTTTTATACTGTCCAGTCTTACATTAAGGTCTCTAATCCATTTTGAATATATTTTTATGTATGGTGTTGGGGAGTGTTCTAATTTCATTCTTTTACATGTAGCTGTCCATATTTCCCAGCACCACTGATTGAAGAGACTCTCATTTCTCCATTGTAAAGTCTTGCCTCCTTTGTCATAGATTAGTTGAGCATAGGTGTGTAGGTTTATCCCTGGGCTTTCTTTATTTTTTTCCTTTTACACGTTTATTGGAGTATAATTGCTTTACAATGGAGTGTTAGTTTCTGCTGTCTAACAAAGTGAATCAGCTATACATATACAAATATCACCAGATCCCCTCCCTCTTGCATCTCCCTACCACACTCCATATCCCACCCCCTTAGGTGGTCACAAAGCACCGAGCTCATCTCCCTGTTCCATGTGGCTGCTTCCCAGTAGCTATCGATATTACATTTGGTAATGTATTTATGTCCATGCCACTCTCTCACTTCTTCCCATCTTAGCCAGCCCCCTTCTGTTGTCCTCAAATCCTTTCTCTATGTCTGTGTCCTTAATCCAGTCCTGCCACTACGTTCTTTAAAACTTTTTTTCTTCGTTGGATTCCATATATCTCTGTTAACATACATTATTTCTTTTTCCCTTTCTGACTTACTTCACTGTGTAGGACAGATTCTAAGTCCATCCACCTCAGTACAAATAACTCAGTTTTGCTTCTTTTTATGGCTGAGTAATATTCCATTGTATATATATGACAGATCTTCTTTATCCATTAATCTGTCGATGGACACTTAGGTTGATTCCATGTCCTGGCTATTGTAAATAGAGCTGCAATGAATATTTTTGTACATAACTCTTTTGGAATTATGGTTTTCACAAGGCAAATGCACAGGAGTTGGATTGTTGTGTCGTATGGTACTTCTATTGTTAGTTATTTAAAGGAACCTCCTTACTGTTCTCCCTAGTGGCCATATCAATTTACATTCCCACCCACAGTGCAAGTGTGTTCCCTTTTCTCCAATAAAGGCCTCTCCAGCATTTAGTGTTTTGTAGAATTTTTTGATGATTGCCACTCTGACTGCTGTGAGGTGATACCTCACAGTAGTTTTGATTTTCATTTCTCTAATGATTAGTGATGTTCAGCATCCTTTCATGTGTTTCTTGGTAATCTGTATATCTTCTTTGGAGAAATGTCTATTTAGGTCTTCTACCCGTTTTTGGATTGGGTTGTTTGTTTTTGTGATATTGAGCTACATGAGGTGCTTGTAAAGTTTGGAGATTAATCCTTTGTCAATTGCTTCATTTGAAAATATTTTCTCCCATTCTGAGGGTTGTTTTTGCATCTTGTTTATGTTTTCCTGTACTGTGTAAAAGCTTTTAAGTTTCATTAGGTCCCATTTGTTGATTTCTGTTTTTATTTCCATTTCTCTTGGAGGTGGGTCAAAAAGGATCTTCCTGTGATTTATGTCATAGAGTGTTCTGCCTATTGTTTGCTCTAAGTGTTTTATACTGTCTGGTCTTATATTTAGATCTCTAATCAATTTAGAGTTTATTTTTGTGTATGGTGTTATGGAGTGTCCTAATTTCATTCTTTTATGTGTAGCGGTCCAGTTTTCCCAGCACCAATTACTGAAGAGTCTGTCTTTTCTCCATTGTATATCCTTAGCTCCTTTGTCATAGATGAGATAGCCATAGGTGTGTAGGTTTATCTCTGGGCTTTCTGTCCTGTTCCATTGATCTGTGTTTATGCCAATCTGCATACACTTGATTCCATTATGGAGATATATAAATACATAGGTTTCAAGATTATTACCTGTCAGATATATTCTTCTTCAGTGAATAGGGTGTTTTGTGTCCAGTTCATTGAGAAAGGAGTAGGTCTTTTCTATTACATATTTGGTATATGGTATGGTATCTGTGCTAATTTCAAACTCGGCTTTTACACATCACCCCACGTCAACTTTCCCCTTAAGGAGGCATAAGTGTGTTTTCTAAATGTGTAACTCTGTTCTCTTTTGAAATTCAGTTCATGTGTAGCCATGTTTACATTCCCTCTATAAGTGATAGATTACAATAAGTTTCTTTTTCTTTGTGGCTCATTTCACTTAGCATCATCGTACCTAAAGTCACTCATTATGCTGCTATTGGCCTTATGACATTGATTTTATGTCTGAGTGACATTCCATTGTATACAAGTACCACAACATCTTTATCGATTTTTTTTTTCCTTTCCTGGGATATTTAAAGTGTACCAAAGTCGAGCTTCTTGTAAACAGAGGAGACCTAAATTTTGGGGTGGTTTTGTGTTGTGGATTTTTAGTTTTCCCAAATACACGCCCATGAGTGGAAGTGTGCTATGCTCTGTAGCTCTGTTTTAGAAAACAACATACAGTTCTCCAGAGAGGCTGTTGGCAATTTACATCCTGTCCATCGGCGTAACGAGGCTCCCTTTTCTCCATGGCCTGTCCTGCATTTGTGGTTTTTACACTATTTGCGGATGGCCCTTTTGACCGGTGGTAAGTGACACTTCTATGTAGTGTGGATTTGCAATGCCTGATGGCTTGCTTCGCCAAAAATGGTGTATGCATTTTTTTCCCGAATATATTGAAGAGAATACACATACTCCCTTTTCGGCCAAGGACAACATTGTCGAAGTTCTGTCGCTTTTCATGTGCTTTAAATACGACTCCAATCTACCTCTTGAAATCTGTTTCCTTTAATTCTGCCTGGCTTTCAAATCCTCTTCACTGCCTTACCTCAATATATTTCTGGATGATAGTTGTCCTTTATAACTCTGCAAGTTTGTGAATTGCTGTGCACCTAATTTCCATTTTTCAACTCACTTATTTGTTAGCTGGCTGCAATACCGCAGGATGGCTTTAGGCCCTAGTCTGTTTCCGGAGTTGCAGGCTGAGCCTTTGTTTAATTCTTCTTCCTGATGGGAAACTAGAGTGACATGTGCCCATCCAAACACCTACAGCTAATGTCTCATTTGTTTCCCCTCTTCCTGTTCATCCTCTGCACAATTTGCAAACTGTGCATAATAGGAGGGTAAAGGCGCTGAGACTCCAAGTGGGGAGATTTTCAGTATTGCAGATGGAATGGCGAAGCCGAGCACGAGGAAAGGAAAAATGAGGTACATTTTAGAAAACTTTCCCGATTACACAGTGTACCATCCAACGGGTTTCCCATGCATGTTTTAACTGTAGGAAGATTCCCTGAAACCTGGCGAGTTGGGGCCACTAGAATGGGTAGCACACAGTATTGCTCTAAGTGGTGTTCTTTTGCTCACACAACCTCAGCAATCTTGTCAGCCCCAGGTGTCCAGTATTATGTCTCCTCCAGCTGTGGGTGTAAAGATGGTCAATCCAGGTTGCATCACAGGCCCTGAAAGTAATTTTTAAGACTTTCTCTCTGTTTTGCTGTTTTTGCATTTTGCTTTTGAAATTTATTTTTATAAGGGTGTTTAGCTGAATTTCAGTGCTGTTCATTCCGTTATACACAGGCATGATTCCTTTATGGAGACATGAGAATACATATGTTTTAGAATTATTACAAGTCAGATATATTCTTCTGCAATGAATAGGGGTTGTTGAGTCCAGTTCATTGTGCCAGGAGTAGGTGCTGTCTATTACATACTTGGTTTATGGAACGGTATCTGTGCTAATTTAGGACTCTGGATTTATGCATCACCCCACCTCTCCTTCCCCCTTAAGCAGGCATAAGATTGTTTTCTAAATGTGAGACTCTGTTCTCTTTCCTAACTCAGTTCATGTGTAGCCATGTTTACAGGACCTTCATAAGTGATATCTTATGATAAGTCTCATTTTCTCTGTGACTTATTTCACTTAGAATCATCGTACCTGAATCCACTCATTTTGCTGCTACTGGCCTTATGACATTGATTTCATTGCTGAAGGATATTACATCATAATAAATACCACAATTTCTTGAACCACTTTTGTCTTTCCTGGGATATTTCATGTGTACCCAAGTTGAGGTTCTTGTAAGCAGTGCAGCCTTAAATTTTGGCATGGCTCTGACTTATTGATTTTCAGTTTTGCCAAGATATATTCCCTGGACTGGAAGTGCCGTTGGCTCTGTAGCTCTGTTGATTACTTGTTTTAGGGAACACAATGCTCTACTCCAGAGAGGAGGTTGGCAATTTACATCCTGCCCATCAGCATAACTAGGCTCCCTGTTCTCCATGGCCTGTCTTGCCTTTCTGGTTTTTACACATTTTGCAGAAGTCCCTTTTGACCAGTGGGAAGAGATACTTCTTTGTAGTGCAGATTTCTATTGCCCGCTTGCTTGATTGGCCAAAAGGGCATGAGTGTTTTCTCCTTAATATATTCAGGAGAAAACAAAAACGCCGTTTTTGGCCACGTGCATCACTCTCGAAATTGTGCCCCTCTTCCAGTGCTTTAAAGGCGATTCCAATGTAACTCTTGAAATCTGTTTCCTGCTATACTGGCTCACTTTCAAGTCCGCCTGGTTGCCTTCCCTCAAGAGATTTTTGGACGATAGTTGTCCTTTATTACTCTGCTAGTTTGTGAATGCTTGTGCCCCTGAGTTCCATTTTTCAACTCATTTTTTTGTGAGCTGTACTCAAGTCCAAAATTTTGGTTCAGGACCTATACTGGTCCCCGGCGGGTGGCGGAAACTTTGATTAATTCTTCTTCCTGCCGGGAAATTAGAGTGACATGTAACCATCCAAATGCCTAACAGCTACTCTCTCATTGGTTCTCCCTCTTCCCTTTCATCTTCTGCCAAAATGGCAACCTGTGCGACCCAGGAGGTTAAAGGGGCTGTCTCTCCAATTTGGGAGATTGATAGTAAAGCAGTTGGATAGTCAAACCGGAGCACCAGGAGAGGGACTCTTAGTTGAGTTTTAGAAACCTTTCATATTCACAGTGTTTCCATTCTCTAGGTTTCCCGTACATGTTATCGCTGTAGTAATATTCCATATCAACCTGGAAAGTTGGGACCCTTGGAATGTGTGCCACGCAATATTGCTTTTAATGGTCTGCATTTGCTCACCGAATCTCAACAATCCTCTCAGTCCCAAGTGTCCAGAATTATCCCACATCCAGCTGTTGTTGTATATACGGTCATTCCAGGTTTCATCAGAGCCCCTGAAGGAATTGTAAAGAATTTCCCTGTTTTTTCGTTTTGTTTTTGAAATTCCTTTTTATAGTGGGTTTGAGCTGATTCACACTGCCATGTTTATGCCAGTCTAGACACAGTTGATTCCCTTACAGAGACATATCAATACATAGGTTTTAAGATTCTTACTAGTCAGATATATTCCTCTTGGGGAATAAGTGGTTTTGAGTCCCTTTCACTGAGGAAGGTGTAGGTCTTGACTGTTCCATATTTGGTTTTTGTAACGGTACCTGTAGTGAAATCAAACTCTGGTTTTATGCATCACCCAACTTCTCCTTCCCCCTTAAGCAGGCATAAGAGTGTTTTCTAAATGTGAGACTCTGTTCTTTTTCCTAACTCAGTTCATGTGTAGCCATATTTACAGGAGCTTCATAAGTGATATCTTATGATAAGTTTCTTTTTCTCTGTGACTTATTTCACTTAGAATCATCGTACCTGAATCCACTCATTTTGCTGCTACTGGCCTTATGACATTGATTTCATGGCTGAGGGATATTCCATCGTACGTATGTACCACCATTTCTTGAACCATTTTTGTCTTACCTAGGATATTTAAGGTGAACCCAAGATGAGGTTCTTGTAATCAGTGCAGCCGATTATTTTGGGGTGGCTCTGTCTTATTGATTTTCAGTTTTCCCAAGGTATATTACCTAGACTGGAAGTGCCCTTGGCTCTGTAGCTCTGTCTTTTACTTGTTTTAGGGAACACAATGCACTCCTCCAGAGAGGCAGTTGGCAATTTACATCCTGCCCATCAGCATAACTAGGTTCACTGTTCTCCAGGGCCGGTCTTGCCTTTCTGGATTTTACACATTTTGCGGATGTCCCTTTTGACCGGTGGGCAGTGATACTTCTTTGTAGTGCAGATTTGCATTGCCCGCTTTCTTGCTTGGCCAAAATGGGCGTTTGCGATTTATCCTGAATATATTCAGGAGAAAACGCATACGCCATTTTTAACCAAGTGCATCATTGTCGAACTTGTGCCACTCTTCCTGTGCTTTAAAGGTGATTCCAATGTACCTCTTGAAATCTGTTTCCTGCTTTCTGGCTGAAATTCAAGTCCGCTTGTTTTCCTTCCCTCAACAGATTTTTGGACGATAGTTGTCCTTTATTACTCTGCCAGTTTGTGAATTGCTCTGCCCCTGAGCTCCATTTTTCAACTCGTTTTTTTGTGAGCTGACCGCAAGTCCAAAATTTTGCTTCAGGAACTATACAGGTTCCCGGCGGCTGGCTGAGACTTTGGTTAATTCTTCTTCCTGACGGGAAATTAGAGTGACATGTGCACGTCCATATGCCTAACAGCTACTCTCTCATTGGTTCTCCCTATTCCCTTTCATCCTCTGCCAAATTGGCAACCTGTGCGAAACAGGAGGTTAAAGGGGCTGTCTCTACAAGTTGGGAGATTGATAGTAAAGCAGTTGGAAAGTCAAACCAGAGCACCAGGAGATGGACTATTAGTTGAGTTTTAGAAGCCTTTCGTATTCACAGTGTGTCCATTCTCTAGGTATCCCGTACATGTTATAGCTGTAATAATATTCCCTTCAACCTGGAGAGTTGGGACCCTTGGAATGTGTGCCACGCATTATTGCTTTAAATGGTCTGCATTTGCTCACCGAATATCACCAATCCTCTCAGTCCCAAGTGTCTTTTCTTATGCCACATCCTACTGTCGTTGTAGATAGGGTCATTCCAGGTTTCATCAGAGCCCCAGAAGGAACTGTAAAGAATTTCCCTGTTTTTTCGATTTGTTTTTGAAATTCATTTTTATAGTCGGTTTGAGCTGATTCTCACTGCCATGTTTCTGCCAGTCTAGACACACTTGATTCCCTGATGGAGACATATCAATACATAGGTTTTAAGATTCTTACTACTCAGATATATTCCTCTGTGGGAAATATGGGGTTTTGCGTCCTTTTCAAAGAGGAAGGTGTACGGATTGACTCTTCTGTAGTTGGTATTTCGAACGGTACCTGTACTAATATCAAACTCTGGTTTTATGCATCACGCCACATCTCCTTCCCCCTTAAGCAGGCATAAGAGTGTTTTCTAAATGTGAGAGTCTGTTCTCTTTCCTAACTCAGTTCATGTGTAGCCATGCTTACAGGACCTTCATAAGTGATATCTTATGATAAGTTTCTTTTTCTCTGTGACTTATTTCACTTAGAATCATCGAACCTGAATCCACTCATTTTGCTGCTACTGGCCTTATGACTTTGATTTCATGGCTGAGGGATATTCCATCGTACGTAAGTACCACAATTTCTTGAACCATTTTTGTCTTTCCTGGGATATTTCAGGTGTACCCAAGTTGAGGTTCTTGTAAGCAGTGCAGCCCTAAATTTTGAGGTGGCTCTGTCTTATTGATTTTCAGTTTTCCCTAGGTATATTCCCTAGACTGGAAGTGCCCTTGGCTCTGTAGCTCTGTTGTCTACTTGTTTTAGGGAACACAATTCACTCCTCCAGAGAGGCAGTTGGCAATTTTCATCCAGCCCATCAGCATAACTAGGCTCTCTTTTCTTCAGGGCCTGTGTTGCCTTTCTAGTTTTTACACATTTTGCAGATGTCCCTATTGTCCAGTGGGAAGTGATAATGCTTTGTAGTGAAGATTTGCATTGCCTGCTTGCTTGCTCGGCCATAAAGGGCGTATGCGTTTTCTCCTGAATATATTCACGAGAAAATGCATACCCCCTTTTGGCCCGTTGCATCATTGTCGAAGTTGTGCCCCTCTTCCTGTGCTTTAAAGGCAATTCCAATGTACCTCTTGAAATCTGTTTCCTGCTATTCTGGCTCGCTTTCAAGTCTGCCTCGTTGCATTCCCTCAACAGATTTTTGGACGATAGTTTTCCTTTATTACTCTGCGCGTTTGTGAATTGCTGTGCCCCTGAGCTCCATTTTTCAATTCGTTTTTTGTGAGCTGACCGCAAGTCCAAAATTTTGTTTCAGGACCTATACTGGTTCCGGGCGGGTGTCTGAGACTTTGATTAAGTCTCTTCCTGCCGGGAAATTAGAGTGACATGTGCCCGTCCAAATGCATAACAGCTACTCTCTCTTTGGTTCTCCATCTTACCTTTCATTCTCTGCCAATTGGCAACATGTGAGAACCAGGAGATTAAAGGAGCTGTCTCTCCAAGTTGGGAGATTGATAGCAAAGCAGTTGGAAATTCAATCCGGAGCACCAGGAGAGGGACAATTAGTTGAGTTTTAAAAACCTTTTGTATTTACAGTGTGTCCATTCTCTAGGTTTCCCGTACATGTTATAGCTGTAGTAGTATTCCCTTCAACCTGGAGAGTTGGGACCATTGGAATGTGTGCCACGCATTATTGCTTTAAATGCTCTGCATTTGCTCACCCAATCTCACCAATCCTCCCAGCCCCAAGTGTCCAGACTTATGCCACATCCAGCTGTCATTGTAGATAGGGTCATTATAGATTTCATCAGAGCCTCTGAAGGAATTGTAAAGAATTTCCCTGTTTTTGTTTTGTTTTGTTTTGAAATTCCTTTATATAGTGGGTTTGAGCTGATTCTCACTCCCATGTTTCTGCCAGTCTAGACACACTTGATTCCCTGATGGAGACGTATCAATACATAGGTTTTAAGATTCTTACTAGTCAGATATATTTCTCCGTGGGAAATATGGGGTTTTGAGTCCCTTTCACTGAGGAAGGTGTAGGGATTGTCTCTTCCGTAGTTAGTTTTTGGAACGGTACCTGTACTAATATCAAACTCTGGTTTTATGCATCACGCCACCTCTCCTTCCCCCTTAAGCAGGCATAAGAGTGTTTTCTAAATGTAAGACACTGTTCTCTTTCCTAACTCAGTTCATGTGTAGCCATGTTTACAGGAACTTCATAAGTGATATCTTATGATAAGTTTCTTTTTCTCTGTGACTTATTTCACTTAGAATCATCGTACCTGAATCCACTCATTTTGCTGCTACTGGCCTTATGACATTGATTTCATGGATGAGGGATATTCCATCGTACATAAGTACCACAATTTCTTGAACCATTTTTGTCTTTCCTGAGATATTTCAGGTGTACCCAAGATGAGGTTCTTGTAATCAGTGCAGCCGATTATTTTGGGGTGGCTCTGTCTTATTGATTTTCAGTTTTCCCAAGGTATATTACCTAGACTGGAAGTGCCCTTGGCTCTGTAGCTCTGTCTTTTACTTGTTTTAGGGAACACAATGCACTCCTCCAGAGAGGCAGTTGGCAATTTACATCCTGCCCATCAGCATAACTAGGTTCACTGTTCTCCAGGGCCGGTCTTGCCTTTCTGGATTTTACACATTTTGCGGATGTCCATTTTGACCGGTGGGCAGTGATACTTCTTTGTAGTGCAGATTTGCATTGCCCGCTTTCTTGCTTGGTCAAAATGGGCGTTTGCGATTTAACCTGAATATATTCAGGAGAAAACGCGTACGCCATTTTTAACCAAGTGCATCATTGTCGAACTTGTGCCACTCTTCCTGTGCTTTAAAGGTGATTCCAATGTACCTCTTGAAATCTGTTTCCTGCTTTCTGGCCGAAATTCAAGTCCGCCTGTTTTCCTTCCCTCAACAGATTTTTGGACGATAGTTGTCCTTTATTACTCTGCCAGTTTGTGAATTGCTCTGCCCCTGAGCTCCATTTTTCAACTCGTTTTTTGTGAGCTGACCGCAAGTCCAAAATTTTGCTTCAGGAACTATACAGGTTCCCGGCGGCTGGCTGAGACTTTGGTTAATTCTTCTTCCTGACGGGAAATTAGAGTGACATGTGCACGTCCATATGCCTAACAGCTACTCTCTCATTGGTTCTCCCTATTCCCTTTCATCCTCTGCCAAATTGGCAACCTGTGCGAAACAGGAGGTTAAAGGGGCTGTCTCTACAAGTTGGGAGATTGATAGTATAGCAGTTGGAAAGTCAAACCAGAGCACCAGGAGAGGGACTATTAGTTGAGTTTTAGAAGCCTTTCGTATTCACATTGTGTCCATTCTCTAGGTATCCCGTACATGTTATAGCTGTAATAATATTCCCTTCAACCTGGAGAGTTGGGACCCTTGGAATGTGTGCCACGCATTATTGCTTTAAATGGTCTGCATTTGCTCACCGAATATCACCAATCCTCTCAGTCCCAAGTGTCTTTCCTTATGCCACATCCTACTGTGGTTGTAGATAGGGTCATTCCAGGTTTCATCAGAGCCCCAGAAGGAACTGTAAAGAATTTCCCTGTTTTTTCGATTTGTTTTTGAAATTCATTTTTATAGTCGGTTTGAGCTGATTCTCACTGCCATGTTTCTGCCAGTCTAGACACACTTGATTCCCTGATGGAGACATGTCAATACATAGGTTTTAAGATTCTTACTACTCAGATATATTCCTCTGCGGGAAATATGGGGTTTTGCGTCCTTTTCAAAGAGGAAGGTGTACGGATTGACTCTTCTGTAGTTGGTATTTCGAACGGTACCTGTACTAATATCAAACTCTGGTTTTATGCATCACGCCACATCTCCTTCCCCCTTAAGCAGGCATAAGAGTGTTTTCTAAATGTGAGAGTCTGTTCTCTTTCCTAACTCAGTTCATGTGTAGCCATGCTTACAGGACCTTCATAAGTGATATCTTATGATAAGTTTCTTTTTCTCTGTGACTTATTTCACTTAGAATCATCGTACCTGAATCCACTCATTTTGCTGCTACTGGCCTTATGACTTTGATTTCATGGCTGAGGGATATTCCATCGTACGTAAGTACCACAATTTCTTGAACCATTTTTGTCTTTCCTGGGATATTTCAGGTGTACCCAAGTTGAGGTTCTTGTAAGCAGTGCAGCCCTAAATTTTGAGGTGGCTCTGTCTTATTGATTTTCAGTTTTCCCTAGGTATATTCCCTAGACTGGAAGTGCCCTTGGCTCTGTAGCTCTGTTGTCTACTTGTTTTAGGGAACACAATTCACTCCTCCAGAGAGGCAGTTGGCAATTTTCATCCAGCCCATCAGCATAACTAGGCTCTCTTTTCTTCAGGGCCTGTGTTGCCTTTCTAGTTTTTACACATTTTGCAGATGTCCCTATTGTCCAGTGGGAAGTGATAATGCTTTGTAGTGAAGATTTGCATTGCCTGCTTGCTTGCTCGGCCATAAAGGGCGTATGCGTTTTCTCCTGAATATATTCACGAGAAAATGCATACCCCCTTTTGGCCCGTTGCATCATTGTCGAAGTTGTGCCCCTCTTCCTGTGCTTTAAAGGCAATTCCAATGTACCTCTTGAAATCTGTTTCCTGCTATTCTGGCTCGCTTTCAAGTCTGCCTCGTTGCATTCCCTCAACAGATTTTTGGACGATAGTTTTCCTTTATTACTCTGCGCGTTTGTGAATTGCTGTGCCCCTGAGCTCCATTTTTCAATTCGTTTTTTGTGAGCTGACCGCAAGTCCAAAATTTTGTTTCAGGACCTATACTGGTTCCGGGCGGGTGTCTGAGACTTTGATTAAGTCTCTTCCTGCCGGGAAATTAGAGTGACATGTGCCCGTCCAAATGCATAACAGCTACTCTCTCTTTGGTTCTCCATCTTACCTTTCATTCTCTGCCAATTGGCAACATGTGAGAACCAGGAGATTAAAGGAGCTGTCTCTCCAAGTTGGGAGATTGATAGCAAAGCAGTTGGAAATTCAATCCGGAGCACCAGGAGAGGGACAATTAGTTGAGTTTTAAAAACCTTTTGTATTTACAGTGTGTCCATTCTCTAGGTTTCCCGTACATGTTATAGCTGTAGTAGTATTCCCTTCAACCTGGAGAGTTGGGACCATTGGAATGTGTGCCACGCATTATTGCTTTAAATGGTCTGCATTTGCTCACCCAATCTCACCAATCCTCCCAGCCCCAAGTGTCCAGACTTATGCCACATCCAGCTGTCATTGTAGATAGGGTCATTATAGATTTCATCAGAGCCTCTGAAGGAATTGTAAAGAATTTCCCTGTTTTTGTTTTGTTTTGTTTTGAAATTCCTTTATATAGTGGGTTTGAGCTGATTCTCACTCCCATGTTTCTGCCAGTCTAGACACACTTGATTCCCTGATGGAGACGTATCAATACATAGGTTTTAAGATTCTTACTAGTCAGATATATTTCTCCGTGGGAAATATGGGGTTTTGAGTCCCTTTCACTGAGGAAGGTGTAGGGATTGTCTCTTCCGTAGTTAGTTTTTGGAACGGTACCTGTACTAATATCAAACTCTGGTTTTATGCATCACGCCACCTCTCCTTCCCCCTTAAGCAGGCATAAGAGTGTTTTCTAAATGTAAGACACTGTTCTCTTTCCTAACTCAGTTCATGTGTAGCCATGTTTACAGGAAATTCATAAGTGTTATCTTATGATAAGTTTCTTTTTCTCTGTGACTTATTTCACTTAGAATCACTGTACCTGAATCCACTCATTTTGCTGCTACTGGCCTTATGACATTGATTTCATGGATGAGGGATATTCCATCGTACATAAGTACCACAATTTCTTGAACCATTTTTGTCTTTCCTGAGATATTTCAGGTGTACCCAAGTTGAGGTTCTTGTAAGCAGTGCAGCCCTAAATTTTGAGGTGGCTGTGTCTTATTGATTTTCAGTTTTCCCAAGGTATATTCCCTAGACTGGAAGTTCCCTTGGCTCTGTAGCTCTGTTGTTTACTTGTTTTAGGGAACACTATGCACTCCTCCAGAGAGGCAGTTGGCAATTTACATCCCGCCTATCAGCATAAGTAGCCTCCCTCTTCTCCAGGGCCTGTCTTGCTTTCTGGTTTTTACACATTTTGCGCATGTCCCTTTTGACGGGTGGGAAGTGATACTTCTTTTAGTGCAGATTGGCATTGCCCGCTTGCTTGCTTGGCCAAAAACGGCATATGTGTTTTCTCCTGAATATATTCAGGAGAAAACACATACACCCTTTTTGGCCAAGTGCATCATTGTCGAAGTTGTGCCCCTCTTCCTGTGCTTTTAAGATGATCCCAATGTACCTCTTGTAATCTGTTTCCTGATATTCTGCCTCGCATTCAAGTCCGCCTGGTTGCCTTCCCTCAACAGATTTTTGGACGATTGTTGTCCTTTATTACTCTGCCAGTTTGTGAATTGCTGTGCCCTGAGATCCAATTTTCAACTCGTTTTTTTGTGAGCTGACCACAAGTCCAAAATTTTGGTTCAGTACCTATACTGGTTCCCGGTGGGTGGCTGAGACTTTGGTTAATTCTTCTTCCTCCCGGGAAATTAGAGTGACATGTGCCCGTCCAAATGCCTAACAGCTACTCTCTCATTGGTTCTCCCTCTTCCCTTTCATCCTCTGCCAAATTGGCATCCTTTGCGAACCAAGAGATTAAAGGGGCTGTCTCTCCAAGTTGGGAGATTGATTGTAAAGCAGTTGGAAAATCAGACCGGAGCACCAGGAGAGGGAATATTAGTTGAATTTTAGAAACCTTTCATATTCACAGTGTGTCCATTCTCTATGTTTCCCGTACACGTTACAGCTGTAGTAATATTCCCTTCATCCTGGAGAGTTGTGACCCGTGGAATGTGTGCCACGCATTATTGCTTTAAATGGTCTGTATTTGCTCACCGAATCTCACCAATCCTCTCAGTCCCAAGTGTCCTGCCTTATGCCACATCCAGCTGTCTTTGTAGATAGGGTCATTCCAGGTTTCATCAGAGCCCCTGAAGGAATTGTAAAGAATTTCCCTGTTTGAGCTGATTATCACTGCCATGATTCTGCCAGTGTAGACACACTTGTTTCTCTGATGGAGACATATCAATACATAGGTTTTAAGTTTCTTACTAGTCAGATATATTCCTCTGTGGGAAATATGCGGTTTTCAGTCCCTTTCACTGAGGAAGGTGTATGGCTTGTCTCTTCCGTAGTTGGATTTTGGAACGGTACGTGTACTAATATCAAACTCTGGTTTTATGCATCACCCCACCTCTCCTTCCCCCTTAAGCAGGGATAAGTGTGTTTTCTAAATGTGAGACCCTGTTCTCTTTCCTAACTCAGTTCATGTGTAGCCATGTTTACAGGACCTTCATAAGTGATATCTTATGATAAGTTTCTATTTCTCTGTGACTTATTTCACTTAGAATCATCGTTCCTGAATCCACTCCTTTTGCTGCTATTGGCCTTATGACATTGATTTCATGGCTGAGGGATATTCCATCGTACGTAATAACACAATTTCTTCAACCATTTTTGTTTTTCCTGGGATATTTCAGGTGTACCCAAGTTGAGGTTCTTGTTAGCAGTGCATCCCTAAATTTTGGGGTGGCTCTGTCTTATTGATTTTCAGTTTTCACAAGGTATATTCCCTAGACTGGATGTGCACTTGGCTCTGTAGATCTGTTGTTTACTTGTTTTAGGGAACACAATGCGCTCCTCCAGAGAGGTATTTGGCAATTTATATCCCGCCCATCAGCATAACTAGGCTCCCTGTTCTCTAGGGCCTGTCTTGCCTTTCTGGTTTTTACACATTTTGCGGATGTCCCTTTTGACCGGTGGGAAGTGTTACTACTTGGTAGTGCAGATTTGCATCGCCCGCTTGCTTGCTTGGCCAAAAAGGCGTATGCGTTTTCTAATTAATATATTCAGGAGAAAACGCATACGCCCTTTTGGCCAAGTGCATCACTGTCGAAGTTGTGCCCCTCTTCCCGTGCTTTACAGGCGATTCCAATGTACCTCTTGAAATCTGTTTCCTGCTCTTCAGGCTTGGTTTGAAGTCCGCCTCATTGCCTTCCATCAACAGATTTTTAGACTATAGTTTTCCTTTATTACTCTGTCAGATTGTGAATTGCTGTGCCCCAGACCTCCCTTTTTCTACTGGTTTTTTTGAGCTGACCGCAAGTCCAAAATTTTGGTTCAGGACCTATACTGGTTCCCCGCGAGTTGCTGAGCCTATGGTTAATTCTTTTTCCTGATGGGAAATTGGAGTGACTTGTGCCCGTCCAAATGCCTAACACCTACTCTCTCATTGGTTCTCCCTCTTCCCTTTCATCCTCTGCAAAATTGGCAACCTGTGCGAACCAGGAGGTTAAAGGGGCTGTCTCTCCAAGTTGGGAGATTGGTCGTAAAGCATTTGGAAAGTCAAAGCGGAGCACCAAGAGAGGGACTATTAGTTGAGTTTTAGAAAACTTTCGTATTCACAGTGTGTCCATTCTCTAGGTTTCCCGTACATGTTATAGCTGTAGTAATATTCCCTTCAACCTGGAGAGTTGGGAACCATGGAATGGGGGCAACACCTTATTGCTTTAAAGGGTCTGCATTTGGTCACCCAATCTCATCAATCCTCTCAGTCCCAAGTGTCCAGCCTTATGCCAAATCCAGCTTTCGTTGTAGATAGGGTCATTCCAGGTTTCATCAGAGAGCCTGAAGGAATTATAAAGAATTTCCTTGTTTTTTTGTTTTGTTTTTGAAATTCTTTTTTATACTGTGTTTGAGCTGATTCTCACTGCCATGTTTATGCCAGTCTAGACACACATGATTCACTTACGGACACATATCAATACATACGTTTTAAGGTTCTTACTAGTAAGATATATTCCTGTGCGGGAAGTATGGGGTTTTGAGTCCCTTTCACTGAGGAAGTTGTAAGTCTTGTCTATTACGTATTTTTTTTTGGAACGGTACCTGTACTAATATCAATCTCTGGTTTTGTGCATCACCCCACCTCTCCTTCCCCCTTAAGCAGGCATAAGAGTGCTTTCTAAATGTGAGACTCTGTTCTCTTTCCTAACTCAGTTCATGTGCGGCCGTGTTTACAGGACCTTCATAAGTGATATCTTATGATAAGTTTATTTTTCTCTGTGACTTATTTCACTTAGAATCATCGTATCTGAATCCACTCATTTTGCTGCTACTGGCCTTATGACATTGATTTCATGGCTGAGGGATATTCCATCGTATGTAGGTACCATCATTTCTTGAGCCATTTTTGTCTTTCCTGGGATATTTAAGGTGTACCCAAGATGAGGTTTTTGTAAGCAGTGCAGCCGTATATTGTGGGGTGGCTCTGTCTTATTGATTTTCAGTTTTCCCAAGGTATATTCCCTAGACTGGAAGTGCCCTTGGCTCTGTAGCTCTGTTGTTTACTTGTTTTAGGGAACACAAATCACTCCTCCAGAGAGGCAGTTGGCAATTTACATCCTGCCCATCAGCATAACTAGGCTCCCTGTTCTCCAGGGCCGGTCTTGCCTTTCTGGATTTTACACATTTTGCGGATGTCCCTTTTGACCGGTGGGCAGTGATACTTCTTTCTAGTGCAGATTTGCATTGCCCGCTTTCTTGCTTGGCCAAAATGGGCGTATGCGTTTTATCCTGAATATATTCAGGAAAAAAAGCATACGCCCTTTTTAACCAAGTGCATCATTGTCGAAGTTGTGCCCCTCTTCCTGCGCTTTAAATGCGATTCCAATGTACCTCTTGAAATCTGTTTCCTGCTTTCTGGACGAAATTCAAGTACGCCTGTTTTCCTTCCCTCAACAGATTTTTGGACGATAGTTGTCCTTTATTACTCTGCCAGTTTGTGAATTGCTGTGCCCCTGAGCTCCATTTTTCAACTCGTTTTTTGTGAGCTGACCACAAGTCCAAAATTTTGGTTCAGGAACTATACTGGTTCCCGGTGGGTGGCTGAGACTTTTGTTAATTCTTCTTCCTGACGGGAAATTAGAGTGACATGGGCCCGTCCATATGCCTAACAGCTGCTCTCTCATTGGTTATCCCTATTCCCTTTCATCCTCTGCCAAATTGGCAACCTGTGCGAACCAGGAGGTTAAAGGGGCTGTCTCTCCAAGTTGGGAGATTGATAGTAAAGCAGTTGGAAAGTCAAACCAGAGCAACAGGAGAGGGACTATTTGTTGAGTTTTAGAAGCCTTTTGTATTCACAGTGTGTCTATTCTCTTCTTTTCCCATACATGTTATAGCTGTAATAATATTCACTTCAACCTGGAGAGTTGGGACCGTTGGAATGTGTGCCACACATTATTGCTTTAAGTGGTCTGCATTTGCTCACCGAATATCACCAATCCTCTCAGTCCGAAGTGTCTTTCCTTATGCCACATCCAACTGTCGTTGTAGATAGGGTCATTCCAGGTTTCATCAGAGCACCAGAAGGAATTGTAAAGAATTTCCCTGTTTATTCGTTTTGTTTTTGAAATTCCTTTTTATAGTGGGTTTGAGCTGATTCTCACTGCCAAGTTTCAGCCAGTCTAGACACACTTGATTCCCTGATGGAGACATATCAATACATAGGTTTTAAGATTCTTACTACTCAGATATATTCCTCTGCGGGAAAAATGGGGTTTTGCGTCCTTTTCACTGAGGAAGGTGTAGGGATTGACTCTTCCGTATTTGGTATTTCGAACGGTACCTGTACTAATATCAAACTCTGGTTTTATGCATCACGCCACATCTCCTTCCCCCTTAAGCAGGCATAAGAGTGTTTTCTAAATGTGAGAGTCTGTTCCCTTTCCTAACTCAGTTCATGTGTAGCCATGTTTACAGGACCTTCATAAGTGATATCTTATGATAAGTTTCTTTTTCTCTGTGACTTATTTAACTTAGAATCATCGTACCTGAATCCACTCATTTTGCTGCTACTGGCCTTATGACTTTGATTTCATGGCTGAGGGATATTCCATGGTACGTAGGTACCACAATTTCTTGAACCATTTTTGTCTTTCCTGGGATATTTCAGGTGTACCCAAGTTGAGGTTCTTGTAAGCAGTGCAGCCCTAAATTTTGAGGTGGCTGTGTCTTATTGATTTTCAGTTTTCCCAAGGTATATTCCCTAGACTGGAAGTGCCCTTGGCTCTGAAGCTCTGTTGTCTACTTGTTTTAGGGAACACAATTCACTCCTCCAGAGAGGCAGTTGGCAATTTTCATCCCACCCCTCAGCATAACTAGGCCCCCTTTTCTTCAGGGCCTGTGTAGCATTTCTAGTCTTTACAGTTTTTGCGGATGTCCCTTTTGTGCAGTGGGAAGTGATAATGCTTTGTAGTGCAGATTTGCATTGCCTGCTTGCTTGCTCGGCCAAAAAGGGTGTATGCGTTTTCTCCTGAATATATTCAGGAGAAAATGCATACCCCCTTTTGGCCCATTGCATCATTGTCGAAGTTGTGCCCCTCTTCCTGTGCTTTAAACCAATTCCAATGTACCTCTTGAAATCTGTTTCCTGCTATTCTGGCTCACTTTCAAGTCCGCCTCGTTGCCTTCCCTCAACAGATCTTTGGACGATAGTTTTCCTTTATTACTCTGCCCGTTTGTGAATTGCTGTGCCCCTGAGCTCCATTTATCAATTCGTTTTTTGTGAGCTGACTGCAAGTCCAAAATTTTGGTTCAGGACCTATGCTCGTTCCCGGCGGGTGGTTGAGACTTTGATTAATTCTTCTTCCTGTCGGGAAATTAGAGGGACATGTGCCCGTCCAAATGCCTAACAGCTACTCTCTCATTGTTTCTCCATCATACCTTTCATCCTCTGCCAATTGGCAACATGTGAGAACCAGGAGATTAAAGGGGCTGTCTCTCCAAGTTGGGAGATTGATAGTAAAGCAGTTGGAAATTCAAACCAGAGCACCAGGAGAGGGACAATTAGTTGAGTTTTAAAAACCTTTTGTATTCACAGTGTGTCCATTCTCTAGGTTTCCCGTACATGTTATAGCTGTAGTAGTATTCCCTTCAACCTGGAGAGTTGGGACCATTGGAATGTGTGTGACGCATTATTGCTTTAAATGGTCTGCATTTGTTCACCCAGTCTCACCAATCCTCTCAGCCCCAAGTGTCCAGACTTATGCCACATCCAGCTGTCATTGTAGATAGGGTCATTATAGATTTCATCAGAGCCTCTGAAGGAATTGTAAAGAATTTCCCTGGTTTTTTTTGTTTTGTTTTTGAAATTCCTTTTTATAGTGGGTTTGAGCTGATTCTCAATGCCATGTTTCTGCCAGTCTAGACACACTTGATTCCCTGATGGAGACGTATCAATACATACGTTTTAAGATTCTTACTAGTCAGATATATTTCTCCGTGGGAAATATGGGGTTTTGAGTCCCTTTCACTGAGGAAGGTGTAGGGATTGTCTCTTCCGTAGTTAGTTTTTGGAACGGTACCTGTACTAATATCAAACTCTGGTTTTATGCATCACGCCACCTCTCCTTCCCCCTTAAGCAGGCATAAGAGTGTTTTCTCAATGTGAGACTCTGTTCTCTTTCCTAACTCAGTTCATGTGCAGCCATGTTTACAGGAACTTCATAAGTGATATCTTATGACAAGTTTCTTTTTCTCTGTGACTTATTTCACTTAGAATCATCGTACCTGAATCCACTCATTTTGCTGCTACTGGCCTTATGACATTGGTTTCATGGATGAGGGTTATTCCATCGTACGTAAGTACCACAATTTCTTGAACCATTTTTGTCTTTCCTGAGATATTTCAGGTGTACACAAGTTGAGGTTCTTGTAAGCAGTGCAGCCCTAAATTTTGAGGTGGATGTGTCTTATTGATTTTCAGTTTTCCCAAGGTATATTCCCTAGACTGAAGTGCCCTTGGCTCTGTAGCTCTGTTGTTTACTTGTTTTAGGGAACACAATGCTCTCCCCCAGAGAGGCAGTTGGCAATTTACATCCCGCCTATCAGCATATGTAAGCTCCGTCTTCTCCAGTGCCTGTCTTGCCTTTCTGGTTTTTACACATTTTGCGGATGTCCCTTTTGACGGGTGGGAAGTGATACTGCTTTTTAGTGCAGATTGGCATTGCCCGCTTGCTTGCTTGGCCAAAAACAGCATATGAGTTTTCTCCTGAATATATTCAGGAGAAAACGCATACACCCTTTTTGGCGAAGTGCATCATTGTCGAAGTTGTGCCCCTCTTCCCGTGCTTTAAAGATTATCCCAATGTACCTCTTGTAATCTGTTTCCTGATATTCTGCCTCGCATTCAAGTCCGCCTGGTTGCCTTCCCTCAACAGATTTTTGGACGATTGTTGTCCTTTATTACTCTGCCAGTTTGTGAATTGCTGTGCCCTGAGATCCATTTTTCAACTCGTTTTTTTGTGAGCTGACCGCAAGTCCAAAATTTTAGTTCAGTACCTATACTGGTTCCCGGTGGGTGGCTGAGACTTTGGTTAATTCTTCTTCCTGCCGGGAAATTAGAGTGACATGTGCCCGTCCAAATGCCTAACAGCTACTCTCTCATTGGTTCTCCCTCTTCCCTTTCATCCTCTGCCAAATTGGCATCCTTTGCGAACCAGGAGGTTAAAGGGGCTGTCTCTCCAAGTTGGGAGATTGATAGTAAAGCAGTTGGAAAATCAGACCAGAGCACCAGGAGAGGGAATATTAGTTGAATTTTAGAAACCTTTCATATTCACAGTGTGTCCATTCTCTATGTTTCCCGTACATGTTACAGCTGTAGTAATATTCCCTTCATCCTGGAGAGTTGTGACCCGTGGAATGTGTGCCACGCATTATTGCTTTAAATGGTCTGTATTTTCTCACCGAATCTCACCAATCCTCTCAGTCCCAAGTGTCCTGCCTTATGCCACATCCAGCTGTCTTTGTAGATAGGGTCATTCCAGGTTTCATCAGAGCCCCTGAAGGAATTGTAAAGAATTTCCCTGTTTGAGCTGATTATCACTGCCATGATTCTGCCAGTGTAGACACACTTGTTTCTCTGATGGAGACATATCAATACATAGGTTTTAAGTTTCTTACTAGTCAGATATATCCCTCTGTGGGAAATATGCGGTTTTCAGACCCTTTCACTGAGGAAGGTGTATGGCTTGTCTCTTCCGTAGTTGGATTTTGGAACGGTACATGTACTAATATCAAACTCTGGTTTTATGCATCACCCCAACTCTCCTTCCCCCTTAAGCAGGGATAAGTGTGTTTTATAAATGTGAGACCCTGTTCTCTTTCCTAACTCAGTTCATGTGTAGCCATGTTTACAGGACCTTCATAAGTGATATCTTATGATAAGTTTCTATTTCTCTGTGACTTATTTCTCTTAGAATCATCGTTCCTGAATCCACTCCTTTTGCTGCTATTGGCCTTATGACATTGATTTCATGGCTGAGGGATATTCCATCTTACGTAATAACACAATTTCTTCAACCATTTTTGTCTTTCCTGGGATGTTTCAGGTGTACCCAAGTTGAGGTTCTTGTAAGCAGTGCATCCCTAAATTTTGGGGTGGCTCTGTCTTATTGATTTTCAGTTTTCACAAGGTATATTCCCTAGACTGGATGTGCACTTGGCTCTGTAGATCTGTTGTTTACTTGTTTTAGGGAACACAATGCGCTCCTCCAGAGAGGTATTTGGCAATTTATATCCCGCCCATCAGCATAACTAGGTTCCCTGTTCTCTAGGGCCTGTCTTGCCTTTCTGGTTTTTACACATTTTGCGGATGTCCCTTTTGACCGGTGGGAAATGTTACTACTTTGTAGTGCAGATTTGTATTGCCCGCTTGCTTGCTTGGCCAAAAAGGGCGTATGCGTTTTCTCCTGAATATATTCAGGAGAAAACGCATACGCCCTTTTTGGCCAAGTGCATCACTGTCGAAGTTGTGCCCCTCTTCCTGTGCTTTACAGGCGATTCCAATGTACCTCTTGAAATCTGTTTCCTGCTCTTCAGGCTTGCTTTCAAGTCCGCCTCTTTGCCTTCCATCAACAGATTTTTGGACTATAGTTTTCCTTTATTACTCTGCCAGATTGTGAATTGCTGTGACCCAGACCTCCATTTTTCTACTAGTTTTTTTGAGCTGACCACAAGCCCAAAACTTTGGTTCAGGACCTATACTGGTTCCCCGCGAGTGGCTGAGCCTATGGTTAATTCTTTTTCCTGATGGGAAATTGGAGTGACTTGTGCCCGTCCAAATGCCTAACACCTACTCTCTCATTGGTTCTCCCTCTTCCCTTTCATCCTCTGCAAAATTGGCAACCTGTGCGAACCAGGAGGTTAAAGGGGCTGTCTCTCCAAGTTGGGAGATTGTTCGTAAAGCATTTGGAAAGTCAAAGCGGAGCACCAAGAGAGGGATTATTAGTTGAGTTTTAGAAAACTTTCGAATTCACAGTGTGTCCATTCTCTAGGTTTCCCGTACATGTTATAGCTGTAGTAATATTCCCTTCAACCTGGAGAGTTGGGACCCATGGAATGGGTGCAACACATTATTGCTTTAAAGGGTCTGCATTTGGTCACCCAATCTCATCAATCCTCTCAGTCCCAAGTGTCCAGCCTTATGCCAAATCCAGCTTTCGTAGTAGATAGGGTCATTCCAGGTTTCATCAGAGAGCCTGAAGGAATTGTAAAGAATTTCCTTGTTTTTTTGTTTTGTTTTTGAAATTCCTTTTTATACTGTGTTTGAGCTGATTCTCACTGCTATGTTTATGCCAGTCTAGACACACATGATTCACTTATGGACACATATCAGTACATACGTTTTAAGGTTCTTACTAGTCATATATATTCCTGTGTGGGAAGTATGGGGTTTTGAGTCCCTTTCACTGAGCAAGTTGTAACTCTTGTCTATTACGTATTTTTTTTTTGTAACGGTACCTGTACTAATATCAATCTCTGGTTTTGTGCATCACCCCACCTCTCCTTCTCCCTTAAGCAGGCATAAGAGTGCTTTCTAAATGTGAGACTGTGTTCACTTTCCTAACCAAGTTCATGTGCGGCCTTGTTTACAGGACGCTCATAAGTTATATCTTATGATATGTTTATTTTTCTCTGTGACTTATTTCACTTAGAATCATGGTATCTGTATCCACTCCTTTTGCTGCTACTGGCCTTATGACATTGATTTCATGGCTGAGGGATATTCCATCGTATGTAAGTAACATCATTTCTTGAGCCATTTTTGTCTTTCCTGGGATATTTAAGGTGTACACAAGATGAGGTTTTTGTAAGCAGTGCAGCCGTATATTGTGGGGTGGCTCTGTCTTATTGATTTTCAGTTTTCCCGAGGTATATTCCCTAGACTGGAAGTGCCCTTGGCTCTGTAGCTCTGTTGTTTACTTGTTTTAGGGAACACAATGCACTCCTCCAGAGAGGCAGTTGGCAATTTACATCCTGCCCATCAGCATAACTAGGCTCCCTGTTCTCCAGGGCCGGTCTTGCCTTTCTGGATTTTACACATTTTGCGGATGTCCCTTTTGACCGGTGGGCAGTGATACTTCTTTGTAGTGCAGATTTGCATTGCCCGCTTTCTTGCTTGGCCAAAATGGGCGTATGCATTTTCTCCTGAATATATTCAGGAGAAAAAGCATACGCCGTTTTTAACCAAGTGCATCATTGTCGAAGTTGTGCCCCTCTTCCTGCGCTTTAAAGGCGATTCCAATGTACCTCTTGAAACCTGTTTCCTGCTTTCTGGCCGAAATTCAAGTCCCCCTGTTTTCCTTCCCTCAACAGATTTTTGGACGATAGTTGTCCTTTATTACTCTGCCAGTTTGTGAATTGCTGTGCCCCTGAGCTCCATTTTTCAACTCGTTTTTTGTGAGCTGACCACAAGTCCAAAATTTTGGTTCAGGACCTATACTGGTTCCCAGTGGGTGGCTGAGACTTTTGTTAATTCTTGTTCCTGACGGGAAATTAGAGTGACATGGGCCCGTCCATATGCCTAACAGCTACTCTCTCATTGGTTCTCCCTATTCCCTTTCACCCTCTGCCAAATTGGCAACCTGTGCGAACCAGGAGGTTAAAGGGGCTGTCTCTCCAAGTTGGGAGATTGATAGTAAAGCAGTTGGAAAGTCAAACCAGAGCAACAGGAGAGGGACTATTTGTTGAGTTTTAGAAGCCTTTTGTATTCACAGTGTGTCCATTCTCTAGGTCTCCTGTACATGTTATAGCTGTAGTAGTATTCCCTTCCACCTGGAGAGTTGGGAACCGTGGAATGTGTGCCACGCATTATTGCTTTAAATGGTCTGTATTTGCTCACCGAATCTCACCAATCCTCTCAGTCCCAAGTGTCCTGCCTTATGTCACATCCAGCTGTCTTTGTAGATAGGGTCATTCCAGGTTTCATCAGAGCCCCTGAAGGAATTGTAAAGAATTTCCCTGTTTGAGCTGATTATCACTGCCATGATTCTGCCAGTGTAGACACACTTGTTTCCCTGATGGAGACATATCAATACATAGGTTTTAAGTTTCTTATTAGTCAGATATATTCCTCTGTGGGAAATATGCGGTTTTCAGACCCTTTCACTGAGGAAGGTGTATGGCTTGTCTCTTCCGTAGTTGGATTTTGGAACGGTACATGTACTAATATCAAACTCTGGTTTTATGCATCACCCCAACTCTCCTTCCCCCTTAAGCAGGGATAAGTGTGTTTTATAAATGTGAGACCCTGTTCTCTTTCCTAACTCAGTTCATGTGTAGCCATGTTTACAGGACCTTCATAAGTGATATCTTATGATAAGTTTCTATTTCTCTGTGACTTATTTCTCTTAGAATCATCGTTCCTGAATCCACTCCTTTTGCTGCTATTGGCCTTATGACATTGATTTCATGGCTGAGGGATATTCCATCTTACGTAATAACACAATTTCTTCAACCATTTTTGTCTTTCCTGGGATGTTTCAGGTGTACCCAAGTTGAGGTTCTTGTAAGCAGTGCATCCCTAAATTTTGGGGTGGCTCTGTCTTATTGATTTTCAGTTTTCACAAGGTATATTCCCTAGACTGGATGTGCACTTGGCTCTGTAGATCTGTTGTTTACTTGTTTTAGGGAACACAATGCGCTCCTCCAGAGAGGTATTTGGCAATTTATATCCCGCCCATCAGCATAACTAGGTTCCCTGTTCTCTAGGGCCTGTCTTGCCTTTCTGGTTTTTACACATTTTGCGGATGTCCCTTTTGACCGGTGGGAAATGTTACTACTTTGTAGTGCAGATTTGTATTGCCCGCTTGCTTGCTTGGCCAAAAAGGGCGTATGCGTTTTCTCCTGAATATATTCAGGAGAAAACGCATACGCCCTTTTTGGCCAAGTGCATCACTGTCGAAGTTGTGCCCCTCTTCCTGTGCTTTACAGGCGATTCCAATGTACCTCTTGAAATCTGTTTCCTGCTCTTCAGGCTTGCTTTCAAGTCCGCCTCTTTGCCTTCCATCAACAGATTTTTGGACTATAGTTTTCCTTTATTACTCTGCCAGATTGTGAATTGCTGTGACCCAGACCTCCATTTTTCTACTAGTTTTTTTGAGCTGACCACAAGCCCAAAACTTTGGTTCAGGACCTATACTGGTTCCCCGCGAGTGGCTGAGCCTATGGTTAATTCTTTTTCCTGATGGGAAATTGGAGTGACTTGTGCCCGTCCAAATGCCTAACACCTACTCTCTCATTGGTTCTCCCTCTTCCCTTTCATCCTCTGCAAAATTGGCAACCTGTGCGAACCAGGAGGTTAAAGGGGCTGTCTCTCCAAGTTGGGAGATTGTTCGTAAAGCATTTGGAAAGTCAAAGCGGAGCACCAAGAGAGGGATTATTAGTTGAGTTTTAGAAAACTTTCGAATTCACAGTGTGTCCATTCTCTAGGTTTCCCGTACATGTTATAGCTGTAGTAATATTCCCTTCAACCTGGAGAGTTGGGACCCATGGAATGGGTGCAACACATTATTGCTTTAAAGGGTCTGCATTTGGTCACCCAATCTCATCAATCCTCTCAGTCCCAAGTGTCCAGCCTTATGCCAAATCCAGCTTTCGTAGTAGATAGGGTCATTCCAGGTTTCATCAGAGAGCCTGAAGGAATTGTAAAGAATTTCCTTGTTTTTTTGTTTTGTTTTTGAAATTCCTTTTTATACTGTGTTTGAGCTGATTCTCACTGCTATGTTTATGCCAGTCTAGACACACATGATTCACTTATGGACACATATCAGTACATACGTTTTAAGGTTCTTACTAGTCATATATATTCCTGTGTGGGAAGTATGGGGTTTTGAGTCCCTTTCACTGAGCAAGTTGTAACTCTTGTCTATTACGTATTTTTTTTTTGTAACGGTACCTGTACTAATATCAATCTCTGGTTTTGTGCATCACCCCACCTCTCCTTCTCCCTTAAGCAGGCATAAGAGTGCTTTCTAAATGTGAGACTGTGTTCACTTTCCTAACCAAGTTCATGTGCGGCCTTGTTTACAGGACGCTCATAAGTTATATCTTATGATATGTTTATTTTTCTCTGTGACTTATTTCACTTAGAATCATGGTATCTGTATCCACTCCTTTTGCTGCTACTGGCCTTATGACATTGATTTCATGGCTGAGGGATATTCCATCGTATGTAAGTAACATCATTTCTTGAGCCATTTTTGTCTTTCCTGGGATATTTAAGGTGTACACAAGATGAGGTTTTTGTAAGCAGTGCAGCCGTATATTGTGGGGTGGCTCTGTCTTATTGATTTTCAGTTTTCCCGAGGTATATTCCCTAGACTGGAAGTGCCCTTGGCTCTGTAGCTCTGTTGTTTACTTGTTTTAGGGAACACAATGCACTCCTCCAGAGAGGCAGTTGGCAATTTACATCCTGCCCATCAGCATAACTAGGCTCCCTGTTCTCCAGGGCCGGTCTTGCCTTTCTGGATTTTACACATTTTGCGGATGTCCCTTTTGACCGGTGGGCAGTGATACTTCTTTGTAGTGCAGATTTGCATTGCCCGCTTTCTTGCTTGGCCAAAATGGGCGTATGCATTTTCTCCTGAATATATTCAGGAGAAAAAGCATACGCCGTTTTTAACCAAGTGCATCATTGTCGAAGTTGTGCCCCTCTTCCTGCGCTTTAAAGGCGATTCCAATGTACCTCTTGAAACCTGTTTCCTGCTTTCTGGCCGAAATTCAAGTCCCCCTGTTTTCCTTCCCTCAACAGATTTTTGGACGATAGTTGTCCTTTATTACTCTGCCAGTTTGTGAATTGCTGTGCCCCTGAGCTCCATTTTTCAACTCGTTTTTTGTGAGCTGACCACAAGTCCAAAATTTTGGTTCAGGACCTATACTGGTTCCCAGTGGGTGGCTGAGACTTTTGTTAATTCTTGTTCCTGACGGGAAATTAGAGTGACATGGGCCCGTCCATATGCCTAACAGCTACTCTCTCATTGGTTCTCCCTATTCCCTTTCACCCTCTGCCAAATTGGCAACCTGTGCGAACCAGGAGGTTAAAGGGGCTGTCTCTCCAAGTTGGGAGATTGATAGTAAAGCAGTTGGAAAGTCAAACCAGAGCAACAGGAGAGGGACTATTTGTTGAGTTTTAGAAGCCTTTTGTATTCACAGTGTGTCCATTCTCTAGGTCTCCTGTACATGTTATAGCTGTAGTAGTATTCCCTTCCACCTGGAGAGTTGGGAACCGTGGAATGTGTGCCACGCATTATTGCTTTAAATGGTCTGTATTTGCTCACCGAATCTCACCAATCCTCTCAGTCCCAAGTGTCCTGCCTTATGTCACATCCAGCTGTCTTTGTAGATAGGGTCATTCCAGGTTTCATCAGAGCCCCTGAAGGAATTGTAAAGAATTTCCCTGTTTGAGCTGATTATCACTGCCATGATTCTGCCAGTGTAGACACACTTGTTTCCCTGATGGAGACATATCAATACATAGGTTTTAAGTTTCTTATTAGTCAGATATATTCCTCTGTGGGAAATATGCGGTTTTCAGACCCTTTCACTGAGGAAGGTGTATGGCTTGTCTCTTCCGTAGTTGGATTTTGGAACGGTACATGTACTAATATCAAACTCTGGTTTTATGCATCACGCCACCTCTCCTTCCCCCTTAAGCAGGCATAAGAGTGTTTTCTAAATGTGATACTCTGTTGTCTTTCCTAACTCAGTTCATGTGTAGCCATGTTTACAGGACCTTCATAAGTGATATCTTATGATAAGTTTCTTTTTCTCTGTGACTTATTTCACTTAGAATCATCGTACCTGAATCCACTCTTTTAGCTGCTACTTGCCTTCTGACTTTGATTTCATGGCTGAGGGATATTCCAACGTACGTAAGTACCACAATTTCTTGAACCATTTTTGTCTTTCCTGGGATATTTCAGGTGTACCCAAGTTGAGGTTCTTGTAAGCAGTGCAGCCCTAAATATTGAGGTGGCTCTGTCTTATTGATTTTCAGTTTTCCCAAGGTATATTCCCTACACTGGAAGTGCCCGTGTCTCTGTAGCTCTGTTGTTTACTTGTTTTAGGGAACACAATGCAGTCTTCCAGAGAGGCAGTTGGCAATTTACATTCCGCCCATCAGCATAACTAGGCTCCCTCTTCTCCAGGGCCTGTCTTGTCTTTCTGGTTTTTACATATTTTGCGGATGTCCCTTTTGTCTGGTGGGAAGTGATACTGCTTTGTAGTGCAGATATGCTTTGCCCACTTGCTTGCTTGGCCAAAAAGGGCTTATGCGTTTTCTCCTGAATATATTCAGGAGAAAACGCATATGCCCTGTATGGCCAAGTGCATCATTGTCGAAGTTGTGCCCCTCTTCCTGTGCTTTAAAGGCGAATCCAATGTACCTCTTGAAATCTGTTTCCTGCTATTCTGGCTCGCTTTCAAGTCTGCCTCATTGCCTTCCTCAACAGATTTTTGGACGATAGTTTTCCTTTATTACTCTGCCCGTTTGTGAATTGCTGTGCCCCTGAGCTCCATTTCTCAACTCGTTTTTTGTGAGTTGACCGCAAGTCCAAAATTTTGGTTCAGGACCTATACTGGTTCCCGGCGGGTGGCTGAGAATTTGATTAATTCTTGTTCCTGCCGTGAAATTAGAGTGACATGTGCCCGTCCAAATGTCTCTCAGCTACTCTCTCATTGGTTCTCCATATTTCCTTTCATCCTCTGCCAATTGGCAACATGTGAGAACCAGGAGGTTAAAGGGGCTGTCTCTCCAAGTTGGGAGATTGATAGTAAAGCAGTTGGAAATTCAAACCGGAGCACCAGGAGAGGGACTATTAGTTGAGTTGTAATAACCTTTTGTATTCACAGTGTGTCCATTCTCTTGGTTTCCCATACATGTTATACCTGTAGTAGTATTCCCTTCAACCTGGAGAGTTGGCACCATTGGAATGTGTGCCACACATTATTGCTTTAAATGGTCTGCATTTGCTCAACAAATCTCACCAATCCTCTCAGTCCCAAGTGTCCTGCCTTATGCCACATCCAGCTGTCATTGTAGATAGGGTCATTATAGATTTCATCAGAGCCCCTGAAGGAATTGTATAAAATTTCCCTATTTTTTTTCTTTTGTTTTTGAAATTCCTTTTTATAGTGTGTTTGAGCTGATTCTCACTGCCATGTTTCTGCCAGTCTAGACAAACTTGATTCCCTGATGGAGACATATCCATACATAGGTTTTAAGATTCTTACTAGTCAGATATATTCCTCTGCGTGAAATATGGGGTTTTGCGTCCTTTTCACTGAGGAAGGTGTAGGGATTGACTCTTCCGTAGTTGGTTTTTGGAACGGTACCTGTACTAATATCAAACTCTGTTTTTATGCATCACGCCACCTCTCCTTCCCCCTTAAGCAGGCATAAGAGTGTTTTCTAAATGTGAGACTCTGTTCTCTTTCCTAACTCAGTTCATGTGTAGCCATGTTTACAGGACCTTCATAAGTGATATCTTATGATAAGTTTCTTTTTCTCTGTGACTCATTTCACTTAGAATCATCGTACCTGAATCCACTCATTTTGCTGCTACTGGCCTTATGACTTTGATTTCATGGCTGAGGGATATTCCATCGTACGTAAGAACCACGATTTCTTGAACCATTTTTGTCTTTCCTGGGATATTTCAGGTGTACCCAAGTTGAGGTTCTTGTAAGCAGTGCAGCCCTAAATTTTGAGGTGGCTGTGTCTTATTGATTTTCAGTTTTCCCAAGGTATTTTCCCTAGACTGGATGTGCCCATGTCTCTATAGCTCTTTTGTTTACTTGTTTTAGGGAACACAATGCACTCCTCCAGAGAGGCAGTTGGCAATTTACATTCCGCCCATCATCATAACTAGGCTCCCTCTTCTCCAGGGCCTGTCTTGCCTTTCTGGTATTTACATATTTTGCGGATGTCCCTTTTGTCTGGTGGGAAGTGATACTGCTTTGTAGTGCAGATTTGCATTGCCCACTTGCTTGCTTGGCCAAAAAGGGCTTATGCGTCTTCTCCTGAATATATTCAGGAGAAAACGCGTACGTCCTGTTTGGCCAAGTGCATCATTGTCGAAGTTGTGCCTCTCTTCCTATGCTTTAAAGGCGATTCCAATGTACCTCTTGAAATGTGTTTCCTGCTATTCTGGCTCGCTTTCAAGTCTTCCTCCTTTCCTTCCCTCAACCGAATTTTGGACGATAGTTTTCCTTTATTACTCTGTCCGTTTGTGAATTGCTGTGCCCCTGAGCTCCATTTTTCAACTCGTTTTTTGTGAGCTGACCGCAAGTCCAAAATTTTGGTTCAGGACCTATACTGGTTCCCGGCGGGTGGCTGAGACATGGGTTAATTCTTCTTCCTGCCGTGAAATTAGAGTGACATGTGCCCGTCCAAATGCCTAACAGCTACTCTCTCATTGATCCTCCCTCTTCCCTTTCATCCTCTGCCAAATTGGCAACCTGTGCGAACCATGAGGTTAAAGGGGCTGTCTCTCCATTTTGGGAGATTGATAGTAAAGCAGTTGGAAAGTCAAACCGGAGCACCAGGAGAGGTACTGTTAGTTGAGTTTTAGAAATCTTTCGTATTCACAGTGTGTCCTTTCTCTATGTTTTCCGTACATGTTATAGCTGTAGTAATATTCCCTTCAACCTGGAGAGTTGGGACCCTTGGAATGTGTGCCACGCATTATTTCTTTAAATGGTCTGCATTTGCTCACCAAATCTCACCAATCCTCTCAGTCCCAAGTGTCCAGCCTTATGCCACATCCAGCTGTCGTTGTAGATAAGGTCATTCCGGGTTTCATGAGAGACCCTGAAGGAATTGTAAAAGATTTCCCTGATTTTTTGTTTTGTTTGTGAAATTCCATTTTAGAATGGGTTTGAGCTGATTCTCACTGCCATGTTTATGCGAGTCTAGACACACTTGATTCCCTTACAGAGACATATCAATACATAGGTTTTAAGATTTTTACTAGTCAGATATTTTCCTCTGCGGGATGTATGGGGTTTTGATTCCCTATCCCTTAGGAAGTTGTAGGTCTTTTCTACTCCATAGTTGGTTTTTGGAACGGTACATGTACTAATATCAAACTCTGGTTTTATGCATCACCCCACCTCTCCTTCCCCCTTAAGCAGGCATAAGAGTTTTTTCTCAATGTGAGAGTGTGTTCTCTTTCCTAACTCACTTCATGTGTAGCCATGTTTACAGGACCTTCATAAGTGATATCTTATGATAAGTTTCTTTTTCTCTGTGACTTATTTCACTTAGAATCATCGTACCTGAATCCACTCATTTTGCTGCTACTGGCCTTATGACATTGATTTCATGGCTGAGTTAAAATCCATCATATGTAAATACCACAATTTCTTGAACCATTTTAGTCTTTCCTGGGATATTTAAGGTGTACCCAAGTGGAGGTTCTTGTAATCAGTGCAGCCCTAAATTTTGGGGTGGCTCTGTCTTATTGACTTTCAGTTTTCCCAAGGTATATTCCCTAGACTGGAAGTGCCCTTGGCTCTGTAGCTCTGTTGTTTCCTGTTTTAGGGAACACAATGCACTCCTCCAGAGAGGCAGTTGGCAATTTACATTCCACCCATTAACATAACTAGGCTCCCCCTTCTCCAGGGCCTGTCTTGCCTTTCTGGTTTTTTCATATTTTGCAGATGTCCCTTTTGTGTGGTGGGAAGTTATACTGCTTTGTAGTGCAGATTTGCATTGCCCGCTTGCTTGCTTGGCCAAAAAGGGCTTATGCGTTTTCTCCTGAATATATTCAGGAGAAAACGCATACGTACTGTTTGGCCAAGTGCATCATTATCGAAGTTGTGCCCCTCTTCCTGCGCTTTAAAGGCGATTCCAATGTACCTCTTGAAATCTGTTTCCTGCTATTCTGGCTCGCTTTCAAGTCCGCCTCATTGCCTTCCCTGAACAGATTTTTGGATGATAGTTTTCCTTTATTACTCTGCCCGTTTGTGAATTGCTGTGCCCCTGAGCTCCATTTTTCAACTCGTTTTTTGTGAGCTGACCGCAAGTCCAAAATTTTGGTTCAGGACCTATACTGGTTCCCGGCGGGTGGCTGAGACTTTGAATAATTCTTCTTCCTGCCGGGAAATTAGAGTGACATGTGCCCATCCAAATGTCTAACAGCTACTCTCTCATTGGTTCTCCATCTTACCTTTCATCCTCTGCCAATTGGCAACATGTGAGAACCAGGAGGTTAAAGGGGCTGTCTCTCCAAGTTGGGAGATTGATAGTAAAGCAGTGGGAAATTCAAACCGGAGCACCAGGAGAGGGACTATTAGTTGAGTTGTAAAAACCTTTTGTATTCACAGTGTGTCCATTCTCTAGGTTTCCCTTACATGTTATAGCTGTAGTATTCCCTTCAACCTGGAGATTTGGGACAATTGGAATGTGTGCCACGCATTATTGCTGTAAATGGTCTGCATTTGCTCACCGAATCTCACCAATCTCTCTGTCCCAAGTGTCCAGACTTATGCCACATCCAGCTGTCATTGTAGATAGGTTCATTATAGATTTCATCAGAGCCCCTGCAGGAATTGTAAAGAATTTCCCTATTTTTTTGTTTTGTTTTTAAAAGTCCTTTTTATAGTGGGTTTGAGCTGATTCTCACTGCCATGTTTCTGCTAGTCTAGACACACTTGATTCCTGATGGACACATATCAATACATAGGTTTTAAGATTCTTACTAGTCAAATATATTCCTCTGCGGGAAATATGGGGTTTTGCGTCCTTTTCACTGAGGAAGGTGTAAGGATTGACTCTTCCGTAGTTGGTTTTTGGAACGGTACCTGTACTAATATCAAACTCTGGTTTTATGCATCACGCCACCTCTCCTTCCCCTTAAGCTGGCATAAGAGTGTTTTCTAAATGTGAGACTCTGTTGTCTTTCCTAACTCAGTTCATGTGTAGCCATATTTACAGGACCTTCATAAGTGATTTCTTAATGTAAGTTTCTTTTTCTCTGTGACTTATTTCCCTTAGAATCATCGTACCTGAATCCACTCATTTTGCTGCTACTGGCCTTATGACTTTGATTTCATGGCTGAGGGATATTCCATCGTACGTAAGTACCACAATTTCTTGAACCATTTTTGTCTTTCCTGGAATATTTCAGGTGTACCCAAGTTGAGGTTCTTGTAAGCAGTGCAGCCCTAAATTTTGAGGTGGCTGTGTCTTATTAATTTTCAGTTTTCCAAAGGTATATTCCCTACACTGGAAGTGCCCGTGTCTCTGTAGCTCTGTTGTTTACTTGTTTTAGGGAACACAATGCACTCCTCCAAATAGGCAGTTGGCAATTTACATTCCGCCCATCAGCAAAATTAGGCTCCCTCTTCTGAAGGGCCTGTCTTGCCTTTCTGAATTTTACATATTTTGTGGATGTCCATTTTTTCTGGTTTGAAGTGATACTGCTTTGTAGTGCAGATTTGCATTGCCCGCTTGCTTGCTTGGCCAAAGAGGGCTTATGCGTTTTCTCCTGAATATATTCAGGAGAAAACGCAAATGCCCTGTTTGGCCAAGTGCATCATTGTCGAAGTTGTGCCCCTCTTCCTGTGCTTTAAAGGCGATTCCAATGTGCCTCTTGAAATCTGTTTCCTGCTATTCTGGCTCGCTTTCAAGTCTGCCTCGTTGCCTTCCCTCAACAGATTTTTGGACGATAGTTTTCCTTTATTACTCTGCCCGTTTGTGAATTGCTGTGCCCCTGAGCTCCATTTCTCAACTCGTTTTTTGTGAGCTGACCGCAAGTCCAAAATTTTGGTTCAGGACCTATACTGGTTCCCGGCGGGTGGCTGAGACTTTGATTAATTCTTCTTCCTGCCGGGAAATTAGAGAGAAATGTGCCCGTCCAAATGCCTAACAGCTACTCTCTCATTGTTTCTCCATCATACCTTTCATCCTCTGCCAATTGGCAACTTATGAGAACCAGGAGGTTAAAGGGGCTCTCTCTCCAAGTTGGGAGATTGATAGTAAAGCAGTTGGAAATTCAAACCGTAGCACCAAGAGATAGACTATTAGTTGAGTTTTAAAAACCTTTTGTATTGACAGTGTGTCCATTCTCTATGTTTCCCGTACATGTTATAGCTGTAGTAATGTTCCCTTCAACCTGGTGAGTTGGAACACTTGGAATGTGTGCCACACATTATTGCTTTAAATGGTCTGCATTTGCTCACCGAATCTCACCAATCCTCTCAGTCCCAAGTGTCCTGCCTTATGCCACATCCAGCTGTCGTTGTAGATAGGGTCATTCCAGGTTTCATCAGAGCCCCTGAAGGAATTGAAAAGAATTTCCCTGTTTGAGCTGATTCTCACTGCCATGATTCTGCTAGTTTAGACACACTTGATTCCCTGATGGAGACATATCAATACATAGGTTTTAAGTTTCTTACTAGTCAGATATATTCCTCTGTGGGAAATATGGTGTTTTGAGACCCTTTCACTGAGGAAGATGTAGGGCTTTTCTCTTCCGTAGTTGGTTTTTGGAACGGTACCTGTACTAATATCAAACTCTGGTTTTATGCATCACCCCACCTCTCCTTCCCCCTTAAGCAGGCATAAGAGTATTTTCTAAATGTGAGACTCTGTTCTCTTTCCTAACTCAGTTCATGTGTAACCATGTTTACAGGACCTTCATAAGTGATATCTTATGATAAGTTTCTATTTCTCTGTGACTTATTTCACTTAGAATCATCGTAAATGAATCCACTCGTTTTGCTGCTACTGGCCTTATGACATTGATTTCATGGCTGAGGGATATTCCATCGTATGTAATAACACAATTTCTTCTACCATCTTTGTCTTTCCCGGGAAATTTTAGGTGTACCCAAGTTGAGGTTCTTGTAAGCAGTGCAGCCCTAAATTTGGGGTGGCTCTGTCTTATTGATTTTCAGTTTTCCCAAGGTATATTTCCTAGACTGGATGTGCACTTTGCTCTGTATCTCTGTTGGTTACTTGTTCTAGGGAACACAATGCACTCCTCCGGAGAGGCAGTTGGCAATTTACATCCCGCCCATCAGCATACCTATGCTCCCAGTTCTAAAGGGCCTGTGTTGCCTTTCTAGGTTTTACACATTTTGTGGATGTATCTTTTTCTGGTGGGAAGTGATACTGCTTTGTAGTGCAGATTTGCATTGCCCGCTTGCTTGCTCGGCCAAAAAGGGGGTATGCGTTTTCTCCTGAATATATTCAGGAGAAAACGCATACCCCCTTTTTGGCCCATTGCATCATTGTCGAAGTTGTGCCCCTCTTCCTGTGCTTTAAAGGCAATTCCAATGTACCTCTTGAAATCTGATTCATGCTATTCTGGTTTCCTTTCAAGTCTACCCCGTTGCCTTCCCTCAACCGATTTTTGGATGATTGTTGTCCGTTGTTACTCTGCCAGTTTGTGAATTGCTGTGCCCCTGAGCTCCATTTTTCAACACGTTTTTGTGAGCTGACCGCAAGTCCAAAATTTTGGTTCAGGACCTATACTGGTTCCCAGCGGGTGGCTGAGACTTGGGTTAATTCTTCTTCCTGATGGGAAATTAGAGTGACATGTGCCCATCCAAATGCCTAACAGCTACTCTCTCATTGATTCTCCCTCTTCCCTTTCATCCTCTGCCAAATTGGCAACCTGTGCGAACCAGGAGGTTAAAGGGGATGTCTGTCCATGTTGGGAGATTGATAGTAAAGCAGTTGGAAAGTCAAACTGGAGAACCAGTAGAGGGATTATTAGTTGAGATTTAGAAACATTTCGTTTTCACAGTGTGTCCATTCTCTAGGATTCCTGTACATGTTATAACTGTAGTAGTATTCCCTTCAACATGGAGAGTTGGGACCCGTGGAATGTGTGCCACGCTTTATTGCTTTAAAAGGTCTGCATTTGCTCACCGAATCTCACCAATCCTCTCAGTCCCAAGTGTCCAGCCTTATGCCACATCCAGCTGTCGTTGTACATAGGGTCATTCCGGGTTTCATCAGAGACACTGAAGGAATTGTAAAGGAGTTCCCTGATTTTTTGTTTTGTCTGTGAAATTCCTTTTTGAATGGGTTTGAGCTGAGTCTCACTGCCATGTTTATGCGGGTCTAAACACACTTGATTCCTTATGGGGACTTATCAATACATAGGTTTTAAGATTTTTACTAGTCAGATATTTTCCTTTGCGGGAAATATGGGGTTTTGAGTCCCTTTCACTTAGGAAGTTTTAGGTCTTTTCTACTCCGTAGTTGGTTTTTGGAACGGTACATGTACTAATATCAAACTCTGGTTTTATGCATCACCCCACCTCTCCTTCCCCCTTAAGCAGGCATAAGAGTTTTTTTCTCAATGTGAGAGTCTGTTGGCTTTCCTAACTCACTTCATGTGTAGCCATGTTTACAGGACCTTCATAAGTGATATCTTATGATAAGTTTCTTTTTCTCTGTGACTTATTTCACTTAGAATCATCGTACCTGAATCCACTCCTTTTGCTGCTACTGGCCTCATGATATTGATTTCATGGCTGAGGGATATTCCATCATACGTAAATACCACAATTTCTTGAACCATTTTTGTCTTTCCTGGGATATTTCAGTTGTACCCAAGTTGAGGTTCTTCTAAGCAGTGCAGCTCTAAATGGTGGGGTGACTCTGTCTTATTGATTTTCAGTTTTCCAAGGTATATTCCTTAGACTGGAATTGCCCTTGGCTCTGTAGGTCTGTTGTTTACTTGTTGTAGGGAACACAATGCACTCCTCCAGAGAGGCAGTTGGCAATTTACATCCTGCCCATCAGCATAACTAGGCTCCCAGTTCTCCAGTGCCTGTCTTGCCTTTCTGGTGTTTACACATTTTGCGGATGTCTTTTTTGACCGGTGGGAAGTGATACTTCTTTGTAGTGCAGATTTGCATTGCCCGCTTCCTTGCTTGGCCAAAAAGGACGTATGCGTTTCTCCTGAATATATTCAGGAGAAAACACATACGTGCTTTTTGGCCAAGTGCATCATTGTAGAAGTTGTGCCCCTCTTCCTGTGCTTTAAAGGCAATTCCAATGTACCTCTTGAAATCTGATTCCTGCTATTCTGGCTCTCTTTCAAGTCTGCCCCTTTGCCTTCTCTCAACAGATTTTTGGAAGATTGTTGTCCTTTATTACTCTGCCATTTTGTGAATTGCTGTGCCCTGAGCTCCATTATTCAACTCGTTTTTGTGAGCTGACGTCAAGTGCAAAATTTCTTTTCTGGACCTATATTGGTTCCCGGTGGGTGGCTGAGACTTTGGTTAATTCTTCTTCCTGCTGGTAAATTAGAGTGACATGTGCCCGTCCAAATGCCTAACAGCTAATCTCTCATTGGTTCTCCCTCTTCTCTTTCATCCTCTGCCAATTTGGCAACCTGTGCGAATCAGGTGTTTAAAGGGGCTGTCTCTCCAAGTTGGGAGATTGATATTAAAGCAGTTGGAAACTCAAACCCGAGCACCAGGATAGGGACTATTTGTTGAGTTTTCGAATCCTTTCTTATTCACAGTGTGTGTATTCTCTACGTTTCCCATACATGTTATAACTGTAGTGATATTCCCTTTTACCTGGTGAGTTGGGACGCATGGAATTGTTGGCATGCATTATTGCTTTAAACGGTCTGCATTTTCTCGTTCAATCTCACCAATCCTCTCAGTCAAAAGTGTCCAGCCTTATGTCTCATCCAGCTGTCATTGTAGATAGGGTCATTCCAGGTTTCATCAGAGCCCCTGAATGAATGGTAGAGAATTTCCCTGTTTTTTTGTTTTGTTTTTGAAAATCATTTATATAATGAGGTTGAGCTGATTTTCACTGACGTGTTTATGCCGGTCTAGACACACTTGATTCACTTACGGATACATATCAATACATAGGTATTAAGATTCTTACTAGTCAGATATATTCCTCTGCGGGAATAGGGCTGTTGATTCCCGTTCACTGAGGAAGGAGTAGCTCTTGTCTATTCTGTATTTGGGTTATGCAACGGTACCTGTGCTAATATCAAACTCTGGTTTTGTGCATCTCCCCACTTCTCCTATCCCCTTAAGCAGGCATAAGTATGATTTCTAAATGTGAGACTCTGTTTTCTTTCCTAATTCAGATCATGTGTAGCCATGTTTACATTTCCTTCATAAGTGATATCTTATGTCACAATGCTCCATGGCTCTTGTCATCATAATGCTCCATGATGCTCGTCAACACAATTATCCATGGCCATCTCATCACAATGCTCCACCGTTTTGCCATCACATTGCTCCATGTCCTGGTCATCACAATGCTCCATGTCCCTTGTCATCACAATTCTCCACCTCTTTGTCATCACAATGCTCCCTGACACTTCTCATCAAAAAGTTACATGCTCTTGTCATCACAATTCTCCATGCAATTGTCATCGCAATGCTCCCTGACCCATGTCATAGCAAGCTCCATTTGCTTGTCATCACAATGCTTCATGACATTGTTATAAAAATTTTCAATGTCCCTTGTCATGACAGTGCTCCATTCCAATGTCATCACAATGCTCCATGACACTTGTCATCACAATGCAACAGGCCCTTGTCATCACAATGCTCCAGGCCCTTGTCATCACAATGCTCCAGGCCCTTGTCATCACAATGCTCCATGACCTCTGTCATCACAATGTTCCCTGACAACTGTCATCACAATCCTCCATGCCCCTTGTCAGTACAGTGCTCCATGATGCTCGTCATCACAATTACCCAAGGTCTTCTAATCACAATGCTTCAGGGTTTTACCATCACAATGCTCCATGCCCTGGTCATCTCAATGCTCCATGACCCTTGTCATCACAATTCTCCACACCCTTGTCATCACAATGCTCCTTGACACTTCTCCTCACAATGTGATATGCTCTCGTCATCACAATTCTGCATGCACTTGTCATCACAATGCTCCAGGACCCCTGTCATAGCAAGCTCCATGCACTTGTCATCACAATGTTTCAAGACCTGGTCATTAAAATTCTCTATGGCCCTTGTCATCAAAATGATCCATGATCTTGTCATCACAATGCTCCTTTACCTTTGTCATCACAATCCTCCATGACACTTGGCATCACAATGCTCCATGTCATTGGCATCACAATGGAACATGAAATATGTCATCACAATGCTCCCTGACACCTGTCTTAACAATAATCCATGATGTTTTCATCACAATGCTCCATGCCATTGTCATCACAATGCTCCATGCCATTGTCATCACAATGCTCCAAATCCTTTTCATCACAATGCTCCATGCCCTTGTCATCACAATGATCCATGACCTCTGTCATCACAATGTTCGCTGACACCTGTCATCACAGTGCTCCATGCCACTTGTCAGTACAGTGCTCCATGATGCTCGTCATCAAAATTACCCAAGGTCTTCTCATCACAATGCTTCAGGGATTTACCATCAAAATGCTCCATGCCCCTGTCATCACAATGCTCCATGCCCTTGACATCCCAATGCTCCATGACCGCTGTCATCACAATGCTCCGTGACTCCATTCATCACAATGCTTCATGATCTTTGTCATCACAATGGTCAATGTCCTCATCATCACAAGGCTCTGTGACCTCTGTCACCACAATGCTCCATGAACTTTGCTTCACAATTCTCCATGACCCTTGTCATCACAATGCTCCATGCCTTTCTCAGCACAGTACGCAAAGACACTTGTCATCACAATGCTCCATGCGCTTGTCAACACAATGCTCCACCAGCTTGTCATCACAATGCTCCATGCACTTCTCATCAAAATGCTCTGTCACCACTGATATCACAATGTTCCATAACTACTCATCACAATAGTCCCTCACCCTTCTCATCACAATGTTCCATGACCCCTGTCATCACAATACTACATGCCCTTATCATCACAGTGCTACATGACCCCTGACCTCACAATGCTCCATAACACATGTCATCAAAATGGTCCATAACTTTTGTCATCACAAAGCTCAATGACCCTTGGCATCACAATGCTCCATGTCATTGTCATCACAAAGCTCCAGGAACCTTCTCATCACATTGCTCCATGCCCTTGTCATCACAGATGTCCATGATTCTTTTCATCACAATGCTCGATGCCCTTCTCATAACAATGCTCCATGCCCTTGTCATTACAGTCCCCCATGAACCCTGTACCACAGTGTTCCAGGCCCTTGTCATCACAATGCTCCAGGCCCACTCTCATCACAATAATCCATGAAACTTTTCAGACCAATGCCCCATGGCCTTGTAATCACAATGCTCCATTACCCCTGTCATAACAATGCTCCATGATCCCAGTCATCACAATGTTCCACAGCCTTGTCATCACAAGGCTCCATGACCCTTGTCATCACAAGGCTCCATACACATGAAATCACAATGCTCCATGCCCTTGTCATCACAAAGCTCCATGATGCATGTCTTCAGAATGCTCCATGGCCTTCTCATCACAATGCACCATTCCCTTGTCATCAGAATACTCCACGACACCTGTAATCACAATGCTCCATGCCCATTTTCATTAGAATGCTCCATGAGAATGTCATCATAACGCTCCATGGTTTTCTCATCACAATGCTCCAGGACCTTGTTATCACAATGCTCCTTTCTCTTGTCATCACAATGCTCCATGACTCCTGTCATCACAATACTACATGAACATTATCAGCCCAGTGTTCCATGACATTCTCATCACAATACTCCATGACATCTGTCATCACAATGCTCCATGACCAATGTCATCACAACCCTCCATGACCCCCGACAACAGAATGATCCGGGACTCTTGTCATCAAAATGCTCCATGACACTTGTCATCACAATGATCCATGCTCTTGTCATCCCAATGCTCCATGACCCCGTAATCACAATGCTCCGTGACGCTTGTCATCACAGTTCTCCATGACACTTGTCATTACAATGCTCCATGCCTTTGTCATCAAAATGTTCCATGGCCTTGTCATCACAATGCTCCATGCCCTTCTCATCACAATGCACCACAACCTTGTCATCAAAATGCTCCATGACCTTTGTCATCACAAAGCTCCATGACCCCTGTCATCACAATGCTCCAAACCTTTGTGATCACAATGTTCCATAACACTTGTCATCAAAACGCTCCATGATGCCTGTCATCACAATACACCATGCCCTTGTCATCACAATGCTCCATGACCTTTGTCATCACAATTCTCAATACACTTGTCATCACAATGCTCCCTAACCCTTGTCTTAAGAATGCTCCTTGAAATCTGTCATTAAAAGGCTCCATGCGTTTTTCATCAGAATGCTCCATGCCCTTTTCATCACAATGATCCATGCCATTGTCATCATAATACTCCACAAGCTTGTCATCAGAATGATCCGTGACCCTTGTCATCACAATGCTCCATGACCTCTGTCATCACAATTCTCCATAACACCTGTCATCACAATGTTCCATGCCCCTTGTCATTACAGTGCTCCATGACACTCATCTTCACAATTATCCATGGTCTTCTCATGACAATGCTCCACGGTCTTGCCATCACCATGCTGCATGCCCTGGTCATCACAGTGCTCCATGTCTTTGGTGATCACAATTCTCCACGTCCTTGGCATCACTACGCTCCATGACACTTCTACTCACAGTGTTATATGCTTTGTCATCACAATTCTCTATGCACTTTTAATCGCAATGCTCCATGACCCCTGTCATACCAAGCTCCATGTGGTTGTCATCACAATGCTTCATGAATTATCATCAAAATTATCAATAGCCCTTGTCATCACAATGGTCCATGCCCTCGTCATCACAATGCTCCAAGCCTATGTCATCACAATGCTCTATTACCTTTGTCATCACAATCCTCCATGACACTTGGCATCACAATGCTCCATGCGATTGTCATCACAATGGACCATGACATACGTCATCACAATGCTCCCTGACACCGGTCTTCACAATTCTCCATGACCTTGTCATCACAATGCTCCATGCCCTTGTCATCACAATGCACCATGCCCACTGTCATCACAATAATCCATGAAACTTGTCAGACCAATGCTCCATGCCCCTGTCATCACAATGCTCCATGACCTTCTCATCACAATGTTTCATGACCCATGTCATCACAATGCTCCATGAACACTGGCATCAAAATGCTCCATGATCATTGTCATCACAATGATCCATGCCCTTGTCATCCCAGTGTTCCATGGCCCCTGTAATCACAATGCTCTGTGACGCTTGTCATCACATTGCTCCGTGACCCTTGTCATCACAATGCTCCATGCCTTTGTCAGAAAAATGCTATATTACCTTGTCATCACAATGCTCCATGCGGTTGTCATAATAATTCTCCATTACCATTGTCATCAAAATCCTCCATGAACGTTGGGATCACATTGCTTCATGCCCTTGTCATCAAAATGTACCATGCTCCTTGAAATCAAATTGATCCATGACCTCTGTCATCACAATGCTCCAAACACTTGTGATCACAATGTTCTATAACACTTGTCATCACAACACATTTTGATGCCTGTCATCACAATTATCCATGGACTTCTCATGACAATGCTCCATGACATTTGTCATCACAATGCTCAATACACTTGTCATCACAATGCTCCCTGTCAATTCTCATCAGAATGCTCCTTGAACCGTGTCATGAAAAGGCTCCAAGCCCCTTTCATCACAATGCTCGATGCCATTGTCATCACAATACTTCACAAGCTTGTCATCAGTATCCTCCATGACCCTTGTCATCACAATGCTCCATGACCCCTGTCATCACAATGCTCCATGCCCCTTGTCATTACAGTGCTACATGATGCTCGTCATCACAATTATCCATGGTCTTCTCATCACAATGCTCCACGGTCTTGCCATCACAATGCTCCATGTGCCTTGTCATTACAATACTCCACGTCCTTGTCATCACAATGATCCTTAACACTTCTCATAACAATGTTAAATGATCTTGTCTTCAAAATTCTCCATTTACTTGTCATCGCAATGCTCTATGACCACAGTCATAGCAAGCTCCATGTGCTTTTCATCACAATGCTTCACGATGTTTTCATTAAAATTCTCAATGGCCCTTGTCATCACAATGCTCCATTCCCTTGCCATTAAAATGCTCCATGACCATTGTCATCACAATGTTCCAAGCCCTTGTCATCAAAATGCTCCATTACCTTTGTCATCACAATCCTCCATGACACTTGGTATCACAATGCTACATGCCATTGTCATCACAATGGACAATGATATATGTCATCACAATGCTCCCTGACACCTGTCTTCAGAATACTCCATGACCTTGTCATCACAATGTTCCATGCCCTTGTCATCACAATGCTCCATGACCCCTGTCATCACAGTGCTCCGTGACTCCAGTTATCACAATGCTTCATGACCTTTGTCATCACAATGGTGCATGACCTCATCACACAACGCTCTGTGACCTTTGTCACCACAATGCTGCATGCCATTTTCATCAAAATGCTCCAAGCTCACTGTCATCACAATAATCCATAAAACTTGTCAGACCAATGTTCCATGCCCCTGTCATCACATTGCTAGTTGCCCTTGTCATCACAATGCTCCATGCACTTCACATCAAAATGCTCTCTCACCACATATATCACAATGTTCCATCACTAGTCATCACAATACTCCCTCACCCCTGTCATCACAGTGTTCCATGACCCCTGTCATCACAGTGCTACATACCCTTGTCTTCACAATGCACCATGACCACTGACATCACAATGTTCCATAAACTCTGTCAGAAAATGCTCCATGACCCATTTCATCACAATGCTTCATGACCCCTGACATTACAATGTTCCATAACCCCTGTCATCAAAATATTCCATGACCCTTTTCATTAAATTTCTCCATGACCTTTTCATCACAATACTCCCTGCCCTTCTCATCTCAATGCACCACGCCCTTGTTACCTAATGCCCCATAACTTTGTCATCACAAAGCTCCAAGACCCTATGCATCACAATGCTCCATGCCATTGTCATCAAAATGATCAATGAAATCTCTCATCACATTGCTCCATGCCCTTGTTATCACAATGCTCCATTACACCTGTCATAACAATGCTCCATGAGCCCTGCCATCACAATGTTCCACGGCCTTGTCATCACAAGGCTCCATGACCCTTGTCATCACAATGCTCCAAGACCCCTGTAATCACAATGCTCCATGCCCTTGTCGTCACAAAGATCCATGACGCATGTCAACAGAATGCTCCATGGCCTTCTCATCACAATGCTCCATGTCCTTGTCATCACAATGCTCCAAGACCCCTGTAATCACAATGCTCCATGCCGCTTTTCATCTCAATGCTACATGAACCCTGTCATCACAATGCACCATGCCCATCATCATAATGCTTCATGCTATTGTCATCACAATGAAATCAAAATGCTCCATGACATTTGTCACCACAATGCTCCAAATCCTTGTGATCACAGTGTTCCATAACACTTGTCATCAAAATGCCCCATGCCGCTCGTCATCACTATTATGAATGGTTATCTCATCACAATGCTCCATGACCTTTGTCACCACAATCCTCAATACACTTATCATCACAATGCTCCCTGACACTTGTCATTAGTATGCTTCACGAACACTGTCGTGAACAGGTTCCATGCTTTTTTTATCACAATGATCCATTCCCTTTTCATCACAATGCTCCGAGACCCCTGTAATCACAATGCTCCCTGCCCTTGTCATCACAAAGCTCCATGACACATGTCATCAGAATGCTCCATGTCCTTCTCATCACAATGATCCATGCCCTTGGCATCACAATGCTCCAAGAACCCTGTAATCACAATGCTCCGTGACTACAGTTATCGCAGTGCTTCATGACATTTGTCATCACAATGGTCCATGACCTCGTCACAGAAGGCTCTGTGACATTTGTCACCACAATGCTCCATGGACTTTTCATCACAAAGCTCTGTCACCCTTGTCATCACAATGCTCCATGCGTTTGTCAGCACAATGCTCATTGACCCTTGTCATCACAATGTTCCATGCGCTTGTCAGCACAATGCTTCATAACCCATGGCATCACAATGCGCCATGTGCTTGTCATCACAATGCTCCACATCCTTGTCATCAAAATGCTCCATAAACCTTGTCATCACAATGCTCCATACACTTCTCATCAAAATGCTCTCTCACCAATTTTATCACAGTATTCCATCACTAGTCATCACAATACTCCCTCACCACTGTCATCACAATGTTCCATGACCCCTGTCATCAAAATGCTATATGCCCTTATCATCACAATGTTCCATGGCACCTGTCATCAAAATGCTCAATGACCCGTTTCATCACAATGCTCCATGACCCCTGACATCAGAATGTTCAATAATCCCTGTCAAAAACTGCTCCATGACCCTTTTCATCACAATGCTCCATGACACCTGACATCACAATTTTCCATAACCCCTCTCATCAAAATATTCCATGAAACTTTTCATCAAATTGCTACATGACCCTGTCATCACAAAGCTCCCTGCACTTCTCATCACAATGCACCACGGCCTTGTCATCAAAATGCTCCATGACATTTTTCATAACAAAGCTCCATGACCATTGGCATCACAGTGCTCCATGCCATTATCATCAAATGCTCCTTGAACCCTCTCATCACATTGCTCCATGCCCTTGTGATCACAAAGCTCCATGACACTTGTCATCACAATGCTCAATACCCTTCTCATCACAATGCTCCATGCCGTTATCATTACAATCCTCCATGACCTATGTATCATAGTGTTCCGTGCCCTTGTCATCACAATGTTCAGTGACTCCAGTCCTCACAATGATTCATGACCTTTCTCATCACAATGGTCCATGCCCTTGTCACACAAGGCTCTGTGATCTTTGTCACCACAATGCTCCATGAAATTTTCATCACAATGCTCTGTGTCCCTTGTCATCACAATTCTCCATGCCTTTGTCAGCACAGTGCTCCATGACACTTGTCATCAAAATGCTCCATGCGCTTGTCAGCACAATGCTCCATGACACATGTCATCACAATGTGCCATGCTCTTTTCATCACAATGCTCCACATCCTTTCCATCGATATTCTCCATAAAACTTGTCATCACAATGCTCCATGCACTTCTCATCCAAATGCTCTCTCACCACATATATCACAATGTTCCATCACTAGTCATCACAATACTCGATCATCCCTGTCATTACAATGTTCCATGACCACTGTCATCACAGTGCTACATGCCCTAATCATCACAATGCTCCATGACCCCTGACATCACAATGTTCCATAACCCCTGTCACAAAATGCTCCATGACCCATTTCATCACAATGCTTCATGACCCGTGACATCACAATGTTCCAAAACCCCTGTCATCAAAATATTCCATGACACTTTTCATCAAATTACTCCATGACCCTGTCATCACTATGCTCCCTGCCCTTCTCATCACAATGCACCACGCCCTTCTCATCAAAATTCCCCTTGACATTTGTCATCACAAAGCTCCATGACCCTTGACATCACAATGCTCCATGCCATTGTCATCAAAATGCTCAATGAAATTTCTCACCACATTGCTCCTTGCCCTTGTCATCACAATGATCCATTACACCTGTCATAACAATGCTCCATGACCCCTGATATCACAATGTTCCACGGCCTTGTCATCACAAGGCTCCATGACCCTTGTCATCACAATGCTCCAATACCTCTGTAATCACAATTCTCCATGCCACTTTTCATCTCAATGCCCAAGGAACACTGTCATCACAATGCACCATGCCCATTATCATAATGATTCATGCTATTGTCATCACAATGAAATCAAAATGCTCCATGTCCTCTGTCATCACAATGCTCCAAACCATTCTGATCACAATGTTCCATAACACTTGTCATCACATGCCCCATGATGCTTGTCATCACAATTATGCAAGGTCTTCTCATCACAATGCTCCATGACCTTTGTCACCACAATGCTCAATACACTTGGCATCACAATGCTCGCTGACACTTGTCATCAGTATGCTCCTTGAACACTGTCATGACAAGGCTCCATGCCTTTTTCATCACAATGATCCATTCCCTTTTCATCACAATTCTCCAAGACCCCTGTTATCTCAATGCTCCGTGACACCAGTCATCACAATGTTTCATGACACTTGTCATCACAATGGTCCATGCCCTCTTCACACAAGGCTCTGTGATCTTTTTCACCACAATACTCCATGAATATTTCATCACAATGCTCTGTGTCCATTGTCATCAAAATCTTCCATGCCTTTGTCAGTACAATGCTCCATGACACTTGTCATCAAAATGCTGAATGCCCTTGTCAGCACAATGCTCCATGACCCATGTCATCACAACGCGCCATGCACTTGTCATCACAATACTCCACATCTTTACCATTGCTATGCTCCATAACACTGGTCATCACAATGCTCCATGCACTTCTCATCCAAATGCTCTCTCACCACATATATTACAATGTTACATCACTAGTCATCACAATACTCCCTCACCCCTGTCATCACAGTGTTCCATGAACCCTGTCATCACAGTGCTACATGCCCTTATCATCACAATGCTACATGACCCCTGATATCACAATGTTCCAAAACCCCTGCCACAAAATGCTCCATGACCATTTCATCACAATGCTTCATGACCCTTTACATCACAATGTTCCATAACACCTGTCATCAAAATATTCCATAACCCTTTTCAATAAATTGCTCCATGACCCTGTATCACAATGCTCCCTGTCCTTCTTATCTCAATGCACAATGCACTTGTCGTCAAAATGCCCCATGACATTTGTCATCACAAAGTTCCCTGACACTTGGCATCACAATGCTCCATGCCATTGTCATCACAATGCTCAATGAAATCTCTCATCACATTGCTCCATGCCCTTGTCATCACAATACTCCATTACACCTGTCATAACAATGCTCCATGACCCCTGCCATCACAATGTTCCACGGCCTTGTCATCACAAGGCTCCATGACCCTTGTCATCACAATACACCAAGACCTCTATAATCACAATTCTCCATGCCCCTTTTCAGCTCAATGCTCCATGAACACTGTAATCACAATGCACCATGCCCATCATCATAATGATTCATGCTATTGTCATCACAGTGAAACTAAAATGCTCCATGACCTCTGTCATCACAATGCTCCAAACCCTTCTGATCACAATGTTCCATAACACTTGTCATCACAATACCCCATGACCCTTTTCATCACAATTATGCAAGGTCTTCTCATCAGCATGCTCCATGACCTTTGTCACCACAATGCTCAATACACTTTTCATCACAATGCTCCCTGACACTTGTCATCAGTATGCTCCTTGAACACTGTCATGACAAGGATCCATGACTATTTCATCACAATGATCCATTCCCTTTTCATTAAAATGCTCCAAGACCAGTGTTATCACAATGCTCTGTGACTTCAGTCATCAGAATGCTTCATGACATTTTTAAACACAATGGTCCATGACCTGGTCCCACAAAGGTCTGTGACTTTTGTCCCCACAATGCTCCATGTAATTATTATCACAATGCTCTGTGACCCTTCTCATCACAAAGCTTCATGCCTTTGTCAGCACAATGCTCCATGACCCTTGTCATCACAATGCTCGATGCGCGTGTCAGCAAAATGCTCCATAACCCATGTCATCACAATGCACCATGCACTTGTCATAACAATGCTCCACATTCTTGTCATCAAAATGCCCCTTAAACATTGTCATCACAATGCTCCATGCACTTCTCCTCAAAATGCCTTCTCACCACTGATATCACAATGTTCCATCACTAGTCATCACAATACTCCCTCACCCCTGTCATCACAATATTCCATGACCCCTGTAATCACAATTCCCCATGCCCTTGTCATCACAAAGCTCCATGACGCATGTCTTTCGAGTACTCCATTGCCTTCTCATCACAATGCTCCATGCCCTTGTCATCACAATGCTCCAACTCCCCTGTAATCACAATGCTCCATGCCCCTTTTCCTCTCTAGGCCCTATGAACCCTGTCATCACAATGCAGTGTGCCCATCACCATAATATTTTATGCTATTGTCATCACAATGAAATCAAAATGCTCAATGACCTCTGTCATCACAATGCACCAAACCCTTCTGATCACAATGTTCCATAACTCTTGTAATCACAATGCCCCATGACGCTGGTCATCATAATTATCCATGGTCTTCTCATCACAATGCTCCATGATCTTTGTCATCACAATGCTCAATACACTTATCATCACAATGCTCCCTGACAGTAGTCATCAGTATGCTCCTTGAACCCTGTCATGACAAGGCTCCATGAATTTTTCATCACAATGATCCATTCCCTTTTCATCACAATGCTCCAAGACCCCTGTAATCACAATGCTCCATGTCCTTGTCATCACAAAGATCCATGACACATGTCATTAGAATGCTCCATTGCCTTCTCATCACAATGCTCCATGCCCTTGTAATCACATTGCTTCAAAACCCCTGTAATCTCAATGCTCCATGCACCTTTTCATCAGAATGCTCCATGCCCTTGTCATCACAATGCTCCATGCCCATTGTCATCGCAATGTTCCAAGCCCTTGTCATCACAATGCTCCATTACATTTGTCATCACAATCCTCCATGACTCTTGGTATCACAATGCTCCATGCCATTGTCATCACAATGGACAATGACATATGTCATCACAATGCTCCCTGACACCTGTCTTCACAATACACCATGACCTTGTCACCACAACGCTCCATGCCCTTGTCATCACAATGCTCCAAGGCCCCTGTAATCACAATGCTCCATGCCCCTTTTCATCTCAATGCCCCATGAACACTGTCATCACAATGCACCATGCCCCTCATCATAATGCTTCATGCTATTGTCATCACAATGAAATCAAAATGCTCCATGACATCTGTCACCACAATGCCCCAAATCCTTGAGATGACAGTGTTCCATAACACTTGTCATCAAAATGCCCCATGACGCTCGTCATCACTATTAGCAATTTTTTTCTCATCACAATGCTCCATGACATTTGTCATCACAATGGACAATGACATATGTCATCACAATGCTCCCTGACACCTGTCTTCACAATACTCCATGACCTTGTCATCACAATATTCCATGGCCTTGTCATCACAATGCGCCATGCCTACTGTCATCACAATAATCCATGAAAAATATCAGACCAATGTTCCATGCCCCTGTCATCACAATGCTCCATGCCCTTGTCATCACAATGCTCCATGACCCCTGTCATCACAATGCTCCGTGACTCCAGTCATCACAATGCTTCATGACCTTTGTCCTCAAAATGTTCCATGCCCTCGTCACACAACGCTCTGTGACCTTTGTCACCACAATGCTCCATGTCCTTGTCATCTCAATTCTGCATACCCACTGTCATCACAATAATCCATGAAACATGTCAGACCAATATTCCATGCCCCTGTCATCACAATGCTCAATGCCCTTGTCATCACAATGCTCCATGACCCCTGTCATCACAGTGCTCCGTGACTCCAGCCACCACAACGATTAATGACCTTTCTCATCACAATGGTCCATGCCCTCGTCACACAAGGCTCTGTGATCTTTGGCAACACAATGCTCCATGAAATTTTCATCACAATGCTCTGTGTCCCTTGTCATCACAGTGCTCCATGCCTTTGTCAGCAAAATGGTCCATGACACTTGTCATCAAAATGCTCCATGCGCTTGTCAGCACAATGCTCCATGAAACATGTCATCACAATGTGTCATGCTCTTTTCATCATAATGCTCCACATTCTTTTCATCGCTCTGCTCCATAAAACTTGTCATGACAATGCTCCCTGCACTTGTCAACACAATGCACCATGCCCTTGTCATCAAAATGCGCCATGACATTTGTCATCACAAAGCTCCATGACCCTTGGCATCACAATGCTCCATGCCATTGTCATCACAATGCTCAATGAAATCTCTCATCACATTGCTCCATGCCCTTGTCATCTTAATGTTCCGTTACACCATTCATAACAATGCTCCATGACGCCTGCCATCACAATGTTCCACGACCTTGTCATCAAAAGGCTCCATGACACTTTTCATCACAATGCTCTAAGACCCCTGTTATCACAATGCTACGTGACTCCAGTTATCACAATGCTTCATGACATTTGTCATCACAATGGTCCATGAACTAGTCACACAAAGCTCTGTGACCTTTGTCACCACAATGCTCCATGAAATTTTTATCACAATGCTCTGTGACCCTTGTCATCACAAAGATCCATGCCTTTTTCAGCACAATGCTCCATGACCCTTGTCATCACAATGCTCGATGCTCGTGTCAGCACAATGCTCCATAACCCATGTCATCACAATGCACCTTGCACTTGTCATCACAATGCTCCACATCCTTGTCATCAAAATTCTCCATAAACCTTGTCATCACAATGCTCCATGCACTTCTCCTCAAAATGCTTTCTCACCACTGATATCACAATGTTCCATCACTAGTCATCACAATACTCCCTTACCCCTGTTATCATAATATTCCATGACCCCTGTAATCACAGTTCTCCATGCCCTTGTCATCACAAAGCTCCATTACGCATGTCATCAAATGCTCCATGGCCTTCTCATCACAATGCTCCATGCCCTTGTCATCACAATGCTCCAACACCCCTGTAATCATAATGCTCCATGCCACTTTTCATCTCAATGCTCCATGAACCCTGTCATCACAATGCACCGTGCCCATCACCATAATATTTCATGCTATTGTCATCACAATGAAATCAAAATGCTCAATGACCTCTGTCATCACAATGCACCAAACCCTTCTGATCACAATGCTCCATAACACTTGTCATCACAATGCCCCATGACGCTGGTCATCACAATTATCCATGGTCTTCTCATCACAATGCTCCATGATCTTTTTCATCACAATGCTCAATACACTTATCATCACAATGCTCCCTGACAGTTGTAATCAGTATGCTCCTTGAACCCTGTCATGACAAGGCTCCATGCATTTTTCATCACAATGATCCATTCCCTTTTCATCACAATGCTCCAAGACCCCTGTAATCACAATGCTCCATGTCCTTGTCATCACAATGCTCCATGATGCATGTCATCAGAATGCTCCATTGCCTTCTCATCACAATGCTCCATGCCCTTGTCATCACATTGCTTCAAAACCCCTGTAATCTCAATGTTCCATGCACATTTTCATCAGAATGCTCCATGCCCTTGTCATCATAATGCTCCATAACACTTGTCATCGCAATGTTCCAAGCCCTTGTCATCAAAATGCTCCATTACCTTTGTTATCACAATCCTCCATGACACTTGGTATCACAATGCTCCATGCCATTGTCATCACAATGCTCCCTGACACATGTCTTAACAATACTCCATGACCTTGTCATCACAAAGTTCCATGCTCTTGTCATCACAATGCGCCATGCCCACTGTCATCACAATAATCCATGAAACATGTCAGACCAATGTTCCATGCCCCTGTCATCACAATGCTCCATAACCCCTGTCATCACAATGCTCCGTGACTCCAGTCATCACAATGATTCATGACCTTTCTCATCACAATGGCCCATACCCTCGTCACACCAGGCTCTGTGATCGTTGTCACCACAATGCTCCATGAAATTTTCATCAAAATGCTCTGTGTCCCTTGTCATCACAATGTTCCATGCCTTTGTCAGCACAATGCACCATGACACTTGTCATCAAAATGCTCCATGCGCTTGTCAGCACAATGCTCCATGACACATGTCATCACAATGTGCCATGCTCTTTTCATCACAATACTCCACATACTTTTCATCGCTATGCTCCATAAAACTTGTCATCTTAATGCTCCTTGAACTTTTCATCAAAATGCTCTCTCACCACATATATCACAATGTTCCATAACTAGTCATCACAATACTCGCTCACCCCTGTCATCACAATGTTCCATGACCACTGTCATCACAGTGCTACATGCCTTTATCATCACAGTGCTCCATGACCCCAGACATCACAATGTTTCATAAACCCTGTCACAAAATGCTCCATGACCCATTTCATCACAGTGCTTCATGACCCTTGACATCACAGTGTTCCATAACCCCTGTCATCAAAATATTCCATGACCATTTTATTCAAATTGCTCCATGACCCTGTCATCACAATGCTCCCTGCTCTTCTCATCACAATGCGCCATGCCTTTGTCATCAAAATGCCCCATGACATTTGTCATCACAAAGCTCCATGACCCTTGGCATCACAATGCTCCATGCCATTGTCATCACAATGCTCAATGAAATCTCTCATCACATTGTTCCATGACCTTGTCATCACAATGCTCCATTACACCTCTCAAAACAATGATCCATGACCCCTGCCATCACAAGGATCCACGGCCTTGTCATCACAATGCTCCATGACCCTTGTCATCACAATGCTCCAAGACCTCTGTAATCACAATTCTCCATGCCACTTTTCATCTCAATGCTCCATGAACACTGTCATCACAATGCACCATGCACATCATCATAATGATTCATGCTATTGTCATCACCATGAAATCAAAATGCTCCATGTCCTCTGTCATCGCAATGCTCCAAACCCTTCTGATCACAATGTTCCATAACACTTGTCATCACATGCCCCATGACGGTCGTCATCACAATTATGCAAGGTCTTCTCATCACAATGATCCATTCCTTTTTCATCACAATGCTCCAAGACCCGTGTTATCACGATGCTCCGTGACACCAGTCATCACAATGCTTCATGACATTTGGTATAACAATGCTCCATGCCATTGTCATCAAAATGGACAGTGACATATGTCATCACAATGCTCCCTGACACCTGTCTTCACAATACTCCATGACCTTGTCATCACAGTGTTCCATGCCCTTGTCATCACAATGCGCCATGCCCACTGTCATCACAATAATCCATGAAACATGTCAGACCAATGTTCCATGCCCCTGTCATCACAATGCTCCATGCCCTTGTCATCACAATGCTCCATGACCCCTGTCATCACAATGCTCCGTGACTCCAGTCATCACAATGCTTCATGACTTTTGTCCTCAAAATGTTCCATGCCCTCGTCACACAACGCTCTGTGACCTTTGTCACCACAATGCTCCATGCCCTTGTCATCTCAATTCTGCATACCCACTGTCATCACAATAATCCATGAAACATGTCAGACCAATGTTCCATGCCCCTGTCATCACAATGCTCAATGCCCTTGTCATCACAATGCTCCATGACCCCTGTCATCACAGTGCTCCGTGACTCCAGCCACCACAATGATTTATGACCTTTCTCATCACAATGGTCCATGCCCTCGTCACACAAGGCTCTGTGATCTTTGGCAACACAATGCTGCATGAATTTTTAATCACATTGCTCTGTGTCCCTTGTCATCACAGTGCTCCATGCCTTTGTCAGCAAAATGCTCCATGACACTTGTCATCAAAATGCTCCATGCGCTTGTCAGCACAATGCTCCTTGAAACATGTCATCACAATGTGTCATGCTCTTTTCATCATAATGCTGCACATCCTTTTCATCGCTCTGCTCCATAAAACTTGTTATCACAATGCTCCCTGCACTTGTCATCACAATGCACCACGCCCTTGTCATCAAAATGCGCCATGACATTTGTCATCACAAAGCTCCATGACCCTTGGCATCACAATGTTCCATGCCATTGTCATCACAATGCTCAATGAAATCTCTCATCACATTGCTCCATGCCCTTGTCATCTTAATGCTCCGTTACACCATTCATAACAATGCTCCATGACCCCTGCCATCACAATGTTCCACGGCCTTGTCATCAAAAGGCTCCATGACACTTTTCATCACAATGCTCTAAGACCCCTGTTATCACAATGCTACGTGACTCCAGTCATCACAATGCTTCATGACATTTGTCATCACAATGGTCCATGAACTAGTCACACAAAGCTCTGTGACCTTTGTCACCACAATGCTCCATGAAATTTTTATCACAATGCTCTGTGACCCTTGTCATCACAAAGATCCATGCCTTTTTCAGCACTATGCTCCTTGACCCTTGCTATCACAATGCTCGATGCGCGTGTGAGCACAATGCTCCATAACCCATGTCATCACAATGCACCTTGCACTTGTCATCACAATGCTCCACATCCTTGTAATCAAAATTCTCCATAAACCTTGTCATCACAATGCTCCATGGACTTCTCCTCAAAATGCTTTCTCACCACTGATATCACAATGTTCCATCACTAGTCATCACAATACTCCCTTACCCCTGTCATCATAATATTCCATGACCCCTGTAATCACAATTCTCCATGCCCTTGTCATCACAAAGCTCCATGACGCATGTCATCGAATGCTCCATGGCCTTCTCATCACAATGCTCCATGCCCTTGTCATCACAATGCTCCAACACCCCTGTAATCATAATGCTCCATGCCACTTTTCATCTCAATGCTCCATGAACCCTGTCATCACAATGCACCGTGCCCATCACCATAATATTTCATGCTATTGTCATCACAATGAAATCAAAATGCTCAATGACCTCTGTCATCACAATGCACCAAACCCTTCTGATCACAATGCTCCATAACACTTGTCATCACAATGCCACATGATGCTGGTCATCACAATTATCCATGGTCTTCTCATCACAATGCTCCATGATCTTTGTCATCGCAATGCTCAATACACTTATCATCACAATGCTCCCTGACAGTTGTCATCAGTATGCTTCTTGAACCCTGTCATGACAAGGATCCATGCATTTTTCATCACAATGATCCATTCCATTTTCATCACAATGGTCCAAGACCGCTGTAATTACAATGCTCCATGTCCTTGTCATCACAAACTCCATGACGCATGTCATCAGAATGCTCCATTGCCTTCTCATCACAATGCTCCATGCCCTTGTCATCACATTGCTTCAAATCCCCTGTAATCTCAATGCTCCATGCACATTTTCATCAGAATGCCTCATGCCCTTGTCATCACAATGCTCCATGACCCTTGTCATCGCAATTTTCCAAGCCATTCTCATCAAAATGCTCCATTAACTTTGTCATCACAATCCTCCATGACACTTGGTATCACAATGCTCCATGCCATTGTCCTCACAATGGACAATGACATATGTCATCACAATGCTCCCTGACACCTGTCTTCACAATATTCCATGATCTTGTCATCCCAATGTTCCATGCCCTTGTCCTAACAATGCTCCAACACCCCTGTAATCACAGTGCTCCATGCCCCTTTTCATCTCAATGCTCCATGAACACTGTCATCACAATGCACCATGCCCATCACCATAATATTTCATGCTATTGTCATCACAGTGAACTCAAAATTGTCAATGACCTCTGTCATCACAAAGCAAAAAACCCTTCTGATCACAATGTTCCATAACACTTGTAATCACAATGTCCCTTGACGCTGGTCTTCAAAATTATCCATGGTCTTCTCATCACAATGCTCCATGACCTTTTCATCACAATGCTCCAGGACCCCTGTAATCACAATGCTCCATTCCCGTATTCATCAGAATGCTCCATTAAACTTGTCATCACAAGGCTCCATGCTCTTCTCATCACAATGCTCCAGGACATTGTCATCAAAATGCTCCATTCCCTTGTCATCACAATGCTTCTTGACCACTGTAATCACAAAGCTCCATGACACCTCTCATCACAATGTTCCATGCCCCTTGTCATTACAGTGATCCATGATGCTCTTCATCATAATTATCCATGGTCTTTTCATCACAATGCTCCACGGCCTTGCTATCACAATTCTCCTTGCCCTGTTCATCACAATGCTCCATGTCCCAAGTCATTACAATTCTCCACGTCCTTGTCATCACAATGCTTCTTGACACTTCTCATCACAATGTTACATGAGCTTGTCATCACAATTCTCCATGCACTTGTCATCGCAATGCTCTGTGACCACTGTCATAGCAAGCTCCATGCGCTTGTCATCACAATGCTTCACGACGTTGTCATCAAAATTCTCAATGGCCCTTGTCATCACAATGCTCCATGCCCTTGTCATCACAATGCTCCATGACCCTTGTAATCACAATGTTCCAAGCCCTTGTCATCAAAATGCTCCATTACCTTTGTCATCACAATCCTCCATGACACTTGGTATCACAATGCTCCATACCATTGTCATCACAGTGGACAATGACATATGTCATCACAATGCTCCCTGACACATGTCTTCACAATACTCCATGACCTTGTCATCACAATGTCCCATGCCCTTGTCATCACAATGCGGATTCCCACTCTCATCACAATAGTCCATAATTTTGTCAGAGCAATGCTCAGTGAACCCTGTCATCACAATGCTCCGTGACTCCAGTCATCACAATGCTTCATGACCTTTGTCATCACAGTGGTCCATGTACTCTTCAAACAAGGCTCTGTGATCTTTTACACCACAATGCTCCATAAATATTTCATCAAAATGCTCTGTGTCCCTTGACATCAAAATGCTACATGCCTTTGTCACCACAATGCTCCATGCCCTTCTCAGCACAATGCTCCATGCCCACTGTCATCACAATAGTCCATGAAACTTGTCAGACCAATGTTCCATGCCCCTGTCTTCGCATTGCTCCATGCCCTTGTCATCACAATGCTCCATGACCCCTTTCATCACAATGCTCCGTGACTCCAGTCATCACAATGCTGCATGACCATTCTCATCACAATGGTCCATGCCCTCGTCACACAAGGCTCTGTGATCTACTTCACCACAATGCTCCATGAATATTTCATCACAATGCTCTGTGTCCCTTGTCATCAAAATGCTCCATGCCTTTGTCAGCACAATGCTCCATGACACTTGTCATCAAAATGCTCCATGCTCTTGTCAGCACAATGCTCCATGACCCATGTCATCACAATGTGCCATGCGCTTGTCATCACAATACTCCACATCCTTATCATTGCTATGCTCCATAACACTTGTCATCACAATGCTCCATGCACTTCTCATCAAAATGCTCTCTCACCACATATATCACAATGTTACATCACTAGTCATCACAATACTCCCTCACCCCTGTCATCACAGTGTTCCATGACCGCTGTCATCACAATGCTACATGCCCTAATCATCACAATTCTCCATGACCACTGACATCACAGTGTTCCATAACCCCTGTCACAAAATATTCCATGACCCTTTTCATCATGTTGCTCGATGACCCTGTCATCACAATGCTCCCTGTCCTTCTCATCTCAATGCACCACGCTCTTGTCGTCAAAAGGCCCCATGACCTTTGTCATCACAAAGCTCCATGACACTTGGCATCACAATGCTCCATGCCCTTGTCACCAAAATGCTCCATGCCCTTGTCATCACAATGCTCCAAGGCTCCTTTAATCACAATGCTCCATGCCCCATTTCATCAGAATGCTCCATGAGACTTGTCATCACAAAGTTCCATAGTCTTCTCATCACAATGCTCCAGGATCTTGTCATCACGATGCTCCATTCCCTTGTCATCACAATGCTCCATGACCCTAGTCATCACAATACTCCATGAACATTTTCAGCCCAATTCTCCATGAACTTCTCATCACAATGCTCCATGACCCCTGTCATCACAATGCTCTATGACTACTGTCATCACAATGCTCCATGACCCCTTACAACACAATAATCCGGGACTTTTATCATCAAAATGCTCCCTGACCCTTGTCATCACAATGATCCGTACCCTTGCCATCTTAATTCTCCATGACCACTGTAATCACAATGCTCCATGATGCTTGTCTTCACAGTGCTCCATGAAACTTGTCATCACAATGCTCCATGCCTTTGTCAGCAAAATGCTACATGACATTGTCATCACAATGCCCCATGCGCTTGTCATCAAAATCCTCCATGAAACTTTGGATCACATTGCTTCATGCCCTTGTCATCACAATGCTCCATGCTCCTTGTAATCAAAATGATCCATGACCTGTCATCACAATGCTCCAAAACCTTGTGATCACAATGTTCCATAACCTTTGACATCACAATGATCCATGATGCCTGTCATCACAATATTCCATGCCATTGTCATCACAATGCTCCATGACCATCGTCATCACAATGCTCAATAAATTTGTCATCACAATGCTCACTGACACTTGTTGGAAGAATGCTCCTTGAAACCTGTCATGAAAAGGCTCCATGCATTTTTCATCACAATGCTCCATGCTATTGTCATCACAATACTCCACAAGCTTATCATAAGAATGCTCCATGCCCTTGTCATCAAAATAATCCATGCCCACTGTCATCACAATAATCCATGAAACTTTTTAGACCAATTTTCCATGCCACTGTCATCACAATGCTCCATTCCCTTGTCATCACAAAGCTCCATGACGCATGTCATCAGAATGTTCCATGCCCCTTGTCATTACAGTGCTCCATGATGCTCGTCATCACAGTTATCCATTTTTCTCCTCATCACAGTGCTCCATGGTCTTTCGATCACAATGCTCCATTCCCTGGTCATAACAATGCTCCATGTCCCTTGTCATCACAATTCTCCACGTTCTTGTCATCACAGTGCTCCATGACACTTCTCATCACAATTTTACATGCTCTTGTCATCACAATTCTCCATGCACCTGTCATCGAAATGTCCCATGACACCTGTCATAGCAAAATCCATGGCTTTGTCATCAAAATGCTTCATACCTTGTCATCAAAATTCTAAATGCCCATTTTAATCACAATGCTCCATGACCCTTGTTATCACAATGCTACAAGCCCTTGTCATCACAATGCTCCATTACATTTGTCATCACAATCCTCCATGACACTTGGCTTCACAATGCTCCATGCCATTGTCATCACAATGCACCATGACATATGTCATCACAATGCTCCCTGACACCTGTCTTCACCATATTCCATGACATGGTCATATTAATGCTCCATGCCGCTGTCATCACAGTGCGCCATGCCCACTATCATCACAATAATCAATGAAAGTTGTCAGACCAATGCTCCATGCTCCTGTCATCACAATGCTCCATGACCTTGTCATCACAATGGTCCGTGACTCCAGTCATCACAATGCTACATGACCTTTGTCCTCACAATGGTCCATAACCTCGTCATCACAGGGCTCTGTGAACTTTGTCACCATAATGCTCCAAGAACTTTTCATCACAATGCTCTGTGACCCTTGTCATCACAATGCTCCATGCCTTTGTCAGGAGAGTGCTCCAAGACCCTTGTCATCACAATGCTCCATGGGCTTGTCAGAACAATGCTCCATGACCCATGTCAACACAATGTGCCATGCACTTGTCATCACAATGTTCCACAACTTTGTTATCACAATACTCTATAAAACTTGTCATCACAAAATTCCATGCACTTCACATCAAAATTCTCTTTCACCGCTGATATCAAAATGTTCCATCACTAGTCATTAAAATACTCCTTCACGCCTGTCATGACAATGTTCCACGTCCTTGTCATCACAAGGCTCCATGACCCTTGTCATCACAATGCTCCAAGACCCCTGTAATCACAATGCTGCATGCTCTTGTCATCACATAGCTCCATGACGCTTGTCATCAGACAGCTCCATGGCCTTAGCATCACAATGCTCCATGCCCTTTTCATCACAATGCTCCAAGACACCTGTAATCACAATGCTCCATTCCCCTTTTCATCTCAATGCTCCATGAACTCTGTCATCACAATGAACCTTGCCCATCATCATAATGCTTCATGCTATTGTCATAACAATGAAATCAAAATGCTCCATATAAACACTGTCATCACAATGCTCCAAACCCTTGTGTTCACAATGTTCCATAACACTTGTCATCACAACTCCCCATGACGCTCGTCTTCACAATTATCCATGGTCTTCTCATCACAATGCTCCATGACCTTTCTCATCACAATGCTCAATACACTTTTCATCACATTGCTCCCTGCCACTTGTCGTCAGTATGCTCCTTGAACACTCTCATGACAAGGCTCCATGCTTTTTCTTCACAATCATCCATGCCCTATTCATCACAATGCTCCAAGACCCATGTAATCACAATGCTCCATGCCACTTTTCATCAGAATGCTCCATGATACTTGTCATCACAAGGCTACATGGTCTTCTCCTCACAGTGCTCCAGGACACTGTCATCACAATGCTCCTTTCCATTGTCACCACAATGCTCCATGACCCCTGCCATCATAATACTCAATGAATATTTTCAGCCCAATGCTCCATGAAATTCTGATCACAATGCTCCATGTACCCTGTCATCACAATGTTCCATGACCACAGTCATCACAACGCTCCATGACACCAGACAACACAATTATCGTGTACCCTTGTAATCAAAATGCTCCATGACACTTGTCATCAGAATGATCCATGCCCTTGCCATCCCAATGCTTCATGACCCCTGTAATCACAGTGCTCCATGATGCATGTCATCACAGTGCTCCATGACACTTGTCATCAAAATGCTCCATGCATTTGTCAGCAAAATTCTACATTACCTTGTCATCACAATGCTCCATGCTTTGTCAGCACAATGCTCAATGACACGTTTCATCCCAATGTTCCATGCCCCTGTCAGCATAGTGCTCCGTGACCCTTGTCATCACAATGCTCCATTACCTTTGTCATCACAAACATCCTTTACACTTGGCATCACAATACTCCATGGCATTGTCATCACAATGGGCCACGACTTATGTCTTCACAATGCTACCAGACACCTGTCTTCACAATACTGCATTACCTTGTCATCACCATGCTCCATGCCCTTGTCATCACAATGCACCTTTCCCACTGTCATTGCAGTAATCCATGAAACTTGTAAGACCAATGTTCCATGCCCCTGTCATCACAATGCTCCGTGACTCCAGTCATCCCAATGCTTCATGACCTTTGTCATCACAATGGTCCATGCCCTCGTCATCACAAGGCTCTGTGACATTTGTTAACACAATGCTCCATGAACTTTTCATCATAATGGTCTGTGACCGTTGTCATCAGAATGCTCCATGCCTTTCTCAGCACAATGCTCCATGACCCTTGTCATCACAATGCTCCATGCCCTTGTCAGCACAGTGCTCCATGACCCTTGTCATCCCAATGCTCCATGCGCTTGTCATCAAAATGCTCCATTACCTTTGTCATCACAATCCTCCATGACATTTGGCATCACAATGCTCCATGGCCTTGTCATCACAATGGGCCATGACATATGTCTTCACAATGCTCCCAGACACCTGTCTTCACAATAATGCCTGAGCTTCTCATCACAATGCTCCATGCTCTTTTCATCACAATGTGCCATTCCCAGTGTCATCGAAATAATCCATGAAACTTGTAAGACCAATGTTCCATGCCCCTGTCATCACAATGCTCCATGACACACCATCACAATGCTCCGTGACTCCTGTCATCACAATGCTTCATGACCTTTCTCATCACAATGGTCCATGCCCTCGTCATCACAAGTCTCTGTGACCTTTGTCACCACAGTGCTCCATGAACTTTTCATCACAATGCTCTGTGACCTTTGTCATCACAATGCACTATGTGTTTCTCAGCACAGTGCTCCGTGACCCTTTTGATCACAATGCTCCATGTGCTTGTCATCAAAATGCTCCATGATCTTTGTCATCACCAAGCTCCATGACCCTTGGCATCACAATGCTCCATGCACTTGTCATCAAAATGCTCCATGATCCTTGTCATCACCAAGCTCCATGACACTTGGCATCACAGTGCTCCATGCGCTTCTCATCAAAATGCTCCATGATCTTTGTCATCACCAAGCTCCATGACCCTTGGCATCAGAATGATCCATGCCATTGTCATCACAATGCTTCCTGAAGCCTCTCATCACATTGCTTCCATGTCCTTATCATCACAAAGCTCCACGATGATTTTCATCAAAATGCACGATTCCCTTCTCATCACAATGTTCCATGCCCTTGTCAATACAATTCTCCATGACCCATGTATCACAGTATTCCTTTCCCTTGTCATCATAATGCTCCATGCCCACTCTCATCACAATAATCCATGAAAAGTTTCAGACCAATGCTCCATAAACTTGTAATCAAAATGCTCCATTACCCCTGTCATGACAATGCTCCATAACCCCTGCCATCAAAATGTTCCACGGCCTTGTCATCACAAGGCTCCATAACCCTTGTCATTACAATGATCCAAGACCCCTGTAATCACAATGCTCCATGCCTTTGTCATCACACAGCTCAATGACGCATGTCATCAGAATGCTCCATGGCTTTCTCATCACAATGCTCCATACCCTTGCCATCACAATATTCCATTACCCCTGTCATAACAATGCTCCATGACCACTGTCATAATGATGTTCAACGGCCTTGTCATCACAATGCTCCATGAACCCTGTCATCACAATGCTCCGTGACTCAAGTCATCACAGTGCTTCATGAACTTTGTCATCACAGTGGTCCATGCCCTCGTCATCACAGTTCTCTGTGACCTCTGTCACCACAATGCTCCATGAACTTTTCATCACAATGCTCTCTGACCATTGTCATCACAATGCTCTATGCCTTTATCAGCACAATGCTCCATGACCCTTGTCATCACAATGCTCCATGTGCTTCTCAGCACATTGCTCCATGACCCATGTTATCAAAATGTGCCATGCGCGTGTCATCACTGTGCTCCACAACATTGTCATCACAATGCTCCATAAACCTTGTCATCAATATGCTCCAGGCACTTCTCAACAAAATGCTCTCTCACAACTTATATCACTATGTTCCATCACAAGTCATCACAATACTCCCTCTCCCGTCATCACAATGTTCCATGACCCCTGTCATCACATTGCTCCATGTACTTATCATCACAATGTTTGATGACCCCTGACATCACAATGTTCCATAACCACTGTCATCAAAATGCTCCATGACACTTTTCATCAAAATGCTCCATGACCCCTGACATCACAATATTCCATAACCCCTGTCATCAAAATCTTCCATCACCCTTTTCATCAAATTGCTCCATGACCCTGTCATCACAATGCTCCCTTCCCTTCACAACACAGTGCACCACGAACTTGTCATCAAAATGCTCCATGACATTTGTCGTCACACATCTCCATGACAATTGGCATCACAATGCTCCATGTCATTGTCATCACAATGCTCCATGAACCCTCTCATCACATTGTTCCATGCCCTTGTCATCACAAAGCTCCATGACGCTTGCCATCACAATGCACGATGCCCTTCTCATCACAATGCTCCATGTTCTTGTCATTATAATCCCCCGTGACCCATGTATCACAGTTTTCTGTGCCCTTGTCATCAAAATGCTCAATGCCCACTCTCATCACAATAATCCATGAAACTTTTCAGACCAATGCTCCATGCCCTAGTCATCACAGTGCTCCATTACACCTGTCATAACAATGCTCCAAGACCCCTGCTATCACAATGATCCACGGCCTTTTAATCACAAGGCTCCATGACCCTTGTCATCACAATGCTCCAAGACCCCTGTAATCACAATGCTCCATGCAATTGTCATCACAAAGCTCCTTGACGCATGTCATCAGAATGCTCCATGGCCTTCTCATCACAATGCTCCATGCACTTGTCATCACAATGCTCCAAGACCACTGTATTCACAATGCTCCATGCGCTTGTCATCAAAAAGCTCCATGACGCATGTCATAAGAATGCTCCATGGCCTTCTCATCACAATGCTCCATGCCCTTGTCATCACAATGCTCCAATACCCCTGTATTCACAATGCTCCATGCCCTTGTCATCAAAAAGCTCTATGACGCATGTCATCAGAATGCTCCTTGGCCTTCTCATCACAATGCTCCATGCCCTTGTCATCACAATGTTCCAAGATCCCTGTAAACACAATGCTCCATGCCTCTTTTCATCAGTGTGGTCCATGAGACTTGTCATCACAAGGCTCCATGGTCTTCATAACACAATGCTCCAGGACTTTGTCATCACAATGCTTCACCTCCTTCTCATCAAGATTCTAAAGGGCCCATGTGATCATAATGTTCCAAGCCCTAATCATCACAATGCCCCATTATCTTTGTCATCACATTCCTCCATGACACTTGGCATCACAATGCCCCACGCCATTGTCATCGCAATGGAACATGACATATGTCATCACAATGCTCCCTGACACCTGTCTTCACAATACTACATGACATTTTCATCACAATGCTCCATGCCCTTGTCACCACAATCCGCCATGCCGAATGTCATCACAATAATCCATGAAACTTGTCAGACCAATGCTCCATGCGCTTGTCATCACAATGCTCCATGCCCTTGTCATCACAATTCTCCATGACCCCACACATCATAATTCTCCATGAATCCAGTCATCACAATGCTTTATGACCTTTGTCATCACTATGGTCCATTCCCACATCATCACAGTTCTCTGTAACACGTTTCATCACAATGCTCCATGCCTTTGTCAGCATAATGCTCCATGACCCTTGTCATCACAATGATCCATGCGCTTGTCAGCACAATGCTCCACAACCTTATCATCACAATGCTCCATAAACCTTGTCATCACAATGCTCCTTGCACTTCTCATCTAAATGCTCTCTCACCACTGATATCACAATGTTCCATTACTACTCATCACAATACTCCCTCACCCCTTTCATCACAATGTTCCATGACCCCTATCATCAAAATGCTACATGCCCTTATCATCATAATGCTCCATGACCACTGACAACACAATGTTCCATAACCCTGTCATGAAAATGTTCCCTGACGATTTTCATCAAATTGCTCCATGACCCTGTCATCACAATGCTCCATGCCCTTCTCATCACAATGCACAACGCTCTTGTCATCAAAATGCTCCATGAACTTTGTCATCACAAACTCCATGACCATTGGCATCACAATGCTCCATGCCATTGTCATCACAATGCTCCATGAAACCTATCATCACATTTTTCCTTGCTCTTGTCATCACAAAGCTCCATGATGCTTGTCATCACAATGCTCGATGCCTTTCTCATCACAATGATCCATGCCCTTGTCATTACAATCCTCCATGACCCATGTATCACCGTCGTTCTGTGCCCTTGTCATCACAATGCTCCATGCCCACTCTCATCACAATAATCCATGAAATATTTCAAACCAATACTCCATGCCCTTGTCATAACAATGCTCCATTACCCCTGTCATAACAATGCTCCATGACCCCTGCCATCACAATGTTCCAAGGTGCTGACATCACAAGGCTCCAGTACCCTTGTCATAACAATGCTCTAAGACCCCTGTAATCACAATGCTCCATGCCCATTTTCATCAGAATGCTCCATGAAACTTGTCATCACAATTCTCCATGGTCTTCTCATCACAATGTTCCAGGACATTGTCATCCCAATGCTCCATTCCGTTGTCATCACAATGCTCCATGAGCCCTGCCATCACAATACTCAAGGAATATTGTCAGCTCAGTGCTCCATGAAATTCTGATCACAATGCTCCATGACCCCTGTCATTACAATGCTCCATGACCACTGTCATCACAACGCTCCATGACACCAAACAACACAGTGATCTGGGAATCTTCTCATCGAAATGCTCCATGACCCTTGTCATCACAATGATCCATGCCCTTGCCATCCCAATGCTCCATGACCCCTGTAATCACAATGCTCCATGACGCTTGTCATCACAATGCTCCATGACACTTGTCATCAAAATGCTCCATACATTTGTCAGCAAAATGCTACATGACCTTGTCATCACAATGCTCCATGCGCTTGTCATCACAATACTCCATTCCCATTGTCATCAAAATCCTCCATGAACCTTGGGTTCACATTGCTTCATGCCCTTGTCATCACAATGATCCATTCTCCTTGAAATGAAAATGATACATGACTTCTGTCATCACAATGCTCCAAAGCCTTGTGATCACAATGTTCATAACACTTGACATCATAATGCTCCATGATGCCTGTCATCACAATGCTCCATGAAATTTGTCATCACAATGCTCAATACACTTGTCATCACAATGCTCCCTGAGACTTGTGATCAGAATGCTCCTTGAACACTGTCATAAAAAGGCTCCATGCCATTTTCATCACAATGCTCCATGCCCTTTTCATCAAAATGCTCCATGCCATTGTCATCACATTACTCCACAAGCTTGTCATCAGAATGGTCCATGACACTTGTCATCACAATGATCCATGACACCTGTCATCACAATGCTCCATGCCCCTTGTCATTACAGTGCTCCATGACGATCCTCATCACAATTATCCATGGTCTTCTCATGACAATGCTCCACGGTCTTGTCATCCAAATGCTCCATGCCCTGGTCATGACAATTCTACATGTCCTTTTCATCACAATGCTCCATGACACTTCTCATCAAAATGTTACATGCTCTTGTCAATACAATTTTCCATGCACTTTTCATCGCAATGCTCCATGACCCCTGTCATAGAAAGCTCCATGCGTTTGTCATCACAATGCTTCACCACCTTGTCATCAAAATTCTCAAAGTCCCTTGTCATCACAATGCTCCATGTTGTTGTCATCACAATGCTTCATGGCCTGGTCATCACGAAGCTCCAAGCCCTTGTCATCACAGTGCTCCCTTACCTTTGTCATCACAATCCTCCATGACTCTTGGCATTCCAATGCCCCATGCCATTCTCATCACAATGGACAATGACATATTTCATCCCAATACTCCCTGAGACCCGTCTTCACAATACTGTATGACCTTGTCATCACAATGCTCCATGCCCTTGTCATCTCAATGTTCCATGCCCACTGTCATCACAATAATCCATGAAACTTCTCAGACCAATGTTCCATGCCCCTGTCATCATATTGCTCCATGCCCTTGTCATCACAATGCTCCCTGAACACTGTCATCACAGTGCTCCATGACTCCACTCATCACAATGATTCATGACCTTTCTCTTCACAATGGTCCATGCCCTCGTCACACACGGCTGTGTGATCTTTGTCCCCACAATGCTCCATGAAATTTTCATCACAATGCTCGTTGTCCGATGTCATCACAATGCTCTATGCCTTTGTCAGCACAATGCTCCATGACACTTGTCATCGAAATGCTCCATGTGCTTGTCAGCACAATGCTCAATGACACATATCATCACAATGTGCCATGCTCTTTTCATCACAATGCTCCAAATCCTTTTCATCGCTATGCTCCATAAAACTTGTCATCACAATGCTCCATGCACTTCTCATCAAAATTCTCTCTCACCACATATATCACAATGTTCCATCACTAGTCATCACAATACTCGCTCACCCCTGTCATCACAATGTTCCATGACCACTGTCATCACAGTGCTACATGCCCTTATCATCACAATGCTCCATGACCCTTGACATCACAATGTTCCATAACACCTGTCACAAAATGTTTCATGACCCATTTCATCACAATGCTTCATGACCCCTGACATCACAAAGTTCCATAAACCCTGTCATCAAAATATTCCATGACCCTTTTATTCAAATTGCTCCATGAACCTGTTATCACATTGCTCCCTGCCCTTCTCATCACAATGCACCTCGCCCTTGTCATCACAATGCTCCAAGACCTCTGTAATCACAATTCTCCATACCACTTTTCATCTCAGTGCTCCATGAACACTGTCATCACAATGCACCATGCCCAACACCATAATATTTCATGCTATTGTCATCACAATGAAATCAAAATGCTCCATGTCCTCCGTCATCACAATGCTCCAAGCCCTTCTGATCACAATGTTCCATAACACTTGTCATCACATGCCCCATGATGCTCGTCATCACAATTATGCAAGGTCTTCTCATCACAATGCTCCATGACCTTTGTCACCACAATGCTCAATACACTTGGCATCACAATGCTCGCTGATACTTGTCATCTGTATGCTCCTTGAACAGTGTTATGACAAGGCTCCATGCCTTTTTCATCACAATGATCCATTCCCTTTTCATCACTATGCTCCAAGACCCCTGTTATCACAATGTTCAATAACTCCAGTCATCGCAATGCTTCATGACACTTGTCATCACAGTGGTCCATGACCTCGTCACACAAAGCTCTGTGACCATTGTCACCACAATGCTCCATGAAATTTTTATCAAAATGCTCTGTGACCCTTGTCATCACAAAGCTCCATGCCTTTGTCAGCACAATGCTCCATGACCCTTGTCATCACAATGCTCGATGCGCCTGTCAGCACAATGCTCCATAACCCATGTCATCACAATGCACCATGCACTTGTCATCACAATGCTCGACATCCTTGTCATCAAAATTCTCCATAAACATTGTCATCACCATGATCCATGCACTTCTCCTCAAAATGCCATCTCACCACTGATATCACAATGTTGCATCACTAGTCATCACAATACACCTTCACCCCTGTCATCACAATATTCCATGACCCCTGTAATCACAATTCTCCATGCCCTTGTCATCACAAATCTCGATGACTCATGTCATCAGAATGCTCCATGGCCTTCTCATCACAATGCTCCATGCCTTTGTCATCACAATGCTCCAACACCCCTGTAATCACAATGCTCCATGCCCCTTTTCATCTCAATGCTCCATGAACCCTGTCATCACAATGCACCGTGCCCATCACCATAATATTTCATGCTATTGTCATCACAATGAAATCAAAATGCTCAATGACCTCTGTCATCACAATGCACCAAACCCTTCTGATCACAATGTTCCTTAACACTTGTCATCACAATGCCCCATGACGCTGTTCATCACAATTATCCATGGGCTTCTCATCACATTGCTCCATTATCTTTGGCATCACAATGCTCAATACACTTATCATCACAATGCTCCCCGACAGTTGTCATCAGTATGCTCCTTGAACCCTGTCATGACAAGGCTCCATGACTTTTTCATCACAATGATCCATTCCCCTTTTCATCACAATGCTCAAAGTCCCCTGTAATCACAATGCTCCATGTCCTTGTCATCACAAAGCTCCATGACGCATGTCATCAGAATGCTCCATTGCCTTCTCATCACAATGCTCCATGCCCTTTTCATCACATTGCTACAAAACCCCTGTAATCTCAACGCTCCATGCATATTTTCATCAGAATGCTCCATGCACTTGTCATCACAATGCTCCATGACCCTTGTCATCGCAATGTTCCAAGCCCTTGTCAACAAAATGCTCCATTACCTTTGTCATCACAATCCTCCATGACACTTGGTATCACAATGCTCCATGCCATTGTCATCACAATGGACAATGACATATGTCATCACAATGATCCCTGACACCTGTCCTCACAATACTCCATGACCTTGTCATCACAATGTTCCATGCCCTTGTCATCACAATGCGCCATGCCCACTGTCATCACAATAATCCATGAAACATATCAGACCAATGTTCCATGCCCCTGTCATCACAATGCTCCATGCCCTTGTCATCACAATGCTCCATGACCCCTGGCATCACAATGCTCCATGACTACAGTCATCACAATGCTTCATGGCCTTTGTCCTCACAATGGTCCATGCCCTCGTCACACAAGGCTCTGTGACCTTTGTCACCACAATGCTCCATGCCCTTGTCATCTCAATGCTCCATGCCCACTGTCATCACAATAATCCATGAAAATTGTCAGACCAATGTTCCATGCCCCTGTCATCATATTGCTCCATGCCCTTGTCATCACAATGCTCCATGAGCCCTGTCGTCACAGTGCTCCGTGACTCCAGTCATCACAATGATTCATGACATTTCTCATCACAATGGTCCATGCCCTCGTCACACAAGGCACTGTGATCGTTGTCACCACAATGCTCCATGAAATTTTCATCACAATGCTCTGTGTCCCTTGTCATCACAATGCTCCATGCCTTTGTCAGCACAATGCGCCAGGACACTTGTCATCAAAATGCTCCATGCGCTTGTCAGCACAATGCTCCATGACACATGTCATCACAATGTGCCATGCTCTTTTCATCACAATGCTTCACATCCTTTTCATCGCTATGCTCCATAAAACTTGTCATCACAATGCTCCATGCACTTCTCATTAAAATGCTCTCTCAACACATATATCACAATGTTCCATCACTGGTCATCACAATACTCCCTCACATCTATCATCACAATGTTCCATGACCACTGTCATCACAGTGCTACATGCCCTTATCATCACAATGCTCCATGACCCCTGACATCACAATGTTCCATAACCCCTGTCACAAAATGCTCCATGACCCATTTCATCACAATGCTTCATGACAACTGACATCACAATGTTCCATAACCCCTGTCATCAAAATATTCCATGACACTTTTATTCAAATTGCTCCATGACCCTGTCATCACAATGCTCCCTGCCCTTCTCATCTCAATGCACCACAGCCTTGTCTTCAAAATGCCCCATGACATTTGTCATCACAAAGCTCCATGACCCTTGTCATCACAATGCTCCATGCCATTGTCATCACAATGCTCAATGAAATCTGTCATCACATTGCTCCATGCCCTTGTCATCACAATGCTCCAAGACATCTGTAATCACAATTCTCCATGCCACTTTTCATCTCAATGCTCCATAAACACTGTCATCACAATGCACCATGCCCATCATCATAATGATTCATGCTATTGTCATCACAATTAAATAAAAATGCTCCATGTCCTCTGTCATCACAATGCTCCAAACCCTTCTGATCACAATGTTCCATAACACTTGTCATCATATGCCCCATGACGCTCGTCATCACAATTATGCTAGGTCTTCTCATCACAATGCTCCATGACCTTTGTTACCACAATGCTCAATACACTTGGGATCACAATGCTCGCTGACACTTGTCATCAGTATGCTCCTTTAACACTGTAATGACAAGGCTCCATGCCTTTTTCATCACAATGATCCATTCCCTTTTCATCACAATGATCCAAGACCCCTGTTATCACAGTGCTCCGTGACTCCAGTCATCGCAATGCTTCATGAAATTTGTCATCACAATGGTCCATGACCTCGTCACACAAAGATCTGTGACCTTTGTCACCACAATGCTCCATGAAATTTTTATCACAATGCTCTGTGACCATTGTCATCACAAAGCTCCAGGCCTTTTTCAGCAAAATGCTCCATGACCCTTGTCATCACAATTGTGGATGCGCGTGTCAGCACAATGCTCCATAACCCATGTCATCACAATGCACCATGCACTTGTCATCACAGTGCTCCACATCCTTGTCATCAAAATGCTCCATAAACCTTGTCATCACAATGCTCCATGCACTTCTCCTAAAAATGCCTTCTCACCACTGATATCACAATGTTCCATCACTAGTCATCACAATACTCCTTCACCACTGATATCACAATATTCCATCACTAGTCATCACAATACTCCCTCACCCCTGTCATCACAATATTCCATGACCCCTCTAACCACAATTCTCCATGCCCTTGTCATCACAAAGCTCCATGACGCATGTCATCAGAATGCTCCATGGCCTTCTCATCACAATGCTCCATGCCCTTGTCATCACAATGTGCCATGCCCACTGTCATCACAATAATCCATGAAACATGTCAGACCAATGTTCCATGCTCCTGTCATAACAATACTCCATGCCCTTGTCATCACAATGCTCCATGACCCCTGTCATCACAATGCTCCGTGACTCCAGTCATCACAATGCTTCATGACCTTTGTCCTCACAATGGTCCATGACCTCCTCACACACGGCTCTGTGACCTTTGTCACCACAATGCTCCATGCCCTTGTCATCTCAGTGCTCCATGCCCAATGTCATCACAAAAATCTATGAAACTTCTCAGACCAATGTTCCATGCCCCTGTCATCAAATTGCTCCATGCCCTTGTCATCACAATGCTCCATGACCACTGTCATCACAATGCTCCGTGACTCCTGTCATCACAAAGATTCATGACCTTTGTCCTCACAATGGTCCATGCCCTCGTCACACAAGGCTCTGTGATCTTTGTCACCACAATGCTCCATGAAATTTTCATCACAATGCTTTGTGTCCCTTGTCATCCCAATGCTCCATGCGCTTGTCAGCACAATGCTCCATGACACATGTCATCACAATGTGCCATGCTCTTTTCATCACAATGCTCCACATCCTTTTAATCGCTGTTCTCCATAAAACTTGTCATCACAATGCTCCATGCACTTCTCATCAAAATGCTCTCTCAACACATATATCACAATGTTCCATCACTAGTCATCACAATACTCGCTCACCCCTGTCATCACAATATTCCATGACCACTGTCATCACAGTGCTACATGCCCTTATCATCACAATGCTCCATGACCCCTGACATCACAATGCTCCATAACCCCCGTCACAAAATGCTCCATGACCCATTTCATCACAATGCTTCATGACCCCTGACATCACAAAGTTCCATAACCACTGTCATCAAAATATTCCATGACACATTTATTCAAATTGCTCCATGACCCTGTCATCACTATGCTCCCCGTCCTTCTCATCACAATGCACCATGCCCTTGTCTTCAAAATGCCCCTTGACATTTGTCATCTAAAAGCTCCATAACCCATGGCATCACAGTGTTCCATGCCATTGTCATCACAATGCTCAATGAAATCTCTCATCACATTGCTCCATGCCCCTGTCATCACAATGCTACATGCCCTTGTCATCACAATGCTCCATGACCCCTGTCATCACAATGCTCCGTGACTCCAGTCATCACAATGCTTCATGACCTTTGTCCTAACAATGGTCCATGCCCTCGTCACACAAGGCTCTGTGACCTTTGTCACCGCAATGCTCCATGCCCTTGTCATCACAAAGCTCCATGATGCATGTCATCAGAATGCTCCATTGCCTTCTCATCACAATGCTCCATGCCCTTGTCATCACATTGCTTCAGAACCCCTGTAATCTCAAGGCTCCATGCACCTTTTCATCAGAATGCTCCATGCCCTTGTCATCACAATGCTCCATGTCCCTTGCCATCACAATGTTCCAAGCCCTTGTCATCAAAATGCTCCATTACCTTTGTCATCACAATCCTCCATGACACTTGGTATCACAATGCACCATGCCATTGCCATCACAATGGACAATGACCTATGTCATCACAATGCTCCCTGACACCTGTCTTCACAATACTCCATGACCTTGTCATCACAATATTCCATGCCCTTATCATCACAATGTGCCATGCCCACTGTCATCACAATAATCCATGAAACAGGTCAGACCAATGTTCCATGCCCCTGTCATCACAATGCTCCATGGCCTTGTCATCACAATGCTCCATGATCCCTGTCATTTCAATACTCCATGAATATTTTCAGCCCAATGCTCCATGACCTTCTTATCACCATGCTCCATGACCACAGTCATCACAGCGCTCCTTGACCCCTGACAACACAATGATCTTGGAATCTTGTCATCAAAATGCTCCATGACCCTTGTCATCACAATGCTCCATGAAGCCTCTCATCACATTACTCCATGCCCTTGTCATTACAATCCTACATGACCCATGTATCACAGTGTTCCGTGCCCTTGTCATCACAATGCTCCTTCCCCACTCTCATCACAAAAATCCATGAAACTTTTCAGACCAATGCTCGATGCCCTTGTCATCACAATGCTCCATTTTCCATGTCATAACCATGCTCCATGACGCCTGCCATCACAGTGTGCTACGGCCTTTTCATCACAAGGATCCAGTTCCCCTGTAATCACAATGCTCCATGCCCCTTTTCATCAGAAGGCTCCATGAGAATTGTCATCACAAGGCTCCATGGTCCTCTTATCACAATGCTCCAGGACATTGTCATCACAATGGTACTTGCCCACGTCATCAAAAGGCTCTGTGAAATATGTCACCACATTGCTCCATGAAATTTTCATCACAATGCTCCGTGACTCCAGTCATCACAATGCTTCATGACCTTTGTCCTCACAATGGTCCATGCCCTCGTCACACAAGGCTCTGTGACATTTGTCACCACAATGCTCCATGTCCTTGTCATCTCAATGCTCCATGCCCACTGTCATCACAATAATCCATGAAACTTGTCAGACCAATGTTCCATGCCCCTGTCATCACATTGCTCCATGCCCTTGTCATCACAATGCTCCATGACCCCTGTCATCACAATGCTCCGTGACTCCAGTCATCACAATGATTCATGACCTTTCTCATCACAATGGTCCATGCCCTCGTCAAACAAGGCTCTGTGATCTTTGTCACCACAATGCTCCATGAAATTTTCATCACAATGCTCTGTGTCCCTTGTCATCACAATGCTCCATGCCTTTGTCAGCACAATTCTCCATGACAATATTCATCACAATGCTCCATGCGCTTGTCCGCACAATGCCCCATGACCTGTGTCATCACAATGTGCCATGCACTTGTCATCACAATGCTCCACAACCTTGTCATCACAGTGCTCCATAAACATTGTCATCACAATGCTCCATGCACTTCACATCAAAATCCTCTCCCACCACTGATATCATAAAGTTCCATCACTAGTCATCACAATACTCCCTCACCCCTGTCATCACAATGTTCCAGGACCCCTGTAATCAAAATGCTCCATGACCCTTTTCATCATAATCCACCATGACCCCTGACATCACAATGTTCCATAATCCCTGTCATAAAAATGTCCCATGACAAATTTCATCAAATTGCTCCATGACCCTTTCATCACAATGATCCCTGCCCTTCTCATACACAGTTCACCACGCGCTTGTCATCAAAATGCTCCATGACCTCTGTCATCACAAAGCTACATGACCCTTGGCATCACAATGCTCCATTCCCTTGTCATCAGAAAGCTCCATGACGCATGTCATCAGAATGCTCCATGGCCTTCTCATTCATGATGCTCCATGCCCTTGTCATCACAATTCTCCTAGACCTCTGTAATCACAATGCTCAATGCCCATTTTCATCTCAATGCTCCATGAACCGTGTCATCACAATGCACCATGCCCATCATCATAATGCTTCATGCTATTGTCATCAAAATGAAATCAAAATGCTCCATGACCTCTGTCATCACAATGCTCCAAACCCTTGTGATCACAATGTTCCATAACACTTGTCTTAACAACGCCCCATGATGCTCATCATCACAATTATCCATGGCCTTCTATTAACAATACTCCATGACATTTGTCATCACAATGCTCAATACACTTGTCATCACAATGCTCGCTGACACTTGTCATCAGCATGCTCCTTGAACCCTGTCATGACAAGGCTCCATGAATTTTGCATCACAATGATCCATGTCCTTTTCATCACAAAGCTCTGTGACCCTTGTCATCACAATGCACCATGCCTTTGTCAGCACAGTGATCCATGACACTTGTCATCACAATGCTCCATGTGCTTTTCAGCACAATGCTCCTTGACCCATGTCATCACAATGCACCATGCGCTTGTCATCACAATGCTCCACATCCTTGTCATCACAATTCTCCATAAACCTTGTCATCACAATGCTCCATGCACTTCTCATCAAAATGCTCTTTTACCACTGATATCACAATGTTCCATCGCTAGTCTTCACAATACTCCCTCACCCCTGTCGTCACAATGTTCCATGACCCCTATCATCACTATGCTACATGCACTTATCATCAAAATGCTCCATGACCAATGACATCACAATGCTCCATAATCCCTGTCATCAAAATGCTCCATTAACATTTTCAGCACAATGCTCCATGACCCCTGACATCACAATTTTCCATATCTACTCTCATCAAAATATTCCATGACATTTTCACCAAATTGCTCCATTACCCTGTTAGCACAATGCTCCCTGCCATTCTCATCACAACGCACCACGGCCTTGTCTTCAAAATGCTCCATGACCTTTGTCATCACAAAACTCCATGACACTTGGCCTCACAATGCTCCATGCCATTGTCATCACAATGCTCCATGAAGCCTCTCATCACATTGCTCCATGCCCTTGTCACCACAATGCTCCATGACACCTGTCATTACAATGCCTGATGCCCTTCTCATCACAATGCTCCATGCCCTGTCATTACAATCCTCCATGACCCATGTATCATAGAGTTCTGTGCCCTTGTCATCACAATGTTCTATGCCCACTATCATCACAATAATCGATCAAACATTTCAGACCAATTCTCCATGCCCTTGTCATCACAATGCTCCATTTCCCCTGTCATAACAATGCTCCATGACACCTGCCTTCACAAGTTTCCACGGCCTTGTCATCACAAGACTCCATGACACTTGTCATCACAATGCTCCAAACTCTGTAATCACAATTCTGCATACATTTGTCATCACAAAGCTCCATGAGGCATGTCATCAGAATGCTCCATGGCCTTCTCAGTCAAGATGCTCCATGCCCTTGTCATCACAATGGTCCAAGACACCTGTAATCACAATGCTCCATGGCCCTTTTCATCTCAATGCTCCATGAACCGTGTCATCACAATGCACCATGCCCATCATCATAATGCTTCATGCTATTGTCATCAAAATGAAATCAATATGCTCCATGAACTCTGTCATCACAATGCTCAAAACACTTGTAATCACAATGATCCATAACACTTGTCATCACAACGCCCAATGATGCTCATCATCACAGTTATCCTTGGGCTTCTATTCACAGTACTCCATTACCTTTGTCATCACAATGCTCAATACACTTGTCATCACAGTGCTCCCAGACACTTTTCGTCAGTATGCTCCTTGAACCCTGTCATGTCAAGGCTCCATGCATTTTTCAACACAATGATCCATGCCCTTTTCCTCACCATGCTCCAAGACCCCTGGAATCACAACGCTCCATGCCATTGTCATCACAAAGCTTCATGACACATGTCTTCAGAATGCTCCATGGCCTTCTCATCACCATGCCCCATGCCCATTTAATCACAATGCTCCATTCACATGTCATCAAAATACCCCATGACCCCTATCATCACAATACTCCATGAACATTTTCAGCCCAATGCTCCATGACCTTCTCATCACAATGCCCCATGAACCCTGTCATCACAATGCTCCATAAACCCTCTCATCACAATGAACCGTGACTCCAGTCATCACAATGCTTCATGACCTTGGTCATCTCAATGGTCCATGCCATTGACACACAAGGCTCTGTGACCTTTGTCACCACAATGCTCCATGAACTTTTCATCACAATACTCTGTGACCCTTGTCATAAAAATGCACCATGCCTTTGTCAGCACAGTTCTCCATGACCCATGTCATCACAATGTGCCATGCGTTTGTCATCACAAATCTCCATGAGGCTTGTCATCGCAACGCTCGATGCACTTCTCATCACAATGTTCCATGACCTTGTCATTACAATCCTTCATGATCTATGTATCACAGTGTTCCGTTCCCTTTTCATTAAAATGCTCCATGCCCTTGTCATCACAATGCTCCATGACCCTTGTCATCACGGTGCTCCAAACCCTTGTCATCAAAATGCTCCATTACCTTTGTCATCACAATCCTCCATGACACTTGGCATCACTATGCTCCATGCCATTGTCATCACAATGGACCATGACATATGTCATCACTATGCTCCCTGACACCTGTCTTCACAATACTCCATGACCTTGTCATCACAATGCTCCATGCCCTTGTCATCACAATGAGCCATGCCCACTGTCATCACAATAATCCATGAAACTTGTCAGACCAATTTTCCATGGCCCTGTCATCACAGTGCTCTATGCCCTTCTCATCACACTGCTCCATGAAACCTGTCATCACAATGCTCCGTGACTCCAGTCATCACAATGCTTTATGACCTTTGGCATCACAATGTTCCATGCCCACGTCACACAAGGCTCTGTGACCTTTGTCACCACAATGCTCCATGCTCTTGTCATCACAAAGTGCCATGCCCACTGTCATCACAATAATCCATGAAACTTGTCCGAACAATGTTCCATGCCCCTGTCATCACAGTGCTCCATGCCCTTGTCATCACAATGCTCCAAGACCCTTGTCATCACGATGCTCTAAACCGCTGTCATCAAAATGCTCCATTACGTTTTTCATCACAATCCTCCATGACACTTGGCATCACAATGCTCCATGCAATTGTCATCGCAATGGACCATGACATATTTCATCAAAATGCTCCCTGACACCTGTCTTCACAATACTCCCTGACCTTGTCATCACAATGCTCCATGCCCTAATCATCACAATGCGTCATGCCCACTCTCATCACAATAATCCATGAAACTTGTCAGACCAAAGTTCCATGCCCCTGTCATCACAATGCTCCATGCCTTTGTCATCACAATGCTCCATAACCACTGACATAACAATTCTCCATGATCCCTGCCATCACAATGTTCCACGGCCTTGTCATCCAAGGCTCCATGACCCTTGTCATAACAATGCTCCAAGACCCCTGTAATGACAATGCTCCATGCCCTTGTCATCACAAAGATCCATGATGCATGTCATCAGAATTCTCCATGGCCTTCTCATCACAATGCTCCATGCTATTGTCATCACAATGCTCCAAGACCCCTGTAATCACAATGCTCCATGCCCCTTTTTATCTCAATGCCCCATGAACCCTGTCATCACAATGCACCATGAACATCATCATAATGCTTCATGCTATTGTCATCCCAAAGAAATCAAAACGCTCCATGACATCTGTCATCACAATGCTAAAAACCCTTGTGATCACAATGTTCCATAGAACTTGTCATCACAATGCCCCATGACGCTCATCATCACAATTATGAATGGTTTAATCATCACAATGCTCCATGACCTTTGTCACCACAATCCTCAATACACTTATCACCACAATGCTCCCTGACATTTGTCATCAGTATGCTCCATGAACACTGTCATGAAAAGGCTCCATGCCTTTTTCATCACAATGATCCTTTCCCTTTTCATCACAATGCTGCAAGACCCCTGTAATCACAATGCTCCCTGCCCTTGTCATCACAAAGCTCCATGACACATGTCATCTGAATGCTCCATGGCATTCTCATCACAATGCTCCATGCCCTTGGCATCACAATGCTCCAAGTACACTGTCATCACAATGCTCCGTGACTACAGACATCACAGTGCTTCATGACATTTGTCATCACAATGTTCCATGACCTCGTCACACAAGGCTTTGTGACCTTTATCACCACAATGCTCCATGAACTATTCATCACAGTGCTCTGTGAACCTTGTCATCACAAACCTCCATGCCATTGTCAGCACAATGCTCCATGACCGTTGTCAGCACAATGCTCGATGCGCGTGTAAGCACAATGCTCCATAACCCATGTCATCACAATGCTCCCTGCACTTCTCATCACAATGCACCGTGCACTTGTTATCAAAATGCTCCATGACTTTGTCATCACAAAGTTCCATGACACTTGGAATCACAATGCTCCATTCCATTGTCATCACAATGCTCCATGAACACTCTCATCACATTGCTCCATGCACTTGTCATCACAAATCTCCATGAGGCTTGTCATCACAACGCTCGATGCCCTTCTCATCACAATGCTACATGTCCTTGTCATTACAATTCTGCATGATCTATGTATCACCGTGTTCCGTGCCCTTGTCATAACTATGCTCCATGACCCCTGCCATCACAGAGTTCCACGGCCTTGTCATCACAAGCCTCCATGAACCTTGTCATCACAATGCTCCAAGACACCTGTAATCACAATGCTCCATGCATTTGTCATCACAAAGCTCCATGACGCATGTCATCAGAATGCGCCTTCGCCTTCTCATCACAATGCTCCATGACCTGGTCATCGCAATGCTCCAAGACCCCTGTAATCACAATGCTCCATGCCCCTTTCCATCTCAATGATCCATGAACCCTGTCATCAAAATGCACCATGCCCATCACCATAATATTTCATGCTATTGTCATCACAATGAAATCAAAATGCTCAATGACCTCTGTCATCACAATGCTCCAAACCCTTCTGATCACAATGTTCCATAACTCTTGTCATCACAATGCCCCATGAGGCTGGTCATCACAATTATCAATGGTCTTCTTATCACAATGCTCCTTGATCTTTGTTATCACAATACTCAATAGACTTACCACAATGCTCCCTGACACTTCTCATCAGTATGCTCCTTGAACCCTGTCATGACAAGGCTCCATGCAATTTTCATCACAATGCTCCAAGACTCCTGTAATCACAATGCTCCATGTCCTTGTCATCACAAAGCTCCATGACGCATGTCATCAGAATGCTCCATGGCCTTCGCATCACAATGCTCCATGCCCTTGTCATCACGATGCTACAAAACCCCTGTAATCACAATGCTCCATGCACCTTTTCATCAGAATGCTCCATGACACTTGTCATCACAAGGCTCCATGGTCCTCTCATCACAATGCTCCAGGACCTTGTCATCACAGTGCTCCATTCCCTTGTCATCACAATGCTCCATGACCCCTGTCATCACAATACTACATGTACATTTTCAGCCCAATGCTCAATGACCGTCTCATTACAATGCTCCATGACCCATGTCTTCACAATGCTCCATGACCACAGTCATCAAAATGCTCCATGACCCGTCATCACAATGGTCCATGCGCTCGTCATCAAAAGGCTCAGTGACATTTGTCACCACAATTCTCCATGAAATTTTCATCACGGTGTTCTCTTACTCATGTCATAACTATGATAAATGCCTTTGTCAGCACAATTCTCCATGATGCTCCTCATCACAATTGTCCATGGTCTTCTCATCACAATGCTCCATGACCTTTGTCATCACAATGCTCAATACACTTGTCATTACAATGCTCCCTGACACTTGTCGTCAGTATGCTCCATGAACCCTGTCATGACAAGGCTCCATGCCATTTGCATCACAATCACCCATGACATTTTCATCACAATGCCTCAAGACCCATGTAATCACAATGCTCCACACCCCTTTTCATCAGAATGCTCCATGACACTTGTCATCACAAGGCTCCATGGTCTTCTCCTCACAGTGCTCCAGGACCTTGTCATCACAATGCTCCATTCCAATGTCATCGCAATGCTCCATGACCACTGCCATCACAATTGTCAGCCCAGTGCTCCATGAACTTCTCATCACAGTGCTCCATGACCCCTGTCATCACAATGCTCCATGCCCCTTGTCATTACAGTGCTGCATGACGCTCGACATCACAATTATCCATGGTCTTCTCATCACAGTGCTCCACGGTCTTGCCATCACAATGCTCAATGACACTTCTCCTCACAATGCTCCAGGACCTTGTCATCACAATGCTCCATGACCACTGTCATCACAGTGCTCCATGACACCGGACAACACAATGATCCAGGACTCTTGTCATCAAAATGCTCCATGACACTTGAAATCACAATGATCAATGCCCTTGCCATCCCAATGCTCCGTGACCGCTGTAATCACAATGCTCCATGACGCTTGTCATCACAGTGTTCCATGACCCTTGTCATCAAAACCCTCCATGAATCTTGGGTTCACAGTGCTTCATGCTCTTGTCATCACAATGCTCCATGCACCTTGAAATGAAAATGATACATGACTTCTGTCATCACAATGCTCAAAACCCTTGTGATCACAATGTTCCATAACATTTGTCATCACAACGCTCCATGATGCCTGTCATCACAATGTTCCATGACCTTTGTCATTACAATGCTCAATACACTTGTCATCACAATGCTCCCTGACACTTGTCGTCAGAATGCTCCTTGAACCCTGTCATGAAAAGGATCCAAACATTTTTCATCACAATGCTCCATGCCCTTTTCCTCACAATGCTCCATGCCATTGTCATCACATTACTCCACAAGCTTGTCATCAGAATGGTCCATTACACTTGTCATCACAATGATCCAAGACACGTGTCATCACAATGCTCTATGCCCCTTGTCATTACAGTGCTCCATGACGCTCATCATCACAATTATCCATGGTCTTCTCATCACAGTGCTCCACGGTCTTTCCATCACAATGCTCCATGAACTGGTCATCAAAATTCTACATGTCCTTACCATCAAAATGCTCCATGACACTTCTCATCACAATGTTACATGCTCTTGTCATCACAATTCTCCATGCACTTGTCATCGCAATGCTCTATGACCCCTATCACCGCAAGCTCCATGCCCTTGTCATCACAATGCTCCATGCACCTTGAAATGAAAATGATCCATGACTTCTGTCATCACAATGCTCAAAACCCTTGTGATCACAATGTTCCATAACATTTGTCATCACAATGCTCCATGATGCATGTCATCACAATGCTCCATGACCTTTGTCATCACAATGCTCAATACACTTGTCATCACAATGTTCCCTGACACTTGTTGTCAGAATGCTCCTTGAACCCTGTCATGAAAAGGCTCCAAGCATTTTTCATCACAGTGCTCCATGCCCTTTTCCTCACAATGCTCCTTGCCATTGTCATCACATTACTCCACAAGCTTGTCATCAGAATGGTCCATGACCCTTGTCATCACAATGAGCCATGACACCTGTCATCACAATGCTCTATGCCCCTTGTCATTACAGTGCTCCATGATGTTCATCATCACAATTATCCATGGTCTATTCATCACAGTGCTCCACGGTCTTTCCATCACAATGCTCCATGCACTGGTCATTACAATTCTACATGCTCTTATCATCAAAATGCTCCATGACACTTCTCATCACAATGTTACACGCTCTTGTCAATACAATTCTCCATGCACTTGTCATCGCAATGCTCCATGACCCCTGTCATAGCAAGCTCGGTGACCTTTTCATCACAATGCTTCACGACCTTCTCATCAAAATTCTCAATGGCCCTTCTCACAGTGCTCCAAGATCTTGTCATCACAGTGCTCCATGACGCTTGTCATCACGATGCTCCAAGCCCTTGTCATCAAAATGCTCCATTACTTTGTCATCACAATCCTCCATGACACTTGGTATCACAATGCTCCATGACATTGTCATCTCAATGGACCATGACATATGTCATCACAACACTCCCTGTCACCTGTCTTCACAATATTCCATGACCTTGAAATCACAATGCTCCATGCCCTTGTCATCAAATTGCACCATGTCCACCGTCATCACAATAATCCATGAAACTTGTTAGACCAATTTTGAATGCCACTGTCATCACAATGCTCCATGCCCTTGTCATCACAAAGCTCCATGACACATGTCATCAGAATGCTCCATTGCCTTCTCATCACAATGCTCCATGCCCTTGTCATCACAGTGCTCCAAGACAACTTTAATCACAATGCTCCATGCCCCTTTTCATCTCAATGCTCCATGAACCCTGACATCACAATACACCATGCCCATCATCATAATGCTTCATGCTATTGTCATCACAATGAAATCAAAATGCTCCATGACCTCTGTCATCACAATGTTCCAAATCCTTGTGATCACAATGTTCCATAACACTTGTCATCACAACGCCCCATGACGCTCATCATCACAATTATCCATGGTATTCTCATCACAATGCTCCATGAACTTTGTCATCACAATGCTCAATACACTTGTCATCACAATGCTCCCTGACACTTGTCATCAGTATGCTCTTTGAACCCTGTCATGACAAGGCTCCATGCCTTTTCCATTCACAATGATTCATGCCCTTTTCATCACAATGCTCCAAGACCCCTGTAATCACAATGCTCCATGCCCTTGTCATCACAAAGCTCCATGACGCATGTCATCAGAACGCTCCATGGTCTTCTCATCCAAATGCTCCATGCCCTTGTCATCACAATGCTCCAAGACACCTGTAATCACAATTCTCCATGCCCATTTTCATCAGAATGCTCCATGAGACTTGTCATCACAAGGCTCCATGGTCTTCTCGTTACAGTGCTCCATTACCCATGTCATCACAATACTCCATGAACATTTTCAGCCCAAAGCTCCATGACCTACTCATCTCACTTCTACATGACCCTTGTCATCACAATGCTCCATGACCACTGTCATCACCACCCTCCATGACCCCTAACAACACAGTGATCCGGGACTCTTGTAATCAAAATACCCCATAACCCTTGTCATCACAATGATCCATGCCCTTGTCATCCCAATGCTCCATGAACCCTGTAAACACAATGCTCCGTGACGCTTGTCATCACAGTGCTCCGTGACCCTTGTCATCACAATGCTCCATGCCTTTGTCAGCAAAATGCTCCATGACCTTGTCATCACAGTCCTCCATGACCCTTGGGATCACATTGCAACATGCTCTTGTTATCTCTGTCTTTATTTTCTGGTTTTTACAGATTTTTGGATGTCCCTTTTGACCGGTGGGAAGTGACAATTCTTTGTAGTGTGGATTTGCATTGTGGGCTTGCTTGATTGGCCATAAAGGGCGTATTCATTTTCTCCTGGATATATTCAGCAGAAAATGCATACGCCCTTTTTGGCCAAGTGCATCATTGTCGAAGTTGTTACGCTTTTCCTGTGCTTTAAATGCGATTCCAATTTACCTCTTGAAATATGTTTTGTGCAATTCTGCCTCATTTTCAAGTCTGCTTCGTTGCCTTCCCTCAACAGATTTTTGGAAGAGAGTTGTCCTTTATAACTCTGCAGGTTTGTGAATTGCTGTGCCCCTCAGCTCCAATTTTCAACTCGTGTTTTTGTGAGCTGACCGCAAATACACAGTTTTGCTACAGGACCTATACTGGTTCCGGGGGTGCAGGCTGACACTTCGGATAATTCTTCCTTCCAGACGGGAAATTAGAGTGACATGTGTCCGTCCAAATGCCTACATCTACTCTCTGATTGGTTCTCCCTCTTCCCTTTCATCCACTGCACAATTTGCAAACTGTGCGAAGCAGGAGCTTATAGGGGCTGACTCTCCAAGTTGGGTGATTGATAGTAAAGCAGTTGGAACGCCAAACTGGAGCACAAGAAGGGGAAAAATTAGGAGCCTTTTAGAAATCTTTTGCCATCACAGGGTGTCCATTCTCTAGGTTTCCCATACATGTTATAACTGTAGTGATATTCCCTTCTACCTGGAGAGTTGGGACCCATGGAATGGGTGGCATGCATTACTGCTTTAAAGGGTCTGCATTTTCTCACCCTATCTCACCAGTCCTCTCAGCCCCAAGTGTCCAGCCTTATGTCTCATCTAGCAGTCTTTGCAGATGGGGTCATTCCAGGTTTCATCAGATCCCCTGAAGGAATTGTGTAAGAATTTCGCTGTTTTTTTTTTGTTTGTTTGTTTTTGAAATTCATTTTTATAATGGGGTTGAGCTGATTTTCACCAACATGTTTATGCCGTTCTAGACACACTTGATTCCCTTATGGAGACATATCAATATATAGGTTTTAAGTTTCTTACTAGTCAGATATATTCCTCTGCTGGGAATTGGGGTTTTGAGTCCCGTTCACTGAGGAAGGTGTAGGTTTTGTCTATTCTGTATTTGCTTCATGGAATGGTACATGTGCTAATATCAAACTCTGGTTTTATGCATCACCCCAACTCTCCTTCCCCCTTAAGCAGGCATAAGAGTGTTTTCTCAATGTGAGACTCTGTTCTCTTTCCTCAGTTCATGTGTAGCCATGTTTACAGGAACTTCATAAGTGATATCTTATGATAAGTTTCTTTTTCTGTGTGACTTATTTCACTTAGAATCATCGTACCTAAATCCACTCATTTTGCTGCTATTGGCCTTATGGCATTGATATCACGTCTGAGTGATATTCCGTTGTACAAAATTACCACAAGTTCTTTATGCAATTTTCTCTTTCTTGGAATATTTAAGTTGTACTGATGTTGAGGTTCTTGTATGCAGAGCAGCCCTAAACTTTGGGGTGCGTGTGTCTTGTTGATATTTAGTCTTCCCAAGTTATATGCCCATGAGTGGAAGTGCCCTATGCTCGGTAGCTTTGTATTTTAGATGTTTTAGGAAACAGCATACACTACTTCAGAGTGGCTCTTGGATATTTATACCCCACGCATCAGCGTGAATAGCTCCCTGTTCTCCATGGCCTCTCCTGCATTTCTGGTTTGTACATATATTTTGGATGGCCTTTCTGAGCAGAGGAAACTGCGACTTCTTTGTTGTGCAGATTTGCATTTCCCGCTTGCTTGGTTGGCCAAAAACTCTGTATGTGTTTTTTTCCTGAAGTTATTCATGAAAAAAACGCATACAACCTTTTGCCCAACTACATCATTTTAGATATTATGCTGCTTTTCATATGCTTTAAATGTGAGTCCAATCTCCCTTTTGAAATCTGTTTCCTGCAATTCTGCCTCTCATTCAGATCCTCTTCGTTGCCTTACCTGAATATATTTTTGGACGTTGGTTATCATTTTTATCTTTGCAGGTCTTTGAATGGTCTGCTCCTGAGCTCCATTTTGCAACTCGCTTTTTTTGTGAGCTGGCCGCCAAACCATTGTATTGCTTCCGGCCTTATTCTGGTTCTGGGGAGGCAGGCTGAGCCTTTGGTTAATTTTTCTTCCTAATGGGAAATTAGAGTGACATGTGCCTGTCAAAACTCCTACAGCTAGTCTCTCATTGGTTCCCCCTCTTCCCGTTTATCCTCTGCACAAATTGCAAACTGTGTGAGACAAGAGGTTAAAGGTGCTGATTCTCCAAGTGGGGAGATTGTTAGTAATTTGGCTGGAATGGCGAACACCAGCACCAGGAGATCAAAATTGAGGTGCATTTTAGACCCCTTTCCTGATCACACGGTGTACATTCGTCTCGGTCTCCCAGGCATGTTTTCGCTTTAGGAAGATTCCCTTGAACCTGCAGATTTGGGACCCATGGAATGGGAATCAGGCAGTATTTCTTTTACAGTTCTGCATGTCCTCACCCGGCCTCTCTAACATCTCTTAGCGTGCATAGCTTCCAGCCTTATATATCATCCTGCTGTGGGTCTACATGTGTTCAATCCATGTTACATCATAGCCCTTCAACAAAAGTTGTAAGAATTTTTGTCTGTCTCACTGTTTTTCTAAATATTTTTAAATTTATTTTTATATTGGTTACAGCTGATTTTCAAAGCTCTGTTTTTTGCTGCTGTACATGCACTTGATTCATGTACTGAGAGACAACAATAAATTCTTTTTCAGATGCTTACCATTCATATGTATTATTTTCCAGTGACTTGAGTGCGCTGAGTGCAGTTCTTTGAGGTACCGTGTAGGCCTTGTCAGTTATTCAATTTGGTACTTGGAATGGTATCTTTGCTAATTTCAACCTCCTGGATAATACCTCACCCTTCCTCACATTTCCATTTAGCAGCCTTATGTCTATTTTCTACATATTTGACTATGTTTCTGTTTTGTAATTTATTTCATGTGTAGCCATTTTGATTCCACCTTTAAGTGACATCTTATGATATGTGTCTTTTTCTTTCTGACATACGTCACTTAGAATGATCGTATGTAAATCCTCCAGAGTTGTTACAACTGGCCTTATTTCATTGATTTCTGGATGAGTAATGTTCCACTCTACATAAGTAAACCATCTACATAAGCAGCCCTAAATTTTGGGGTGGCTCTATCTTATTGATATTCAGTTTTCCCAAGGTATATTCCCTAGACTGGAAGTGCCCTTGGCTCTGTAGCTCTGTTGTTTCCTTGTTTTAGGGAACACAATGCACTTCTCCAGAGAGGCAGTTCGCAATTTACATCCTGTCCATCAGCATAACTAGGCTCCCTGTTCTCCAGGGCCTATCTTGCCTTTCTGGTTTTTACACATTTTGCGGATGGCCCTTTTGACCGGTGGGAAGTGATACTTCATTGTAGTGCAGATTTGCATTGCCCGCTTGCTTGCTTGGCCAAAAAGCACGTATGCGTTTTCTCCTGAATATATTCAGGAGAAAACGCATACGCCCTTTTTGGCCAAGTGCATCATTGTCCAAGTTGTGCCCCACTTCCTGTGCTTTAAATGCGATTCCAATGTACCTCTTGAAATGTGTTTCCTGCTATTCTGGCTCGCTTTCAAGTCCGCCTCGTTGCCTTCCGTCAACAGATTTTCGGACGATTGTTGTCCTTTACTACGCTGCCAGTTTGTGCATTGCTGTGCCCCTGAGCTCCATTTTTCAACTCGTTTTTTGTGAGCTGACCGCAAGTCCAAAATTTTGGTTCAGGACCTATACTGGTTCCCGGCGGGTGTCTGAGACTTTGGTTAATTCTTCTTCCTGCTGGGAAATTAGAATGACATGCGGCCGTCCAAATGCCTAACAGCTAGTCTCTCATTGGATCTCCCTCTTCCCTTTCATCCTCTACAAAATTGGCCACCTGTGAAAACAAGGAAGTTAAAGGGGCTGTCTCTGCAAGTTGGGAGATTGATAGTAAAGCAGTTTTAAAGTCAACCTGGAGCACCAGGAAAGGGATTATTTGTTGAGTTTTAGAAACCTTTCATATTCACAGTGTGTCCATTCTCTAGGTTTCCCGTACATGTTACAGCTGTAGTAATATTCCCTTCATCCTGGAGAGTTGTGACCCGTGGAATGTGTGCCACGCATTATTGCTTTAAATGGTCTGCATTTGCTCACCGAATCTCACCAATCCTGTCAGTTCCAAGTGTCCAGCCTTATGGCACATCCAGCTGTCATTGTAGATAGGGTCATTCCAGGTTTCATCAGAGCCCCTGAAGGAATTGTAAAGAATTTCCCTGTTTTTTTGTTTTGTTTTTGAAATTGTTTTTTTATAGTCGGTTTGAACTGATTCTCACTGCCATGTTTATGCAAGTCTAGACAAACTTGATTCCCTTACGGAGACATATCAATACATAGGTTTTAAGATTCTTACCAGTCAGATATATTCCTCTGCAGGAAATATAGGGTTTTCAGTCCCTTTCACTGAGGAAAGTGCAGGTCTTGTCTATTCCGTATTTGGTTTTTGGAACGGTACCTCTACTAATATCAAACTCTGGTTTTATGCATCACCCCACCTCTCCTTCCCCCTTAAGCAGGCATAAGATTGTTTTCTAAATGTGAGACTCTGTTCTCTTTCCTAACTCAGTTCATATGTAGCCATGTTTACAGGACCTTCATAAGTGATATCTTATGATAAGTTTCTTTTTCTCTGTGACTTATTTCACTTAGAATCATCGTACCTGAATCCACTCATTTTGAAGCTACTGGCCTTATGACATTGATTTCATGGCTGACTGATATTCCATCGTACGAAAGTAACCAAATTTCTTGAAACATTTTTGTCTTTCTTGGGATATTTAAGGTGTACCCAAGTTGAGGTTCTTGTAAGCAGTGCAGCCCTAAATTTTGGGGTGGCTCTGTCTTATTGATTTTCTGTTTTCCCAAGGTATATCCCCTAGACTGGAATTGCCCTTTGCTCTGTAGCTCTGCTGTTTCCTTGTTTTAGGGAACACAATGCCCTCCTACAGAGAGGCAGTTTGCAATTTACATCCTTTCCATCAGCATAACTAGGCTCCCTGTTCTCCAGGGCCTATCTTGCCTTTCTGGTTTTTACACATTTTGCGGATGTCCCTTTTGACCGGTGGTATGTGATACTTCATTGTAGTGCAGATTTGCATTGGCCGCTTGCTTGCTTGGCCAAAAAGCACGTATGCGTTTTCTCCTGAATATATTCAGGAGAAAACTCATACAACCTTTTGGGCCACGTGCATCATTGTCGAAGTTGTGCCCTATTCCTGTGCTTTAAAGGCGATTCCAATGTACCTCTTGAAATCTGTTTCCTGCTATTCTGGCTCGCTTTCAAGTCCGCCTCGTTGCCTTCCCTCAACAGATTTTTGGACGATTGTTGTCCTTTATTAATCTGCAATTTTGTGCATTGCTGTGCCCCTGAGCTCCATTTTTCAAGACGTTTTTTGTGAGCTGACCGCAAGTCCAGAATTTTGGTTCAGGACCTATACTGGTTCCCGGCAGGTGTCTGAGACTTTGGTTAATTCTTCTTTCTGCCGGGAAATTAGAATGACATGTGCCCGTCCAAATGCCTAACAGCTATTCTCTCATTGGTTCTCCCTCTTCCCTTTCATTCTCCCAAATTGGCCACCTGTGAGAACCAGGAGCTTAAAAGGGCTGCCTCTCCAAGTTGGGAGATTGATAGTAAAGCAATTGGAAAGTCAAACCGGAGCACCAGGAGAGGGATTATTAGTTGAGTTTTAGAAACCTTTCGTATTCACAGTGTGTACATTCTCTAGGTTTCCCATACATGTTATAGCTGTAGTAATATTCCCTTCATCCTGTAGAGTTCGGACCCTTTGAATATGTGCCACGGATTTTTGCTTTAAAGGGTCTGGATTGCTCACTGAATCTCACCAATCCTCTCAGTCCCAAATGTCCAAAATTATGCCACATCCAGCTGTCGTTGTGGATAGGGTCATTCCAGGTTTCATCAGAGCCCCTGAAGGAATTGTAAAGAATTTCCCTGATTTTTGTTTTGTTTTTGAAATTCCTTTTTATAGTGGGTTTGAACTGATTCTCACTGCCATGTTTATGCCAGTCTAGACAAACTTGATTCCCTTACGGAGACATATCAATACATAGATTTTAAGATTCTTACCAGTCAGATATATTCCTCTGCGGGAAATATGGCGTTTTGAGTCCCTTTCACTGAGGAAAGTGTAGGTCTTGTCTATTCCGTATTTGGTTTTTGGAACGGTATCTGTACTAATATCTAACTCTGGTTTTATGCATCTCTCCACCTCTCCTTCCCCCTTAATCAGGCACAAAATTGTTTTCTAAATGTGAGGCTCTGTTCTCTTTCCTAAGTCAGTTCATGTGTAGCCATGTTTAGAGGACCTTCATAAGTGATATCTTATGATAAATTTCTTTTTCTCTGTGACTTATTTCACTTAGAATCATCGTACCTTAATCCACTCATTTTGCGGCTACTGGCCTCATGACATTGATTTCATGGCTGAGGGTTATTACATTGTATGTAAATACCACAGTTTTTTGAAACATTTTTGTCTTTCCTGGGATATTTAAGGTGTACCCAAGTTGAGGTTCTTGTAAGCAGTGCAGCCCTAATTATTGGGTTGGCTCTATCTTATGGATTTTCAGTTTTCCCAATGTATATTCCCTAGACTGGAAGTGCCCTTGGCTCTGTAGCTCTGTTGTTTACTTGTTTTAGGGAACACAGTGCATTCCTCCAGAGAGGCAGCTGGCAATTTACATCCTGCCCATCAGCATATCTAGGCTCCATATTCTCCATTGCCTGTCTTGCCTTTCTGGCTTTTACACATTTTGCGGATTTCCCTCTTGACCGGTGGGAAATGATACATGTTTGTAGTGCCGATTTGAATTGCCCGCTTGCTTGCTTGGCCAAAAACGGCCTATGCATTTTCTCCTGAATATATTCACGAGAAAATGCATACGCCCTTTTTGGCCAAGTGCATCATTGTCGAAGTTGTGCCCCTCTTCCTCTGCTTTAAAGGCGATTCCAATGTCCCTCTTGAAATCTGTTTCCTGCTATTCTGGCTCGCTTTCAAGTCCGCCTCGTTTCCTTCACTCAACAGATATTTGGAGGATTGTTGTCCTTTATTTCTCTGCCAGTTTGTGAATAGCTGTGGCCCTGAGCTCCATTTTTTAACTCGTTTTTTGTGAGCTGACCGCAAGTCCAAAATTTTGGTTCAGGACCTATACTGGTTCCCGGCAGGTGGCTGAGACTTTGGTTAATTCTCCTTCCTTCCGGGAAATTAGAGTGACATGTGCCCGTCCAAATGACTAACAGCTACTCTTTCATTGGTTCTCCTTCTTCCCTTTCATCCTCTGCCAAATTGGCAACCTGTGCGAACCAGGAGGTTAAAGGGATTGTCTTTCCAAGTTGGAGGATTGATAGTAAAGCAGTTGGAAAGTCAAACCAGAGCACCTGGAGAGGGATTATCAGTTGAGTTTTAGAAACCTTTCATATTCACATTGTGTCCATTCTCTAGGTTTCCAGTACATGTTATAGCTGTAGTAATATTCCCTTCAACCTGGAGATTTGGGACCCTTGGAATGTGTGCCACATATTTTTGCTTTAAATGTTCTGCATTTGTTCACTGAATGTCACCAATCGTCTCAGTCCCAAGTGTCCAGGCTTATGCCACATCAAGTTGTGGTTGTAGATAGGGTCATTCCAGGTTTCATCAGAGCCCCTGAAGGAATTGTAAAGAATTTCCCTGTTTTTTTGTTTGGTTTTTGAAATTCCTTTTTATAGGGGGTATGAGCTGATTCTCACTGCCATGTTTATGGCAGTCAAGACACACTTCATTCCCTTACGGAGACATATCAATACATAAGTTTTAAGTTTCTTACTAGTCAGATATATACCTCTGCGGGAAATATGGGGTTTTGAGTCCATTTCACTGAGGAAAGTGTAGGTCTTGTCTTTTCCGTAGTTGGTTTTTGGAACGGTACCTGTACTAATATCAAACTCTGGTTTTATGCATCACCCCACCTCTCCTTCCCCCTTAAGCAGGCATAAGAGTGTTTTCTAAATGTGAGACTCTGTTCTCTTTCCTAACTCAGTTCATGTGTAGCCATGTTTACAGGACCTTCTTAAGGGATATCTTATGATAAGTTTCTTTTTCTCTGTGACTTATTTCACTTAGAATCATCGTACCTGAATCCACTCAGTTTGAAGCTACTGGCCTTATGACATTGATTTCATGGCTGACTGATATTCTATCTTACGTAAGTAACACAATTTCTTGAAACATTTTTGTCTTTCCTGGGATATTTAAGGTGTACCCAAGTTGAGGTTCTTGTAAGCAGTGCAGCCCTAAATTTTGGGGTGGCTCTGTCTTATTGATTTTCCGTTTTCCCAATGTATATCCCCTAGACTGGAATTGCCCTTTGCTCTGTAGCTCTGTTGTTTCCTTGTTTTAGGGAACACAATGCACTCCTCCGGAGAGGCAGTTTGCAATTTACATCCTTTCCATCATCATAACTAGGCTCCATGTTCTCCAGGGCCTATCTTGTCTTTCTGGTTTTTACACATTTTGCGGATGTCCCTTTTGACCGGTGGTATGTGATACTTCATTGTAGTGCAGATTTGAATTGCCCGCTTGCTTGCTTGGCCAAAAAGGGCCTATGCATTTTTTCCTGAATATATTAACGAGAAAACACATACGCCCTTTTTGGCCAAGTGCATCATTGTCGAAGTTGTGCACCTCTTCCTGTGCTTTAAAGGCGATTCCAATGTACCTCTTGAAATCTGTTTCCTGCTATTCTAGCTCGCTTTCAAGTCCGCCTCGTTTCCTTCCCTCAACAGATATTTGGAGGATTGTTGTCCTTAATTTCTCTGCCAGTTTGTGAATTGCTGTGGCCCTGAGCTCCATTTTTCAACTCTTTTTTTGTGAGCTGACCGCAAGTCCAAAATTTTGGTTCAGGACCTATACTTGTTACCGGCGGGTGGCTGATACTTTGGTTAATTCTTCTTCCTGCCGGGAAATTAGAGTGACATGTGCCCGTCCAAATGCCTAACAGCTACTCTCTCATTGGTTCTCCCTCTTCCCTTTCATCCTCTGCCAAATTGGCAACCTGTGCAAACCAGGAGGTTAAAGGAGCTGTCTCTCCAAGTTGGGAGATTGATAGTAAAGCAGTTGGAAATTCAAACTGGAGCACCAGGAGAGGGACTATTAGTTGAGTTTAAGAAACCTTTTGTATTCACACTGTGTCCATTCTTTACGTTTCACGTACATGTTATAATTGTAGTAATATGCCCTACAACCTGGAGAGTTGGGACCCTTGGAATGTGTGCCACGCATTATTGCTTTAAACGGTCTGCATTTGCTCACCGAATTCCACCAATCCTCGCAGACCCAAGTGTCCAGCCTTATGCCACAACCAGCTGTCATTGTAGATAGTGTGATTCCAGGTTTCATCAGAGCCCCTGAAGGAATTGTAAAGAATTGCCCTGTTTTTTTGTTTTGTTTTTGAAATTCCTTTTTATAGTGGGTTTGAGCCGATTCTAACTGCCATGTTTATTCCAGTCAAGACACACTTGATTCCCTTATGGAGACTTATCAATACATAGGTTTTAAGATTCTTACTAGTCAGATATATTACTCTGCGAGAAATATGGGGTTTTGAGTCCATTTCACTGAGGAAAGTGTAGGTCTTGTCTATTCCGTAGTTGGTTTTTGGAACGTTACCTGAACTAATATCAAACTCTGGTTTTATGCATCACCCCACCTCTCCTTCCCCCATAAGCAGGCATAAGAGTGTTTTCTAAATGTGAGACTCTGTTCTCTTTCCTAACTCAGTTCATGTGTAGCCATGTTTACAGGACCTTCATAAGTGATATCTTATGAAAAGTTTCTTTTTCTCTGTGTCTTATTTCACTTAGAATCATCGTACCTGAATCCTCTCATTTTGATGCTACTGGCCTTATAACATTGATTTCATGGCTGAGGGATATTCCATCGTACGTAAGTAACACAATTTCTTGAACCATTTTTGTGTTTCCTTGGATATTTAAGGTGTACCCAAGTTGAAGTTCTTGTAAGCAGTGCAGCACTAAATTTTGCGGTGGCTCTTTCTTATTGATTTTCAGTATTCCAAATGTATACCCCTAGACTGGAATTGCTCTTTGCTCTGTAGCTCTATTGTTTCCTTGTTTTAGGGAACACAATGCACTCCTCCAGAGAGGCAGTTTGCAATTTACATCCTTTCCATCAGCATAACTAGGATCCCTCTTCTCCAGGGCTTATCTTGCCTTTCTGGTTTTTACACATTTTGCGGATGTCCCTTTTGACTGGTGGGATGTGATACTTCATTGTAGTAGAGATTTGCATTGGCCGCTTGCTTGCTTGGCCAAAAAGCGCGTATGCATTTTCTCCTGAATATATTCAGGAGAAAACCCATACGCGCTTTTGGGCCAAGTGCATCATTGTCGAAGTTGTGCCCCTATTCCTGTGCTTTAAAGGTGATTCCAATGTACCTCTTGAAAGATGTTTCCTGCTATTCTGGCTCGCTTTCAAGTCCGCCTCGTTGCCTTCCCTCAACAGATTTTCGGCCGATTGTTGTCCTTTATTACTCTGCAAGTTTGTGCATTGCTGTGCCCCTGAGCTCCATTTTTCAACTCGTTTTTTGTGAGCTGACCGCAAGTCCAAAATTTTGATTCAGGACCTATACTGGTTCCCGGCGGGTGTCTGAGACTTGGGTTAATTATTCTTCCTGCCGGGAAATTAGAATGACATGTGCCCATCCAAATGCCTGACAGCTACTCTCTCATTGGTTCTCCCTCTTCCCTTTCATCCTCTACCAAATTGGCCACCTGTGAGAACCAGGTGCTTAAACGGGCTGTCTCTCCAAGTTGGGAGATTGATAGTAAAGCAGTTGGAAAGTCAAACCGGAACACCAGGAGAGGGATTATTCGTTGAGTTTTAGAAATCTTTCCTATTCAAAGTGTGTCCATTCTCTAGGGTTGCCATACAAGTTATAGCTGTAGTAATATTCCCTTCAACCTGGAGAATTGGTACCCTTGCAATATGGGCCACTCGTTATTGCTTTAAAGGGTCTGCATTTGCTCACCAAATCTCACCAATCCTCTCAGTCCCAAGTGTCCAGCCTGATGCCACATCCAGCTGTCGTTGTAGATAGGGTCATTCCAGGTTTCATCAGAGCCCCTGAAGGAATTGTAAAGAATTTCCCTGTTTTTTGTTTTGTTTTTGAAATTCCTTTTTAGAGTCGGTTTGAACTGATTCTCACTGCCATGTTTATGCCAGTAGAGACAAACTTGATTGCCTTATGGAGACATATCAATACATAGGTTTTAATATTCTTACCACTCAGATATATACCTCTGCGGGAAATATGGCGTTTTGAGTCCTTTTCACTGAGGAGAGTGTAGGTCTTGTCTATTCCGTATTTGGTTTTTGGAACGGTACCTGTACTAATATCAAACTCTGGTTTTATGCATCAACCCTCCTCTCCTTTCCCCTTAAGAAGGCATAAGAGTGTTTTCTAAATGAGAGGCTCTGTTCTGTTTCCTAACTCAGTTCATGTGTAGCCATGTTTACAGGACCTTCAAAAGTGATATCTTATGATAAGTTTCTTTTTCTCTCTGACTTATTTCACTTAGAATCATCGTACCTGAATCCACTCATTTTGAAGCTACTGGCTTAATGACATTGATTTCATGGCTGACTGATATTCCATCGTACGTAAGTAACACAATTTCTTGAAACATTTTTGTCTTTCCTGGGATATTTAAGGTGTACCCAAGTTGAGGTTCTTGTAAGCAGTGCAGCCCTAAATTTTGGGGTGGCTCTGTCTTATTGATTTTCAGTTTTCCCAAGGTATATTCCCTAGAATGTAATGGCCCTTGGCTCTGTAGCTCTGTTGTTTCCTTGTTTTAGGGAACACAATGCACTCCTCCAGAGAGGCAGTTGGCAATTTATATCCTGCTCATCAGCATAACTAGTTTCCCTGTTCTCCATTGCCTGTCTTGCCTTTCTGGCTTTTACACATTTTGCGGATGTCCCTTTTGACTGGTGGGAAATGATACTTCTTTGTAGTGCAGATTTGCATTGCCCGCCTGCTTGCTTGGCCAAAAAGGGCGTATGCATTTTCTCCTGAATATATTCAGGAGAAAACGAATACGCCCTTTTTTGCCAAGTGCATCATTGTTGAAGTTGTGCCCCTCTTCCTGTGCTGTAAAGGCAATTGCAATGTACCTCTTGAAATCTGTTTTCTGCTATTCTGGCTCGCTTTAAAGTCCGCCTCGTTGCCTTCCCTCAGCAGAATTTTGGACGATTGTTGTCCTATATTACTCTGCCAGTTTGTGAATTGCTGTGGCCCTGAGCTCCGTTTTTCAACTCGTTTTTTGTGAGCTGACCGCAAGTCCAAAGTTCAGGACCTATACTGGTTCCCGGCGGGTGGCTGAGACTTTGCTTAATTCTTCTTCCTGCCGGGAAATTAGAGTGACATGTGCCCGTCCTAATGCCTAACAGCTACTCTCTCGTTGGTTCTCCCTCTTCCCTTTCATCCTCTGCCAAATTGGCAACTTCTGCGATCGAGAAGGTTAACGGGGCTGTCTCTCCAAGTTGGGAGATTGATAGTAAAGAAGTTGGAATTTCAAACCGGAGCACCAGGATAGGGACTATTTGTTCACTTTTAGAAACCTTTTGTATTCACACTGTGTCCATTCTCTAGGTTTTCCGTATATGTTATAACTGTACTAATATTCCCGACAACCTGGAGAGTTAGGACCCTTGGAATGTGTGCCACACATTATTGCTTTAAATGGTCTGCATTTGCTCACCAAAACTCACCAATCATCTCAGTCCCAAGTGTCCAGCCTTATGCCACATCCAGCTGTCGTTGTAGATAGGGTCATTCCAGGTATCATCAGAGCCCCTGAAGGAATTGTAAAGAATTTCCCTATTTTTTTGTTCGGTTTTTGAAATTCCTTTTTATAGTGGGTTTGAGCTGATTTTCACTGCCATGTTTATGCCAGTCTAGACACACTTGATTCCCTTATGGAGACATATCAAAACATAGGTTTTAAGATTCTTACTAGTCAGATATATTCCTCTGCGGGAAATATCGGGTTTTGAATCCCTTTCACTGACGAAGGTGTAGGACTTGTATAATTCGTAGATGGTTTTTGGAACGGTACCTGTACTAATATCAAACTCTGGTTTTATGCATCACCCCACCTCTCCTTCCCCATTAGGCAGGCATAAGATTGTTTTCTAAATGTGAGACTCTGTTCTCTTTCCTAACTCAGTTCATGTGTAGCCATGTTTACAGGACCTTCATAAGTGATATCTTATGATAAGTTTCCTTTTCTCTGTGACTTATTTCACTTAGAATCATCGTACCTGAATCCACTCATTTTGCTGCTACTGGCCTCATGATATTGATTTCATGGCTGGGGGATATTCCATCGTGCATAAGTAATACAATTTCTTAAAGCATTTTTGTCTTTCCTGGGATATTTAAGGTGTACCCAAGTTGAGGTTCCTGTAAGCAGTGCAGCCCCAATTTTGGGGTGGCTCTGTCTTATTGATTTTCAGTTTTCCCAAGGTATATTCCCTAGACTGGAAGTGCCCTTGGTTCGGTAGCTCTCTTGTTTACTTGTTTTAGGGAACACAGTGAACTCCTCCACAAAGGCAGTTGGTAATTTACATCCCGCCCATCAGCATAACTGGGCTCTCTGTTCTCCAGGGCCTGTCTTGCCTTTCTGGTTTTTACACATTTTGCGGATGTCCCTTTTGACCGGTGGGAAGTGATACATTTTGTAGTGCAGATTTGCATTGCCCGCTTGCTTCCTTGGCCAAAAAGGGCGTATGTGTTTCCTCCTGAATATATTCAGGTGACAACGCATACGACAATTTTGGCCAAGTGCATCATTGTCGAAGTTGTGCCCCTCTTCCTGTGGTTTGAATGTGATTCCAATGTACCCCTTGAAATCTGTTTACTGCTCTTCTGGATCACTTTCAAGTCCGCCTCGTTGCCTTCCCTCTATAGATTTTTGGACGATAGTTACCCTTTAGTACTCTGCCAGTTTGTGAATTGCTGTGCCCCTGAGCTCCATTATTCAACTCGTTTTTTGTGAGCTGACCGCAAGTCCAAAATTTTGGTTCAGGACCTATACAGGTTCCCAGTGTGTGCCTGAGACTTTGATTAATTCTTCCTCCTGCGGGTAAATTAGAGTGACATGTGCCCGTCCAAATGCCTAATAGCTACTCTCTCATTGGTTCTCCCTCTTCCCTTTCATCCTCTGCCAAATTGGCAACCTGTGCGAACCAGGAGGTTAAAGGGCCTGTCTCTCCAATTTGGGAGATTGATAGTAAAGCAGTTGGAAATTCTAGCTGGAGAACCAGGAGAGGGACAATTAGTTGAGTTCTAGAAACCTTTTGTATTCAGAATGTGTCCATTCTCTAGGTTTCCCGTACATGTTATAGCTGTAGTAATATTCCCTTCAACCTGGAGAGTTGGGACCCTTGGAATGTGTGCCACACATTATTTCTTTAAAAGGTCTGCATTTGCTCACCCAATCTCACCAATCCTCTCAGTCCCAAGTGTCCAGCCTTATGCCACATCCAGCTGTCGTTGTAGATAGGGTCATTCGAGGTTTCATCAGAGCCCCTGAAGGAATTGTAAAGAATTTCCCGGTTTTTTCTTTTGTTGTTTTTGAAATTCCTTTTTATAGTGGGTTTGAGCTGATTCTCACTGCCATGTTAATGCCAGTCTAGACACACTTGTTTCCCTTATGGAGACATATCAATATATAGTTTTTAAGATTATTACTAGTCAGATATATTCCTGTGCAGGAAATATGGGGTTTTGTGTCTCTTTCACTGAGGAAGGTGTAGGTCTTGTCTATTCCATATTTGGTTTTTGGAATGGTACCTGTACAAATATCAAACTCTGCTTTTATGCATCACCCCTCCTCTCCTTTCCCTTAAGAAGGCATAAGAGTGTTTTCTAAATGAGAGGCTCTTTTCTATTTCCTAACTCTGTTCATGTGTAGCCATGTTTACAGGACCTTCATAAGTAATATCTTAAGATAAGTTTCTTTTTCTATGTGACTTATTTCACTTAGAATCATCGTACCTGAATCCACTCATTTTGCTGCTACTGGCCTTATGACATTGATTTCATGGCTGAGTGATAATCCATCATACGTAAGTACCAAAATATCTTGAACCAGTTTTGTCTTTCCTGGGATATTTTAGGCGTACCGAAGTTGAGGTTCTTGTAAACAGTACAGCCCTAAATTTTGGGGTGCCTCTGTCTTATTGATTTTCAGTTTTCCCAAGGTATATTCCCTAGACTGGAAGTGCCCTTGGCTCTGTAGCTCTGTTGTTTAATTGTTTTAGGGAACACATTGCACTCCTCCAGAGAGGCGGTTGGCAATTTACATCCTGCCCATCAGCATAACTAGGCTCCCTGTTCTCCAGGGCCTGTCTTGCCTTTCTGTTTCTTACACATTTTGCAGATGTCCCTTTTGACCGCTTGAAAGTGATACTTCTTTGTACTGCAGAATTTCATTGCCCGCTTGCTTGCTTGGACAAAAAGGACGTATGTGTTTCCTCCTGATTATATTCAGGTGGAAACGCATACGCCCTTTTTGGGCAAGTGCATCATGGTCGAAATTGTGCCCCTCTTCCTGTGCTTTAAATGTGAATCCAATGTACCTCTTGAAATCTGTTTACTGGTATTCTGGCTCCCTTTCAAGTCCGCCTCGTTGCCTTCCCTCAACAGATTTTTGGACGGTAGTTGCCCTTTATTACTCTACCATTTTGTGAATTGCTGTGCCCCTGAGCTCCATTTTTCAACTCGTTTTCTGTGAGCTGACCGCAAGTCCAAAATTTTGCTTCAGGATCTATACTGGTTCCCGGCGTGTGGCTGAGACTTCGGTTAATTCTTATTTCTGCCGGGAAATTAGAGTGACATGTGCCCGTCCAAATGCCTAACAGCTACTCTCTCATTGGTTATCCCTCTTTCCTTTCATCCTCTGCCAAATGGGCAACCTTTGAGAACAAGGAGGTTAAAGGGGCTGTCTCTCCAAGTTGGGAGATTGATAGTAAAGCAGTTGGAAATACAAACCGAAGCACCAGGAGAGGGACTATTAGTTGAGTTTTAGATACCTTTCGTATTCACAGTGTGTCCATTCTCTTGGTTTCCCGTACATGTTATAGCTGTAGTAATATTCCCTTCAACGTGGAGAGTTGGGATCCTTGGAATGTGTGCCACGCATTATTGCTTTAAATGGTCTGCTTTTGCTGACCCAATCTCACCAATCCTCTCAGTCCCAAGTGTCCAGCCTTATGCCACATCCAGCTGTCGTTGTAGATAGGGTCATTCCATGTTTCATCAGAGCCCCTGAAGGAATTGTAAAGAATTTCCCTATATTTTTGTTTGGTTTTTCAAATTCCTTTTTATAGTGGGTTTGAGCTGATTTTCACTGCCATGTTTATGCCAGTCTAGACACACTTGATTCCCTTATCAATACATAAGTTTTAAGATTCTTACTAGTCAGATATATTCCTCTGCGGGAAATATGGGGTTTTGAGTCTCTTTCACTGACGAAGGTGTAGGACTTGTATAATTCGTAGTTGGTTTTTGGAACGGTACCTGTACTAATATTAAACTCTGGTTTTATGCATCACCCCACCTCTCCTTCCCCCTTAGGCAGGCATAAGATTGTTTTCTAAATGTGAGACTCTGTTCTCTTTCCTAACTCAGTTCATGTGTAGCCATGTTTACAGGACCTTCATAAGTGATATCTTATGATAAGTTTCCTTTTCTCTGTGACTTATTTCACTTAGAATCATCATACCTGAATCCACTCATTTTGCTGCTACTGGTCTCATGACATTGATTTCAGGGCTGGGGGATATTCCTTCGTCTGTAAGTAATACAATTTCTTAAAGCATTTTTGTCTTTCCTGGGATATTTAAGGTGTACCCAAGTTGAGGTTCCTGTAAGCAGTGCAGCCCCAATTTTTGGGTGGCTCTGTCTTATTGATTTTCAGTTTTCCCAAGGTATATTCCCTAGACTGGAAGTGCCCTTGGTTCGGTAGCTCTCTTGTTTACTTGTTTTAGGGAACACAGTGAACTCTTCCACAAAGGCAGTTGGTAATTTATATCCCGCCCATCTGCATAACTGGGTTCTCTGTTCTACAGGGCCTGTCTTGCCATTCTGGTTGTTACACATTTTGCGGATGTCCCTTTTTACCGGTGGGAAGTGATACATTTTGTAGAGCAGATTTGCATTGCCCGCTTGATTGCTTGGCCGAAAAGGGCGTATGTGTTTTCTCCTGAATATATTCAGGAGACTACGCATACGACCTTTTTGGCATAGTGCATCATTTTCTAAGTTGTGCCCCTCTTCCTGTGCTTTGAATGCGATTCCAATATCACCCTTGGAATCTGTTTCCTGCTATTCTGGATCGCTTTCAAGTCCGCCTCGTTGCCTTCCCTCAATAGATTTTTGGACGATAGTTGCCCTTTAGTACTCTGCCAGTTTGTGAATTGCTGTGCCCGTAAGCTCCATTTTTCAACTCGTTATTTGTGAGCTGACCGCTAGTCCAAAACTTTCGTTCAGGACCTATACAGGTTCCCAGTGTGTGGCTGAGACTTTGATTAATTCTTCTTCCTGCCGGGAAATTAGAGTGACATGTGCCCGTCCAAATGCCTAATAGCTACTCTCTCATTGGTTCTCCCTCTTCCCTTTCATCCTCTGCCAAATTGGCAACCTGTGCGAACCAGGAGGTTAAAGGGCCTGTCTCTCCAATTTGGGAGATTGATAGTAAAGCAGTAGGAAATTCTAGCTGGAGAACCAGGAGAGGGACAATCAGTTGAGTTCTAGAAATCTTTCGTATTCAGAGTGTGTCCATTCTCTAGGTTTCCCGTACATGTTATAGCTGTAGTAATATTCCCTTCAACCTGGAGAGTTGGGACCCTTGGAATGTGTGCCACACATTATTGCTTTAAAAGGTCTGCATTTGCTCACGTAATCTCACCAATCCTCTCAGTCCCAAGTGTCCAGCCTTATGCCACATCCAGCTGTTGTTGTAGATAGGGTCATTCTAGGTTTCATCAGAGCCCCTGAAGGAATTGTAAAGAATTTCCCGTTTTTTTTTTGTTGTTGTTGTTTTTGAAATTCCTTTTTATAGTGGGTTTGAGCTGATTCTCACTGCCATGTTAATGCCAGTCTAGACACACTTGATTCCCTTATGGAGACATATCAATATATAGGTTTTAAGATTATTACTAGTCAGATATACTCCTCTGCAGGAAATATGGGGTTTTGTGTCTCTTTCACTGAGGAAGTTGTAGGTCTTGTCTATTCCATATTTGGTTTCTGGAATGGTACCTGTACGAATATCAAACTCTGGTTTTATGCATCACCCCTCCTCTCCTTTCCCCTTAAGAAGGCATAAGAGTGTTTTCTAAATGAGAGGCTGTTTTCTCTTTCCTATCTCTGTTCACGTGTAGCCATGTTTACAGGACCTTCATAAGTGATATCTTATGATAAGTTTCTTTTTCTCTGTGACTTTTTTCACTTACAATCATCCTACCTGAATCCACTCATTTTGCTGCTACTGGCCTTATGACATTGATTTCATGGCTGAGGGAAAATCCATCGTACGTAAGTACCAAAATTTCTTGAACCAATTTTGTCTTTCCTGGGATATTTTAGGTGTACCCAAGTTGAAGTTCTTGTAAGCAGTGCAGCCCTAAATTTTGGAGTGGTTCTGTCTTATTGATTTTCAGTTTTCCCAAGGTATATTCCCTGGACTGGAAGTTCCCTTGGCTCTGTAGCTCTGTTGTTTGATTGTTTTAGGGAACACATTGCACTCCTCCAGAGAGGCGGTTGGCAATTTACATCCTGCCCATCAGAATAACTAGGCTCCCTGTTCTCCTAGGGCATGTCTTGCCTTTCTGGTTTTTACACATTTTGCGGATGTCCCTTTTGACCGGTGGGAAGTGATACATTTTGTAGTGCAGATTTGCATTGCCTGCTTGCTTGCTTGGCCAAAAAGGGCGTATGTGTTTTCTCCTGAATATATTCAGGAGACAACGCATACGACCTTTTTGGCCAAGTGCATCATTGTCGAAGTTGTGCCCCTCTTCCTGTGCTTTAAAGGCGATTCCAATGTACCCCTTGAAATCTGTCTACTGCTATTCTGGATCGCTTTCCAGTCTGCATCGATGCCTTCCCTCTATAGATTTTTGGACGATAGTTGCCCTTTAGTACTCTGCCAGTTTGTGAATTGCTGTGCCCCTGAGCTCCATTTTTCAACTCGTTTTTTGTGAGCTGACCGCAAGTCCAAAATTTTGGTTCAGGACCTATACAGGTTCCCAGTGTGTGGCTGAGACTTTGATTAATTCTTCTTTCTGCCGGGAAATTAGAGTGACATGTCCCCGTCCAAATGCCTAATAGCTACTCTCTCATTGGTTCTCCCTCTTCCCTTTCATCCTCTGCCAAATTGGCAACCTGTGCGAACCAGGAGGTTAAAGGGCCTGTCTCTCCAATTTGGGAGATTGATAGTAATGCAGTTGGAAATTCTAGCTGGAGAACCAGGAGAGGGACAATTAGTTGAGTTCTAGAAACCTTTCATATTCAGAGTGTGTCCATTCTCTAAGTTTCCCGTACATGTTATAGCTGTAGTAATATTCCCTTCAACCTGGAGAGTTGGGACCCTTGGAATATGTGCCACACATTATTGCTTTAAAAGGTCTGCATTTGCTCACCGAGTCTCACCAATCCTCTCAGTCCCAAGTGTCCAGCCTTATGCCACATCCAGCTGTCGTTGTAGATAGGGTCATTCTAGGTTTCATCAGAGCCCCTGAAGGAATTGTAAAGAATTTCCCGGTTTTTTATTTGTTGTTTTTGAAATTCCTTTTTATAGTGGGTTTGAGCTGATTCTCACTGCCATGTTAATGCCAGTCTAGACACACTTGATTCCCTTATGGAGACATATCAATATATAGGTTTTAAGATTATTACTAGTCACATATATTCCTCTGCGGGAAATATGGGGTTCTGTGTCCCTTTCACTGAGGAAGGTGTAGGTTTTGTCTATTCCATATTTGGTTTTTGGAATGGTTCCTGGACGAATATCAAACTCTGGTTTTATGCATCACCCCTCCTCTCCTTTCCCCTTCAGAAGGCATAAGAGTGTTTTCTAAGTGAGAGGCTCTGTTCTGTTTCCTAACTCAGTTCATGTGTAGCCATGTTTACAGGACCTTCATAAGTGATATCTTATGATAGGTTACTTTTTCTCTGTGACTTATTTCACTTAGAATCATCGTACCTGAATCCACTCATTTTGCTGCTACTGGCCTTATGACATTGATTTCATGGCTGAGGGATATTCCATCGTACAATAGTAACACAATTTCTTGAACCAGTTTTGTCTTTGCTGGGATATTTAAGGTGTACCCAAGTTGAGGTTCTTGTAAGCAGTACAGACCTAAATTTTGGGGTGGCTCTCTCTTATTGATTTTCAGTTTTCCCAAGGTATATTCCCTAGACTGGTAGTGCCCTTGGCTCTCTAGCTCTGGTTTTTACCTGTTTTAGAGAACACAATGCACTCCTCCAGAGAGGGAGTTGGCAACTTACATCCCGCCCATCAGTATAACAAGGCTCCCTGTTCTCTTGGGCCTGTCTTGCGTTTCTGGTTTTTACACATTTTGCGGATGTCCCTTCTGACCGGTGGGAAGTGATACTTCTTTGTAGTGCAGATTTGCATTGCCCGCTTGCTTGCTTGGCCAAAAAGGACGTATGCGTTTTCTCCTGAATAAATTCAGGAGAAAACGCATACGTCCTTTTTGGCCAAGTGCATCATGGTCGAGGTTGTGCCCCTCTTCCTGTGCTTTGAAGGCGATTCCAATGTACCTCTTGAAATCTGTTTCCTGTTATTCCGGCTAGCATTCAAGTCCACCTCATTGCCTTCCCTCAACAGATTTTTGGACGATAGTTGCCCTTTAGTACTCTGCCAGTTTGTGAATAGCTGTGCCCCTGAGCTCCATTTTTCAACTCATGTTTTTGTGAGCTGACGACAATTCCAAAATTTTGGTTCAGGACTTATAAAGGTTCCCAGTGGGTGGCTGAGAATTTGATTAATTCTTCTTCCTGCCGCACAATTAGAGTGACATGTGCCCATCCAAATGCCTAACAGCTATTCTCTCATTGGTCCTCCCTATTCCCTTTCATCCTCTGCCAAACTGGCAACCTGTGAGAACTAGGAGGTTAAAGGGGATGTCTCTCAAAGTTGGGAGATTGATAATAAAGCAGTTGGAAATTCCAACTGGAGCACCATAAGAGGGACCCTTCGTTGAGTTTTAGAAAACTTTCGTAGTCACAGTGTGTCCATTCTCTATGTTTCCCGTACATGTTATAGCTGTAGTAATATTCCCTTCAACCTTGAGTGTTGGGAACCTTGGAATGTGTGCCACGCATTATTGCTTTAAATGGTCTGCATTTGCTCACTGAATCTCACCAAGCCTCTCAGTCCCAAGTGTCCAGGCTTATGCCACATCCAGCTGTCCTTGTAGAGAGGGTCATTCCAGGTTTCATCAAGCCCCTGTAGGAATTGTAAAGAATTTCCCTGTTTTTTTGTTTTGTTTTTGAAATTCCTTTTTATAGTGGGTTTCAGCTGATTCTCACTGCCATGTTTATGCCAGTCTAGACCCACTTCATTCCATTACGGAGACATATCAATACATAGGTTTTAAGATTCTTACTAGTCAGATATATTCCTCTGTGGGAAATATGGTGTTTTGAGTCCCTTTCACTGAGGAGGGTGTAGGTCTTGTCTATTCCATATTTGGTTTTTGGAACGGTAGCTGTACGAATATCAAACTCTGGTTTTATTCATCAGCCCTCAGCTACTTTCCTCTTAAGCAGGAATAAGAGTGTTTTCTAAACGTGAGACTCTGTTCTCATTCCTAACTCAGTTCATGTGTAGCCATTTTTACAGGAACTTCATAAGTGATATCTTTTGATAAGTTTCTTTTTCTCTGTGACTTATTTCACTTAGAATCACCGTACCTGAATGCAATCATTTTGCTGCTACTGGCCTTATGACATTGATTTCATGGCTGAGGGATAATCCATCGTACGTAAGTACCAAAATTTCTTGAACCAATTTTGTCTCTCCTGGGATATTTTAGGTGTACCCAAGTTGAGGTTCTTGTAAGCAGTGCAGCCCTAAATTTTGTGGTGGCTCTGTCTTATTGAATTTCAGTTTTCCCAAGGTACATTACCTAGACTGGAAGTGTCCTTGGCTATGTAGCTCTGTTGTTTAATTGTTTAAGGGAACACATTGCACTCCTCCAGAGAGGCGGTTGGCAATTTATATCCTGCCCATCAGAATAACTAGGCTCCCTATTCTCCAGGGCCTGTCTTACCTTTCTGTTTTTTACACATTTTGCGGATCTCCATTTTGACCGCTTGGAAGTGATACTTCTTTGTACTGCAGAATTTCATTGCCCTCTTGCTTGCTTGGCCAAAAAGGGCGTTTACGTTTCCTCCTGATTATATTCAGGAGGAAACACATACGCCCTTTTTGGGCAAGGGCTTCATGGTCGAAATTGTGCCCCTCTTACTGTGCTTTAAAGGCGATTCCAATGTACCTCTTGAAATCTGTTTCCTGCTATTCTGGCTCCCTTTCAAGTCCGCCTCGTTGCCTTCGTTCAACAGATTTTTGGACGATAGTTGCCCTTTATTACTCTGCCAGTTTGTGAATTGCTGTGCCCCTGAGCTCCATTTTTCAACTCGTTTTTTGTGAGCTGACCGCAAGTCCAAAATTTTGCTTCAGGATCTGTACTGGTTCCCAGCGTGTGGCTGAGATTTTGGTTAATTCTTATTTCTGCCGGGAAATTAGAGTGACATGTGCCCTTGCAAATGCCTAACAGCTACTCTCTCATTGGTTCTCCATCTTTCCTTTCATCCTCTGCCAAGTTGGCAACCTTTGAGTACTAGGAGGTAAAGGGGCTGTCTCTCCAAGTTGGGAGATTGATAGTAAAGCAGTTGGAAATACAAACCGAAGCACCAGGAGAGGGACTATTAGTTGAGTTTTAGAAAACTTTCGTATTCACAGTGTGTCCATTCTCTTGGTTTCCCGTACATGTTATAGCTCTAGTAATATTCCCTTCAACCTGGAGAGTTGGGATCCTTGGAATGTGTGCCACACATTATTGCTTTAAATGGTCTGCTTTTGCTGACCCAATCTCACCAATCCTCTCAGTCCCAAGTGTCCAGCCTTATGCCACATCCAGCTGTCGTTGTAGATAGGGTCATTCCATGTTTCATCAGAGCCCCTGAAGGAATTGTAAAGAATTTCCCTATTTTTTTGTTTGGTTCTTGAAATTCCTTTTTATAGTGGGTTTGAGCTGATTTTCACTGCCATGTTTATGCCAGTCTAGACACACTTGATTCCCTTACGGAGACATATCAATACATAGGTTTTAAGATTCTTACTAGTCAGATATATTCCTCTGTGGGAAATATGGGGTTTTGAGTCCCTTTCACTGACGAAGGTGTAGGACTTGTATAATTCGTAGTTGGTTTTTGGAACGGTACCTGTACTAATATCAAACTCTGGTTTTATGCATCACCCCACCTCTCCTTCCACCTTAGGCAGGCATAAGATTGTTTTCTAAATGTGAGTCTCTGTTCTCTTTTCTAACTCAGTTCATGTGTAGCCATGTTTACAGGACCTTCATAAGTGATATCTTATGATAAGTTTCCTTTTCTCTGTGACTTATTTCACTTAGAATCATCGTACCTGAATCCACTCATTTTGCTGCTACTGGCCTCATGACATTGATTTCATGGCTGGGGGATATTCCATCGTCCATAAGTAATACAATTTCTTAAACCATTTTTGTCTATCCTGGGATATTTAAGGTGTACCCAAGTTGAGGTTCCTGTAAGCAGTGCAGCCCCAATTTTGGGATGGCTCTGTCTTATTGATTTTCAATTTTCCAAAGGTATATTCCCTAGACTGGAAGTGCCCTTGGTTCGGTAGCTCTCTTGTTTACTTGTTTTAGGGAATACAGTGAACTCCTCCACAAAGGCAGTTGGTAATTTACATCCCGCCCATCAGCATAACTGGGCTCTGTGTTCTCCAGGGCCTGTCTTGCCTTTCTGGTTTTTACACATTTTGCGGATGTCCCTTTTGACCCGTGGGAAGTGATACATTTTGTAGTGCAGATTTGCATTGCCTGCTTGTTTCCTTGGCCAAAAAGGGCGTATGTGTTTTCTCCTGAATATATTCAGGAGACAACGCATACGAACTTTTTGGCCAAGTGCATCATTGTCGAAGTTGTGCCCCTCTTCCTGTGGTTTGAATGCGATTCCAATGTACCCCTTGAAATCGGTTTCCTGCTATTCTGGATCGCTTTCAAGTCCGCCTTGTTGCCTTCCCTCAATAGATTTTTGGACGATAGTTGCCCTTTAGAACTCTGCCAGTTTGTGAATTGCTGTGCCCCTGAGCTCCATTTTTCAACTCGTTTTTTGTGAGCTGACCGCAAGTCCAAAATTTTGGTTCAGGACCTATACAGGTTCCCAGTGAGTGGCTGAGACTTTGATTAATTCTTCTTCCTGCCGGGAAATTGGAGTGACATGTTCCCGACCAAATGCCTAATAGCTACTCTCTCATTGGTTCTCCCTCTTCCCTTTCATCCTCTGCCAGATTGGCAACCTGTGCGAACCAGGAGGTTAAAGGGCCTGTCTCTCCAATTTGGGAGATTGATAGTAAAGCAGTTGGAAATTCTAGCTGGAGAACCAGGAGAGGGAAAATTAGTTGAGTTCTAGAAACCTTTCGTATTCAGAGTGTGTCCATTCCCTAGGTTTCCCGTACATGTTATAGCTGTAGTAATATTCCCTTCAACCTGTAGAGTTGGAAACCTAGGAATGTGTGCCACACATTATTGCTTTAAAAGGTCTGCATTTAGTCACCCAATCTCACCAATCCTCTCAGTCCCAAGAGTCCAGGCTTATGCCACATCCAGCTGTCATTGTAGATAGGGTCATTCTAGGTTGCATCAGAGCCCCTGAAGGAATTGTAAAGAATTTCCCAGTTTTTTTTTTGTTTTTTTTTGTTTTGTTTTTGAAATTCCTTTTTATAGTGGGTTTGAGCTGATTCTCACTGCCATGTTAATGCCAGTCTAGACACAATTGATTCCCTTATGGAGACATATCAATATATAGGTTTTAAGATTATTACTAGTCAGATATATTCCTCTGCAGGAAATATGGGGTTTTGTGTCCCTTTCACTGAGGAACGTGTAGGTCTTGTCTATTCCATATTTGGTTTTTGGAATGGTACCTGTACGAATATCAAACTCTGGTTTTATGCCTCACCCCTCCTCTCCTTTCCCTTAAGAAGGCATAAGAGTGTTTTCTAAATGAGAGGCTCTTTTCTCTTTGCTAACTCTGTTCATGTGTAGCCATGTTTACAGGATCTTCATAAGTGATATCTTATGATAAGTTTCTTTTTCTCTGTGACTTATTTCAATTAGAATCATCGTACCTGAATCCACTCATTTTGCTGCTACTGGCCTTATGACATTGATTTCGTGGCTGAGGGATAACACATCGTACGTAAGTACCAATATTTCTTGAACCAATTTTGTCTCTCCTGGGATATTTTAGGTGTACCCAAGTTGAGGTTCTTGTAAGCAGTACAGCCCTAAATTTTGTGGTGGCTCTGTCTTATTGATTTTGAGTTTTCCCAAGGTATATTCCCTAGACTGAAAGTGCCCTTGGCTCTGTAGCTCTGTTGTTTAATTGTTTTAGGGAACACATTGCACTCCTCCAGAGAGGCGGTTGGCAGTTTACATCCTGCCCATCAGCATAACTAGGCTCCCTGTTCTCTAGGGCCTGTCTTGCCTTTCTGTTTTTTACACATTTTGCAGATGTCCCTTTTGACCGCTTGGAAGTGATACTTCTTTGTACTGCAGAATTTCATTGCCCTCTTGCTTGCTTGGCCAAAAAGAGCGTATGCGTTTCCTCCTGATTATATTCAGGAGGAAACGCATACGCCCTTTTTGGGCAAGTGCATCATGGTCGAAATTGTGCCCCTATTCCTGTGCTTTAAATGTGATTCCAATGTACCTCTTGAAATCTGTTTCCTGCTATTCTGGCTCTCTTTCAAGTCCGCCTCGTTGCCTTCCCTCAACAGATTTTTGGACGATAGTTGCACTTTATTACTCTGCCAGTTTGTGAATTGCTGTGCCCCTGAGCTCCATTTTTTAACTCGTTTTTTGTGAGCTGACCGCAAGACCAAATTTTGCTTCAGGATCTGTACTGGTTCCCAGCGTGTGGCTGAGACTTTGGTTAATTCTTATTTCTGCCAGGAAAATAGAGTGACATGTGCCCTTCCAAATGCCTAACAGCTACTCTCTCATTGGTTCTCCATCTTTCCTTTCATCCTCTGCCAAGTTGGCAACCTTTGAGAACCAGGAGGTTAAAGGGGCTGTCTCTCCAAGTTGGGAGATGATAGTAAAGCAGTTGGAAACACAAACCGAAGCACCAGGAGAGGGACTATTAGTTGAGTTTTAGAAACCTTTCGTATTCACAGTGTGTCCATTCTCTTGGTTTCCCGTACATGTTATAGCTGTAGTAATATTCCCTTCAACGTGGAGAGTTGGGATCCTTGGAATGTGTGCCACGCATTATTGCTTTAAATGGTCTGCTTTTGCTGACACAATCTCACCAATCCTCTCAGTCAAAAGTGTCCAGCCTTATGCCACATCCAGCTGTCGTTGTAATAGGTTCATTCCAGGTTTCATCAGAGCCCCTGAAGGAATTGTAAAGAATTTCCCTATTTTTTGTTTGGTTTTTGAAATTCCTTTTTATAGTGGGTTTGAGCTGATTTTCACTGCCATGTTTATGCCAGTCTAGACACACTTGATTCCCTTACGGAGACATATCAATACATAGGTTATAAGATTCTTACTAGTCAGGTATATTCCTCTGCGGGAAATATGGGGTTTTGAGTCCCTTTCACTGACGAAGGTGTAGGACTTGTATAATTCGTAGTTGGTTTTTGGAACGGTACCTGAACTAATATCAAACTCTGGTTTTATGCATCACCCCACCTCTCCTTCCCCCTTAGGCAGGCAAAACATTGTTTTCTAAATGTGAGACTCTGTTCTCTTTCCTAACTCAGTTCATGTGTAGCCATGTTTACAGGACCTTCATAAGTGATATCTTATGATAAGTTTTCATTTCTCTGTGACTTATTTCACTTAGAATCATTATACCTGAATCCACTCATTTTGCTGCTACTGGCCTCATGACATTGATTTCATGGATGGGGGATATTACATCGTCTGTATGTAATATAATGTCTTAAACCATTTTCGTCTTTCCTGGGATATTTAAAGTGTACACAAGTTGAGGTTCCTGTAAGCAGTGAAGCCCCAATTTTGGGGTGGCTCTGTCTTATTGATTTTCAGTTTTCCCAAGGTATATTCCCTAGACTGGAAGTGCCCTTGGTTCGGTAGCTCTCTTGTTTACTTGTTTAGGGAACACAGTGAACTCCTCCACAAAGGCAGTTGGTAATTTACATCCCGCCCATCAGCATAACTGGGCTCTCTGTTCTCCAGGGCCTGTCTTGCCTTTCTGGTTTTTACACATTTTGCGGATGTCCCTTTTGACCGGTGGGAAGTGATACATTTTGTAGTGCAGATTTGCATTGCCCGCTTGCTTCCTTGGCCAAAAAGGGCGTATGTGTTTCCTCCTGAATATATTCAGGTGACAACGCATACGACATTTTTGGCCAAGTGCATCATTGTCGACGTTGTGCCCCTCTTCCTGTGGTTTGAATGTGATTCCAATGTACCCCTTGAAATCTGTTTACTGCTCTTCTGGATCACTTTCAAGTCCGCCTCGTTGCCTTCCCTCAATAGATTTTTGGACGATAGTTACCCTTTAGTACTCTGCCAGTTTGTGAATTGCTGTGCCCCTGGGCTCCATTATTCAACTCGTTTTTTGTGAGCTGACCGCAAGTCCAAAATTTTGGTTCAGGACTTATACAGGTTCCCAGTGTGTGGCTGAGACTTTGATTAATTCTTCCTCCTGCGGGTAAATTAGAGTGACATGTGCCCGTCCAAATGCCTAATAGCTACTCTCTCATTGGTTCTCCCTCTTCCCTTTCATCCTCTGCCAAATTGGCAACCTGTGCGAACCAGGAGGTTAAAGGGCCTGTCTCTCCAATTTGGGAGATTGCTAGTAAAGCAGTTGGAAATTCTAGCTGGAGAACCAGGAGAGGGACAATTAGTTGAGTTCTAGAAATATTTTGTATTCAGAGTATATCCATTCTCTAGGTTTCCCGTACATGTTATAGCTTTAGTAATATTCCCTTCAACCTGGAGAATTGGGACCATTGGAATGTGTGCCACACATTATTGCTTTAAAAGGTCTGCATTTGCTCACCCAATCTCACCTATCATCTCAGTCCCAAGTGTCCAGCCTTATGCCACATCCAGCTGTCGTTGTAGATAGGGTCATTCTAGGTTTCATCAGAGCCCCTGAAGGAATTGTAAAGAATTTCCCGGTTTTTTATTTGTTGTTTTTGAAATTCCTTTTTATAGTGGGTTTGAGCTGATTCTCACTGCCATGTTAATGCCAGTCTAGACACACTTGATTCCCTTATGGAGACATATCAATATATAGGTTTTAAGATTATTACTAGTCAGATATATTCCTCTGCGGGAAATATGGGGTTTTGAGTCCCTTTCACTGAGGAAGGTGTAGGTCTTGTCTATTCCATATTTGGTTTTTGGAATGGTACCTGTACGAATATCAAACTCTGGTTTTATGCATCACCCCTCCTCTCCTTTCCCCTTAAGCAGGCATAAGAGTGTTTTCTAAATGAGAAGCTCTTTTCTCTTTCCTAACTCTGTTCATGTGTAGCCATGTTTACAGGACCTTCATAAGTGATATCTTATGATAAGTTTATTTTTCTCTGTGACTTATTTCACTTAGAATCATCGTACCTGAAGCCACCCATTTTGCTGCTACTGGCCTTATGACATTGATTTCATGGCTGAGGGATAATCCATCGTACGTAAGTACCAAAATTTCTTGAACCAATTTTGTCTTTCCTGGGATATTTTAGGTGTACCCAAGTTTAGGTTCTTGTAAGCAGTGCAGCCCTAAATTTTGGGGTGGCTCTGTCTTATTGATTTTCAGTTTTCCCAAGGTAAAATCCCTAGACTGGAAGTGCCCTTGGCTCTGTAGCTCTGTTGTTTAATTGTTTAAGGGAACACATTGCACTCCTCCAGAGAGGCAGTTGGCAATTTACATCCTGCCCATCAGCATAACTAGGCTCCCTGTTCTCCAGGGCATATCTTGCCTTTCTGTTTTTTACACATTTTGCAGATGTCCCTTTTGACCGCTTGGAAATGATACTTCTTTGTACTGCAGAATTTCATTGCCCGCTTGCTTGCTTGGCCAAAAAGGGCGTATGTGTTTCCTCCTGATTACATTCAGGAGGAAACGCATACGCTCTTTTTGGGCAAGTGCATCATGGTCGAAATTGTGCCCCTCTTCCTGTGTTTTAAAGACGATTCCCATGTACCTCTTGAAATCTGTTTCCTGCTATTCTGGTTCCCTCTCAAGTACGCCTCGTTGCCTTCCCTCAACAGATTTTTGGACGGTAGTTGCCCTTTATTACTCTACAAGTTTGTGAATTGCTGTGCCCCTGAGCTCCATTTTTCAACTCGTTTTTTGTGAGCTGACCGCAAGTCCAAAATTTTGCTTCAGGATCTATACTGGTTCCCGGCGTGTGGCTGAGACTTTGGTTAATTCTTATTTCTGCCAGGAATTTAGAGTGACATGTGCCCGTCCAAATGCCTGACAGCTACTCTCTCATTGGTTCTCCATCTTTCCTTTCATCCTCTGCCAAAATGGCAACCTTTGAGAACAAGGAGGTTAAAGGGTCTGTCTCTCCAAGTTGGGAGATTGATAGTAAAGCAGTTGGAAATACAAACTGAAGCACCAGGAGAGGGACTATTAGTTGAGTTTTAGAAACCTTTCGTATTCACAGTGTGTCCATTACTTGGTTTCCCGTACATGTTATAGCTGTAGTAATATTCCCTTCAACCTGGAGAGTTGGGATCCTTGGAATGTGTGCCACGCATTATTGCTTTAAATGGTCTGCTTTTGCTGACCCAATCTCACCAGTCCTCTCAGTCCCAAGTGTCCAGCCTTATGCCACATCCAGCAGTCGTTGTAGATAGGGTCATTCCAGGTTTCATCAGAGCCCCTGAAGGAATTGTAAAGAATTTCCCTATTTTTTGTTTGGTTTTTCAAATTCCTTTTTATAGTGGGTTTGAGCTGATTTTCACTGCCATGTTTATGCCAGTCTAGACACGCTTGATTCCCTTACGGAGACATATCAGTACATAAGTTTTAAGATTCTTACTAGTCAGATATATTCCTCTGCGGGAAATATGGGGTTTTGAGTCCCTTTCACTGACGAAGGTGTAGGACTTGTATAATTCATAGTTGGTTTTTTGGAACGGTACCTGTACTAATATCAAACTCTGGTTTTATGCATCACCCCACCTCTCCTTCCCCGTTAGGCAGGCATAAGATTGTTTTCTAAATGTGAGACTCTGTTCTCTTTCCTAACTCATTTCATGTGTAGCCATGTTTACAGGACCTTCATAAGTGATATCTTATGATAAGTTTCCTTTTCTCTGTGACTTATTTCACTTAGAATCATCGTACCTGAATCCACTCATTTTGCTGCTACTGGCCTCATGACATTGATTTCATGGCTGGGGGATATTCCATCCTCCATAAGTAATACAATTTCTTAAACCATTTTTGTCCTGCCTGGGATATTTAAGGTGTACCTAAGTTGAGGTTCCTGTAAGCAGTGCAGCCCCAAATTTGGGGTGGCTCTGTCTTATTGATTTTCAGTTTTCCCAAGGTATATTCCCTAGACTGGAATTTCCCTTGGTTCACTAGCTCTCTTGTTTACTAATTTTAGGGAACACAGTGAACTCCTCCACAAAGGCAGTTGGTAATTTACATCCTGCCCTTCAGCATAACTGGGCTCTCTGTTCTCCAGGGCCTGTCTTGCCTTTCTGGTTTTTACACATTTTGCGGATGTCCCTTTTGACCCGTGGGAAGTGATACATTTTGTAGTGCAGATTTGCATTGACCGCTTGCTTGCTTGGCCAAAAAGGGCGTATGTGTTTTCTCCTGAATATATTCAGGAGACAACGCATACGACCTTTTTGACCAAGTGCATCATTGTCGAAGTTGTGCCCCTCTTCATGTGGTTTGAATGTGATTCCAATGTACCCCTTGAAATCTGTTTCCTGCTATTCTGGATCGCTTTCCAGTCTGCCTCGTTGCCTTCCCTCTATAGATTTTTGGACGATAGTTGCACTTTAGTACTCTGCCAGTTTGTGAATTGCTGTGCCCCTGAGCTCCATTTTTCAACTCGTTTTTTGTGAGCTGACCGCAAGTCCAAAATTTTGGTTCAGGACCTATACAGGTTCCCAGTGTGTGGCTGAGACTTTGATTAATTCTTCTTCCTGCCGGGAAATTAGAGTGAAATGTCCCCGTCCAAATGCCTAATAGCTACTCTCTCATTGGTTCTCCCTCTTCCCTTTCATTCTCTGCCAAATTGGCCACCTGTGCGAACGAGGAGGTTAAATGGGCTGTCTCTCCAAGTTGGGAGATTGATAGTAAAGCAGTATGAAAGTCAAACCGGAGCACCAGGAGAGGGATTATTAGTTGAGTTTTGGAAACCTTTCTTATTCACAGTGTGTCCATTCTCTAGGTTTCCCGTACATGTTATAGCTGTAGTAATATTCTCTTCAACCTGGAGAGTTGGGACCATTGGAATGTGTGCCACACATTATTGCTTTAAAAGGTATGCATTTGCTCACCGAGTCTCACCAATTCTCTCAGTCACAAGTGTCCAGCCTTATGCCACATCCAGCTGTCATTGTAGATAGGGTCATTCTAGGTTTCATCAGAGCCCCTGAAGGAATTGTAAAGAATTTCCCTTTTTTTTGTTGTTGTTTTTGAAATTCCTTTTTATAGTGGGTTTGAGCTGATTCTCACTGCCATGTTAATGCCAGTCTAGACACACTTGTTTCCCTTATGGAGACATATCAATATATAGGTTTTAAGATTATTACTAGTCACATATATTCCTCTGCGGGAAATATGGGGTTCTGTGTCCCTTTCACTTAGGAAGGTGTATGTCTTGTCTATTCCATATTTGGTTTTTGGAATGGTTCCTGTACGAATATCAAACTCTGGTTTTATGCATCACCCCTCCTCTCCTTTCCCCTTAAGAAGGCATAAGAGTGTTTTCTAAATGAGAGGCTCTGTTCTGTTTCCTAACTCAGTTCATGTGTAGCCATGTTTACAGGACCTTCATAAGTGATATCTTATCATAGGTTACTTTTTCTCTGTGACTTATTTCACTTAGAATCATCGTACCTGAATCCACTCATTTTGCTGCTACTGGCTTTATGACATTGATTTCATGGCTGAGGGATATTCCATCGTACATTAGTAACACAATTTCTTGAACCATTTTTGTCTTTGCTGTGATATTTAAGGTGTACCCAAGTTGAGGTTCTTGTAAGCAGTGCAGACCTAAATTTTGGGGTGCCTCTCTCTTATTGATTTTCACTTTTCCCAAGGTATATTCCCTAGACTGGTAGTCCCCTTGGCTCTGTAGGTCTGGTTTTTACCTGTTTTAGAGAACACAATGCACTCCTCCAGAGAGGGAGTTGGCAAATTACATCCCGCCCATCAGCATAACAAGGCTCCCTGTTCTCTTGGGCCTATCTTGCCTGTCTGGTTTTTACATATTTTGCGGATGTCCCTTTTGACCGGTGGGAAGTGATACTTCTTTGTAGTGCAGATTTGCATTGCCCGCTTGCTTGCTTGGCCAAAAAGAGCGTATGCGTTTTCTGCTGAATATATTCAGGAGAAAACGAATACGTCCTTTTTGACCAAGTGCATCATGGTCGAGGTTGTGCCCTTCTTCCTGTGCTTTGAAGGCGATTCCAATGTACCTCTTGAAATCTGATTCCTGTTATTCCGGCTCGCATTCAAGTCCACCTCGTTGCCTTCCCTCAACAGATTTTTGGACGATAGTTGCCCTTTAGTACTCTGCCAGTTTGTGAATAGCTGTGCCCCTGAGCTCCATTTTTCAACTCAAGTTTTTGTGAGCTGACGACAAGTCCAAAATTTTTGTTCAGGATCTATACAGGTTCCCAGTGGGTGGCTGAGAATTTGATTAATTCTTCTTCCTGCCGCACAATTAGAGTGACATGTGCCCATCCAAATGCCTTACAGCTATTCTCTCATTGGTTCTCCCTATTCCCTTTCATCCTCTGCCAAACTGGCAACCTGTGAGAACTAGGAGGTTAAAGGGGATGTCTCTCAAATTTGGGAGATTGATAATAAAGCAGTTGGAAATTCCAACTGGAGCACCATAAGAGGGACCCTTCGTTGAGTTTTAGAAAACTTTCGTAGTCACAGTGTGTCCATTCTCTAGGTTTCCCGTACATGTTATAGCTGTAGTAATATTCCCTTCAACCTTGAGTGTTGGGAACCTTGGAATGTGTGCCACGCATTATTGCTTTAAATGGTCTGCATTTGCTCACTGAATCTCACCAAGCCTCTCAGTCCCAAGTGTCCAGGCTTATGCCACATCCAGCTGTCCTTGTAGAGAGGGTCATTCCAGGTTTCATCAGAGCCCCTGTAGGAATTGTAAAGAATCCCTGTTTTTTTGTTTTGTTTTTGAAATTCCTTTTTATAGTGGGTTTGAGGTGATTCTCACTGCCATGTTTATGCCAGTTTTGACCCACTTCATTCTATTATGGAGACATATCAATACATAGGTTTTAAGATTCTTACTAGTCAGATATATTCCTCTGTGGGAAATATGGGGTTTTGAGTCCCGTTTACTGAGGAAGGTGTAGGTCTTGTCTATTCCATATTTGATTTTTGGAACGGTAGCTGTACGAATATCAAACTCTGGTTTTATTCATCAGCCCTCAGCTACTTTCCTCTTAAGCAGGCATAAGAGTGTTTTGTAAACGTGAGACTCTGTTCTCATTCCTAACTCAGTTCATGTGTAGCCATGTTTACAGGAACTTCATAAGTGATATCTTATGATAAGTTTCTTTTTCTCTGTGACTTATTTCACTTAGAATCATCGTACCTGAATGCAATCATTTTGCTGCTACTGGCCTTATGACATTGATTTCATGGCTGAGGGATATTCCATCGTACGTAAGTACAATTTCTTGAACCAATTTTGTCTTTCCTGGCATATTTAAGGTGTACCCAAGTTGAGGTTCTTGTAAGCAGTGCAGCCCTAAATTTTGGGGTGGCTCTGTCTTATTTATTTTCAGTTTTCCCATGGTATATTCCCTAGACTGGAAGTGCCCTTGGCACTGTAGCTGTGTTGTTTACTTGTTTTAGGGAACACAATGCACTCCCCCATAGAGGCAGTTGGAAAGTTACATCCCGCCCATCAGCATAACTAGGCTCCCTTTTCTCCAGGGCCAGTCTTGCCTTTCTGGATTTTACACATTTTGCAGATGTCCCTTTTGACTGGTGAGAAGTGAAACTTCTTTGTAGTGCAGATTTTCATTGCCCGCTTGTTTGCTTGGCCAAGAAGGGCGTATGCGTTTTCTCCTGAATATATTCAGGAGAAAACGCATACGCCCTTTTTGGCCAAGTGCATCATTGTCGATGTTGTGCCACTCTTCCTGTGATTTAAAGGCGATTCCAATGTACCTCTTGAAATCTGTTTCCTGCTATTCTGGCTCGCTTTCAAGCCCGCCTCGTTGCCTTCCCTCAACAGATTTTTGGATGATAGTTGTCCTTTATTACTCTGCCAGTTTGTGAATTGCTGTGCCCCTGAGCTCAATTTTTCAACTCGTTTTCTGGTGAGCTGAGAGCGAGTCCAAAATATTGGTTCATAACATATACTGGTTCTCGGTGGGTGGCTGAGACTTTGGTTAATTCTTCTTCCTGCCCGGAAATTAGAGTGACATGTGCCCATCCAAATGCTAAACAACTACTTTCTCATTGGTTCTCCCTCTTCCCTTTCATCCTCTGCCAAATTGGCAAACTGTGCGAACCAGGAGGTTAAAGGGGATGTCTCTCCAAGTTGGGAGATAGATAGGAAAACAGTTGGAAAGTCAAACCGGAGCACCAGGAGAGGGACTATTAGTTGAGTTTAAAAACATTTCGTATTCACAGTGTGTCCATTCTCTAGGATTCCCGTACATATTATAGCTGTAGTAATATTCCCATCAACCTGGAGAGTTGGACCCTTGGAATGTGTGCCACGCATTATTGCTTTAAATGGTCTGCATTTGCTCACCGAATCTCACCAATCCTCTAAGTCCCAAGATTCCAGCCTTATGCCACATCCAGCTGTCATTGTAGATAGGGTCATTCCAGGTTTCATCAGAACCCTTGAAGGAATTGTAAAGAATTTCCATGTTCTTTTCATTTGATTTTGAAATTCCTTTTTATAGTGGGTTTGAACTGATTCCCACGGCCATGTTTATGCCAGTATAGACACACTTGATTCCTTTACGGAAACATATCAATACATAAGTTTTAAGATTCTTACTAGTCAGATATATTCCTCTGCGGGAAATATGGGGTTTGAAGTCCCTTTCACTGAGGAAGGTGTAGGTCTTGTCTATTCCGTAGATGGTTTTTGGAACGGTACCTGTACTATTATCAAACTCTGGTTTTATGCATCACTCCACCTCTCTTTCCATCTTGAGCAGGCATAAGAGTGTTTTCGAAATTTGAGACTCTGTTCTCTTTCCTAACTCAGTTCATGTGTAGCCATGTTTACAGGACCTTCATAAGTGATATCTTATGATAAGTCTCTTTTTCTCTGTGACTTATTTCACTTAGAATCATCGTACCTCAATCCACTCATTTTGCTGCTACTGGCCTTATGACATTGTTTACATGGCAGTTGGATATTCCATCGTACGTAAGTACCACAATTTCTTGAACAATTTTTGTTTTCCTGGGATATTTAAGTTGTATCCAAGTTGAGGTTCTTGTAAGCAGTGCCGCCCTAAATTTTGGGGTGGCTCTGTCTTATTGATATTCTGTTTTCCCAAGGTATATTCCCTAAACTGGAAGTGCACTTTGCTCTGTAGCTCTGTTGTTTACTTGTTTTAGGGAACACAATGCACTGCTCCAGAGATGCAGTTGGCAATTTACATCCTGCACATCAGCATAACTATGCTCCCTATTCTCCATGGCCTGTCTTGCCTTTCTGGTTTTTACACATTTTGCGCATGTACCTTTTGACCAGTGGGAAGTGATACTTCTTTGTTGTGCAGATTTGCATAGCCCGCTTGCTTGCTTGGTCAAAAAAGGCGTATGCATTTCCTCCTGAATATATTCCGCAGGAAACGCATACAACCTTTTTGGGCAAGTGCATCATTGTAACAAATTGCGCCCCTCTTCCTGTGATTTAAAGGTGATTCCAATGTACCTCTTGAAATCTGTTTCCTGCTATTCTGGCTCGCTTTCATGTCCGCCTGGTTGCCTTCCCTCAACAGATTTTTGGACGATAGTTGCCCTTTATTACTCTGCCAATTTGTTAATTGCTGTGCCCCTGAGCTCCATTTTCAACTCGTTTTTGTGAGCTGACCGCAAGTCAAAAAATTTGCTTCAGGATTTATACTGGTTCCCGGCGGGTGACTGAGACTTTAGTTAATTCTTGTTTCTTCTGGGAAATTAGAGTGACATGTGCCCATCTAAATGCCTAACAGCTACTCTCTCATTGGTTCTCCAACTTTCCTTTCATCCTCTGCCTAATTTGCAACCTGTGCGAATCAGGAGGTTAAAGGGGCTGTCTCTCCAGGTTGGGAGATTGATAGTAAAGCAGTTGGAAATTCAAATCGGAGCACCATGAGAGGGACTATTAGTTGAGTTTTAGGAACCTTTCGTATTCACAGTGTGTCCATTCTCTAGGTATTCCGTACATGTCATAGCTGTAGTAGTATTCCCTTCAACCTGGAGAGTTGGGGCACTTGGAATGTGTGTCACGCATTATTGCTTTAAATGGTCTGAATTTGCTCACTGAATCTCATCAAACTTCTCAGTCCCAAGTGTCCAGCCTTATGCCACATCCAGCTGTCCTTGTACAGAGGGCCATTTCAGGTTTCATCAGAGACACTGTAGGAATTTTAAAGAATTTCCCTGTTTTTTTGTTTTGTTTATGAAATTCCTTTTTATAGTGGGTTTGAGCTTATTCTCACTGCCATGTTTATGCCAGTCTAGACCCACTTCATTCCCTTATGGAGACATATCAATACATAGGTTTTCAGATTCTTACTAATCATATATATTCCTCTGCGGGAAATATGGGGTTTTGAGTCCCTTTCACTGAGGAAGGTGTAGGTCTTGTCTATTCCATATTTGGTTTTTGGAACAGTAGCTATACGAATATCAAACTCTGGTTTTATGCATCACCCCTCCTCTCCTTTCCCCTTAAGCAGGCATAAGAGTGTTTTCTAAATGTGAGACTCTGTTCTCTTTCCTAACTCAGTTCATGTGTAGCCATGTTTACAGGACGTTCATAAGTGATATGTTATGATAAGTTTCTTTTTCTCTGTGACTTATTTCACTTAGAATCATCGTACCTGAATAAAATCATTTTGCTGCTACTTGCCTTATGACATTGATTTCATGGCTGAGGGATATTCCATTGTACGTAAGTACCACAATTTCTTGAACCAATTTTGTCTTTCCGGGGATATTTAAAGTGTACCCAAGTTGAGGTTCTTGTAAGCAGTGCAGCCCTAAATTTTGGGGTGGCTCTGTCTTACTGAATTTCAGTTTTACCAAGGTATATTCCCTAGACTGGAAGTTCCCTTGGCTCTGTAGCTCTGTTGTTTAATTATTTTAGGGGACACATTGCACTCCTCCAGAGAGGCAGGTGGCAATTTACATCCTGCCCATCAGCATAACTAGGCTCCCTGTTCTCCAGGGCCTGTCTTGCCTTTCTGGTTTTTACACATTTTGTGGATGTCCCTTTTGACCGCTGGGAAGTGATACTTCTTTGTAGTGCAGATTTGCATTGCACACTTGCTTGCTTGGGCAAAAAGGTCGTTTGCATTTTCTCCTAAATATATTCAGGAGAAAACGCATACACCATTTTTGGCCAAGTGCATCATTGTCGAAGTTGTGACCCTCTTCCTGTGCTTTAAAGGTGATTCCAATGTACCTCTTGATATCTGTTTCCTGCTATACTGGCTCGCTTTCAAGTCCTCCTGGTTGCCTTCCCTCAACAGGTTTTTGGACTATAGTTGTCCTTTATTACTCTGCCAGTTTGTGAATTGCTGTGCCCCTGAGCTCCATTTTTCAACTTGTTTTTTTGAGCTGACCGCCAATCCAAACTTTTGGTTCAGGACCTATACTGGTTCCCGGCGGGTGGCTGAGACTTTGGTTAATTCTTCTTCCTGCTGGGAAATTAGAGTGACATATGCCCGTCCAAATGCCTAACAGCTACTCTCTCATTGATTCTCCCTCTTCCCTTTCATCCTCTGCCAAATTGGCAAACTGTGCGAACCAGGAGGTTAAAGGGGCTCTCTCTCCAAGTTGGGAGATTGATAGTAAAGCAGTTGGAAATTCTAGCTGGAGAACCAGGAGAGGGACTATTAGTTGAGTTCTAGAAACCTTTCGTATTCAGAGTGTGTCCATTCTCTAGGTTTCCCGTACATTTTATAGCTGTAGTAATATTCCCTTCAACCTGGAGAGTTGGGACCCTGGGAATGTGTGCCACGCATTATTGCTTTAAAAGGTCTGCATTTGCTCACCCAATCTCACCAATCCTCTCAGTCCCAAGTGTCCAGTCTTATGCCACATCCAGCTGTCGTTGTAGATAGGGTCATTCTAGGTTTCATCAGAGCCCCGAAGGAATTGTAAAGAATTTCCCGGTTTATTTTTTTGTTTGTTTGTTTTTGTTTTTTGTTTGTTTTTTAATTATTTTCTGCTTTATAACCAAGTGAATCAGTCATACATATACATCTGTTCCCACATCCCTTCCCTCATGCATCTCCCTCCCTCCCTCCCTCCCCATTCCACCCCTCCAGGCAGTCACAAAGCACCCAGCTGATCTCCCTGTGCTCTGTGGCTGCTTCCCACTATCTATCTACCTTACGTTTGGTAGTGTATATATATCCATGCCTCTCTTTCGCTTTGTCACAGCTTACTCTTCCCCCTCCCCATATCCTCAAGTCCATTCTCAAGTAAGTCTGTGTCTTTATTTCTGTCTTACGCCTATGTTCTTCATGACATTTTTTTTTCTTAAATTCCATATATATGTGTCAGCATACAGTATTTGTCTTTCTCTTTCTGACTTACTTCACTCTGTATGACAGACTCTAGGTCCATCCACCTCATTACAAATAGCTCAATTTCATTTCTTTTTATGGCTGAGTAATATTCCATTGTATATATGTGCCACATCTTCTTTACCCATTCATCCGATGATGGACACTTAGGTTGTTTCCATCTCCGGGCTATTGTAAATAGGGCTGCTATGAACATTTTGGTACATGTCTCTTTTTGAATTATGGTTTTCTCAGGGTATATGCCCAGTAGTGGGATTGCTGGGTCATATGGTAGTTCTATTTGTAGTTTTTTAAGGAACCTCCATACCGTTCTCCATAGTGGCTGTACCAATTTACATTCCCACCAGCAGTGCAAGAGGGTTCCCTTTTTTCCACACCCTCTCCAGCATTTATTGTTTCTAGATTTTTTGATGAGGGCCATTCTGACTGGTGTAAGATGATATCTCATTGTGGTATTGATTTGCATTTCTCTAATGAGTAAAGATGTTGAGCATCCTTTCATGTGTTTGTTGGCAGTCTGTATATCTTCTGTGGAGAAATGTCTATTTAGGTCTTCTGCCCATTTTTGGATTGGGTTGTTTGTTTTTTTGTTATTGAGCTGCATGAGCAGCTTATAAATTTTGGAGATTAATCCTTTGTCAGTTGCTCCATTTGCAAATATGTTCTCCCATTCTGAGGGTTGTCTTTTGGTCTTGTTTATGGTTTCCTTTGCTGTGCAAAAGCTTTGAAGTTTCATTAGGTCCCATGTGTTTATTTTTGTCTTTATTCCCATTTCTCTAGGAGGTGGGTCAAAAAGGATCTTGCTGTGATTTATGTCATGGACTGTTATGCCTATGTTTTCCTCTAAGAGTTTGATAGTTTCTGGCCTTACATTTAGGTCTTTAATCCATTTTGAGCTTATTTTTGTGTATGGTGTTAGGGAGTGATCTAATCTCATACTTTAAATGTCCCTATCCAGTTTTCCCAGCACCACTTATTGAAGAGACTGTCCTTTCTCCACTGTACATTCCTGCCTCCTTCATCAAAGATAAGGTGACCATATGTCCGTGGGTTTATCTCTGGGCTTTCTATCCTGTTCCATTGATCTATCTTTCTGTTTTTGTGCCAGTACCATACTGTCTTGATTACTGTAGCTTTGTAGTATAGTCTGAAGTCAGGGAGCCTGATTCCTCCAGCTCCATTTTTCGTTCTCAAGATTGCTTTGGCTATTCGGGGTCTTTTGTGTTTCCATACAAATTGTGAAATTTTTTGTTCTAGTTCTGTGAAAAATGCCAGTGGTAATTTGATAGGGATTGCATTGAATCTGTAGATTGCTTTGGGTAGTAGAGTCATTTTCACAATGTTGATTCTTCCAATCCAAGAACATGGTACATCTCTCCATCTATTTGTATCATCTTTAATTCCTTTCATCAGTGTCTTATAATTTTCTGCATACGGGTCTTTTGTCTCCTTAGGTAGGTTTATTCCTAGATATTTTATTCTTTTTGTTGCAATGGTAAATGGGAGTGTTTCCTTGATTTCACTTTCAGATTTTTCATCATTACTATATAGGAATGCCACAGATTTCTGTGCATTAATTTTGTATCCTGCCACTTTACCAAATTCATTGATTAGCTCTAGTAGTTTTCTGGTAGCATCTTTAGGATTCTCTATGTATAGTATCATGTCATCTGCAAACAGTGACAGCTTTACTTCCTCTTTTCCGATTTGGATTCCTTTTATTTCCTTTTCTTCTCTGATTGCTGTGGCTAAAACTTCCAAAACTATGTTGAATAAGAGTGGTGAGAGTGGGCAACCTTGTCTTGTTCCCGATTTCAGTGGAAATGGTTTCAGTTTTTCACCATTGAGCACGATGCTGGTTGTGGGTTTGTCATATATGGCCTTTATTATGTTGAGGAAAGTTCCCTCTATGCCTACTTTCTGCAGGGTTTTTATCATAAATGGGTGTTGAATTTTGTCGAAAGCTTTCTCTGCATCTATTGAGATGATCATATGGTTTTTCTCCTTCAATTTGTTAATATGGTGTATCACGTTGATTGATTTGCATATATTGAAGAATCCCTGCATTCCTGGAATAAACCCCACTTGATCATGGTGTATGATCCTTTTAATGTGCTGTTGGATTCTGTTTGCTAGTATTTTGCTGAGGATTTTTGCATCTATGTTCATCAGTGATATTGGCCTGTAGTTTTCTTTCTTTGTGACATCCTTGTCTGGTTTTGGTATCAGGGTGATGGTGGCCTCGTAGAATGAGTTTGGGAGTGTTCCTCCCTCTGCTATATTTTGGAAGAGTTTGAGAAGGATATGTGTTAGCTCTTCTCTAAATGCTTGATAGAATTCGCCTGTGAAGCCATCTGGTCCTGGGCTTTTGTTTGTTGGAAGATTTTTTATCACAGTTTCAATTTCAGTGCTTGTGATTGGTCTGTTCATATTTTCTATTTCTTCCTGATTCAGTCTTGGCACGTTGTGCATTTCTAAGAATTTGTCCATTTCTTCCAGGTTGTCCATTTTATTGGCATAGAGTTGCTTGTAATAATCTCTCATGATCTTTTGTATTTCTGCAGTGTCAGTTGTTACTTCTACTTCTTCATTTCTAATTCTATTGATTTGAGTCTTCTCCTTTTTTTTCTTGATGAGTCTGGCTAATGGTTTATCAATTTTGTTTATCTTCTCAAAGAACCAGCTTTTAGTTTTATGGATCTTTGCTATCGTTTCCTTCATTTCTTTTTCATTTATTTCTGATCTGATTTTTATGATTTCTTTCCTTCTGCTAACTTTGGGATGTTTTTGTTCTTCTTTCTCTAATTGCTTTAGGTGCAAGGTTAGGTTGTTTATTCGAGATGTTTCCTGTTTCTTAAGGTGGGATTGTATTGTTATAAACTTCCCTCTTAGAACTGCTTTTGCTGCATCCCATAGGTTTTGGGTCGTCGTGTCTCCATTGTCATTTGTTTCTAGGTATTTTTTAATTTCCTCTTTGATTTCTTCAGTGATCACTTCGTTATTAAGTAGTGTATTGTTTAGCCTCCATGTGTTTGTATTTTTTACAGCTCTTTTCCTGTAATTGATATCTAGTCTCATAGCATTGTGGTCAGAAAAGATACTTGATACAATTTCAATTTTCTTAAATTTACCAAGGCTTGATTTGTGACCCAAGATATGATCTATCCTGGAGAATGTTCCATGAGCACTTGAGAAAAATGTGTATTCTGTTGTTTTTGGATGGAATGTCCTATAAATATCAATTAAGTCCATCTTGTTTAATGTATCATTTAAAGCTTGTGTTTCCTTATTTATTTTCATTTTGGATGATCTGTCCATTGGTGAAAGTGGGGTGTTAAAGTCCCCTACTATGTTTGTGTTACTGTCGATTTCTCCTTTTATGGCTGTTAGTATTTGCCTTATGTATTGAGGTGCTCCTACGTTTGGTGCATAAATATTTACAATTGTTATATCTTCTTCTTGGATCGATCCCTTGATCATTATGTAGTGTCCTTCTTTGTCTCTTCTAGTAGTCTTTATTTTAAAGTCTATTTTGTCTGATATGAGAATTGCTACTCCAGCTTTCTTTTAGTTTCAATTTGCATGGAATATCTTTTTCCATCCCCTTACTTTCAGTCTGTATGTGTCTCTAGGTCTGAAGTGGGTCTCTTGTAGACAGCATATATATGGGTCTTTTTTTTGTATCCATTCAGCCAATCTGTGTCTTTTGGTGGGAGCATTTAGTCCATTTACATTTAAGGTAATTATCGATATGTATGTTCCTATTCCCATTTTCTTAATTGTTTTGGGTTCGTTATTGTAGGTCTTTTCCTTCTGTTGTGTTTCTTGCCTACAGAAGTTCCTTTAGCATTTGTTGTAAAGCTGGTTTGGTGGTGCTGAACTCTCTCAGCTTTTGCTTGTCTGTAAACGTTTTAATTTCTCCATCAAATCTGAATGAGATCCTTGCTGGGTAGAGTAATCTTGGTTGCAGGTTTTTCTCCTTCATCACTTTAATTATGTCCTGCCACTCCCTTCTGGCTTGTAGAGTTTCTGCTGAGAGATCAGCTGTTATCCTGATGGGGATTCCCTTGTGTGTTATTTGTTGTTTTTGCCTTGCTGCTTTTAATATGATTTCTTTGTGTTTAATTTTTGACAGTTTGATTAATATGTGTCTTGGCGTATTTCTCCTTGGATTTATTCTGTATGGGACTCTCTGTGCCTCCTGGACTTGATTAACTATTTCCTTTCCCATATTAGGGAAGTTTTCAACTATAATCTCTTCAAATATTTTCTCAGTCCCTTTCTTTTTCTCTTCTTCTTCTGGAACCCCTATGATTCGAATGTTGGTGCGTTTAATGTTGTCCCAGAGGTCTCTGAGACTGTCCTCAATTCTTTTCATTCTTTTTTCTTTATTTTGCTCTGCATTAGTTATTTCCACTATTTTATCTTCCACCTCACATATCTGTTCTTCTGCCTCAGTTATTCTGCTATTGATCCCATCTAGAGTATTTTTTATTTCATTTATTGTGTTTTTAATCGATGCTTGATTCATCTTTAGTTCTTCTAGGTCCTTGTTAACAGTTTCTTGCATTTTGTCTATTCTATTTCCAAGATTTTGGATCTGGGAAATAGAATCTTGCATCGTCTTTACCATCATTATTCTGAATTCTTTTTCAGGTAGAATGCCTATTACCTCTTCATTTGTTAGGTCTGGTGGGTTTTTATCTTGCTCCTTCTCCTGCTGTGTGTTTTTCTGTCTTCTCATTTTGCTTATGTTACTGTGTTTGTGGTCTCCTTTTTGCAGGCTGCAGGTTCGTAGTTCCCGTTGTTTTTGGTGTCTGTCCCCAGTGGCTAAGGTTGGTTTAGTGGGTTGTGTAGGCTTCCTGGTGGTGGGGACTAGTGCCTGTGTTCTGGTGGATGAGGCTGGATCTTGTCTTTCTGGTGGGCAGGTCCACGTCTGGTGGTGTGTTTTGGGGTGTCTGTGGACTTTTTATGATTTTAGGCCACCTTTCTGCTAATGGGTGGCCTTGTGTTCCTGTCTTGCCAGTTGTTTGGCATAGGGTATCCAGCACTGTAGCTTGCTGGTCGTTGAGTGAAGCTGGGTGCTGGTGTTGAGATGGAGATCTCTGGAAGATTTTCGCCGTTCGATATTATGTGGAGCTGGGAGGTCTCTTGTGGACCAGTGCCCTGAAGTTGGCTCTCCCACCTCAGAGGCCCAGCATTGACTCCTGGCTCCTCAATTTGGGATGATTTGTTGTCTATTCATGTATTCCACAGATGCAGAGTACATCAAGTTGATTGTGGAGCTTTAATCCACTGCTTCTGAGGCTGCTGGGAGAGGTTTCCCTTTCTCTTCTTTGTTCTCACAGCTCCTGGGTCTCAGCTTTGGATTTGGCCCCGCCTCTGCGTGTAGGTCGCCGGAGGGGGTCTGTTCTTCGCTCAGACAGGACAGGGTTAAAGGAACAGCCTCTTAGGGGACTCTGGCTCACTCAGGCCGGGCGGGAGGGAGGGGCATGGAGTGCGGGGAGAGCCTGCAGTGGCAGATGTCGGCGTGACGTTGCACTAGCCCGAGGCACACCGTGCGTCCTCCCAGGGAAGCCGCCCCTGGATCCCGGGACCCCGGCAGTGGCTGGCTGAACAGGCTACCGGAACGGCGGTGTGGACAGTGACTTACGCTCGAACACAGGCTTCTTGGCGGCGGCAGCAGCAGCCCCAGCGTCCCACGCCAGTCTCTGGGCTCCGCGCTTTCAGCCGCGACTCGCGCCCATCTGTGGAGCCCCTTTAAGCAGCGCTCTTAATCCCCTCTCCTCGCGCACCAGAAAACCAAGAGGGAAGAAAAAGTCTCTTGCCTCTTCGGCAGCTCCAGGGTATTCCCGGACTCCCTCCCGGCTAGCTGTGGCGCATTAACCCCCTTCAGGCTGAGTTCTCGCCGCCCGCCCCAGTCCTCTCCCTGTGCTCTGACCGAAGCCAGAGCCTCAACTTCCAGCGCCGCCCGCCCCGGCGGGCGAGCAGAAAAGCCTCTCCGGCTGGTGAGTGCCACTCGCCACCGCTCCTCTGTGCGGGAATCTCTCCGCTTTGCCCTACCCAGGTATGTGGGGAGTTTCTTGCCTTTTGGGAAGTCTGGGGTCTTCTGCCACCGTTCAGTATGTGTTCTGTAGGAGTTGTTCCACGTGTAGCTGTATTTCTGTTGTATCCATGGGGAGGAAGGTGATCTCGGCATCTTACTCTTCCGCCATCTTACCCGGAAGTCCTGTTTGTTTGTTTTTGAAATTCCTTTTTATAGTGGGTTTGAGCTGATTCTCACTGCCATGTTAATGCCAGTATAGACACACTTGATTCCCTTATGGAGACATATCAATATATAGGTTTTAAGATTATTACTAGTCAGATATATTCCTCTGCGGGAAATATGGGGTTTTGAGTCCCTTTCACTGAGGAAGGTGAAGGTCTTGTCTATTCCATATTTGGTTTTTGGAATGGTACCTGTATGAATATCAAATTCTGGTTTTATGCATCACCCCTCCTCTCCTTTCCCCTTAAGCAGGCATAAGAGTGTTTTGTAAATGAGAGGCTCTTTTCTCTTTCCTAAATCTGTTCATGTGTAGCCATGTTTACAGGACCTTCATAAGTGATATCTTATGATAAGTTTCTTTTTCTCTGTGACTTATTTCACTTAGAATCATCGTACCTGAATCCACTCATTTTGCTGCTACTGGCATTATGACATTGATTTCATGGCTGAGGGATAAACCATCGTACGTAAGTACCAAAATTTCTTGAACCAATTTTGTCTTTCCTGGGATATTTAAGGTGTATCCATGTTGAGGTTCTTGTAAACAGTGCAGCCCTAAATTTTGTGGTGGCTCTGTCTTATTGATTTTGAGTTTTCACAAGGTATATTCCCCAGACTGGAAGTGCCCTTGGCTCTGTAGCTCTGTTGTTTAATTGTTTTAGTGAACACATTGCACTCCTCCAGAGAGGCGGATGGCAATTTACATCCTGCCCATCAGCATAACTAGGCTCCCTGTTCTCCAGGGCCTGTCTTGCCTTTCTGGTTTTTACACATTTTGCAGATGTCCCTTTTGACCGCTGGGAAGTGATATTTCATTGTACTGCAGAATTTCATTGCCCGCTTGCTTGCTTGGCCAATAAGGGCGTATGCGTTTCCTCCTGCTTATATTCTGGAGGAAACGCATACGCCCTTTTTGGCCAAGTGCATCATTGTCGAAGTTGTGCCCCTCTTCCTGTGCTTTAAAGGCGATACCAATGTACCTCTTGAAATCTGTTTCCTGCTATTCGGGCTCGCTTTCAAGTCCACCTCATTGCCTTCCCTCAACAGATTTTTGGACGATAGTTGCCCTTTAGTACTCTGCCAGTTTGTGAATTGCTGTGCCCCTGAGCTCCATTTTTCTACTCGTTTTTTGTGAGATGACCGCAATTCCAAAATTTTGGTTCAGGAACTACACAGGTTCCCAGTGGGTGGCTGAGACTTTGATTAATTCTTCTTCCTGCCGGGAAATTAGAGTGATATGTGCCCGTCCAAATGCCTAATAGCTACTCTCTCATTGGTTCTCCCTCTTCCCTTTCATCCTCTGCCAATTTTGCAACGTGTGCGAACCAGGAGGTTAAAGGGGCTGTCTCTCCAATTTGGGAGATTGATAGTAAAGCAGTTGGAAGTACAAACCGGAGCACCAGGAGAGGGAGTTTAGTTTAGTTTTAGAAGCCTTTCGTATTCACAGTGTGTCCATTCTCTAGGTTTCCCGTACATGTTATAGCTGTAGTAATATTCCCTTCAACCTGGAAAGTTGGGACCTTTGAAATGTTTGTCACGCATTATTTGTTTAAATGGTCTGCATTTGCTCACTGAATCTCACAAATCCTCTCAGTCCCAAGTGTCCAGCCTTATGCCACATCCAGCTGGCGTTGTAGATACGGTCATTCTAGGTTTCATTAGAGCCCCTGAAGGAATTGTAAAGAATTTCCCTGTTTTTTTGTTTTGTTTTTGAAATTCATTTTTATAGTGGGTTTGAGCTGATTCTCACTGCCATGTTTATGCCCGTCTAGTCACAATTGATTCCCTTATGGAGACATATCAATACATAGGTTTCAAGATTCTTACTGGTCAGATATATTCCTCTGCGGGAAATATGGGTTTTTGTGTCCCTTCACTGAGGAATGTGTAGGTCTTGTCTATTCCATATTTGGTTTTTGGAATGGTACCTGTACGAATATCAAACTCTGGTTTTATGCAATACCCCTCCTCTCCTTTCCCCTTAAGCAGGCATAAGAGTGTTTTGTAAATGAGAGGCTCTTTTCTCTTTCCTAACTCTGTTCATGTGTAGCCATGTTTAAAGGACCTTCATAAGTGATATCTTATGATAAGTTTCTTTTTCTCTGTGACTTATTTCTCTTAGAATCATCGTACCTGAATCCACTCATTTTGCTGCTACTGGCCTTATGATATTGATTTTGTGGCTGAGGGATAATCCATCGTACGTAAGTACCAAAATTTCTTGAACCAATTTTGTCTTTCCTGGGATATTTAAGGTGTACCCAAGTTGAGGTTCTTGTAAACAGTGCAGCCCTAAATTTTGGGGTGGCTCTGTCTTATTGATTTTCAGTTTTCCCAAGGTATATTCCCTAGACTGGAAGTGACCTTGGCTCTGTAACTCTGTTGTTTAATTGTTTTAGGGAACACATTGCACTCCTCCAGAGAGGCGGTTGGCAATTTACATCCCGCCCATCAGCATAACAAGGATCCCTGTTCTCTTGGGCCTGTCTTCCCTTTCTGGTTTTTACACATTTTGCGGATGTACCTTTAGACCGGTGGGAAGTGATACTTCTTTGTAGTGCAGATTTGCATTGCTGGCTTGCTTGCTTGGCCAAAAAGGGCGTATGCGTTTTCTCCTGAATATATTCAAGAGAAAGCGCATATGCCCTTTTTGGCCAAGTGCATCATGGTCGAAGTTGTGCTCCTCTTCCTGTGCTTTGAAGGCGATTCCAATGTACCTCTTGAAATCTGTTTCCTGCTATTCGGGCTCGCATTCAGGTCCACCTCGTTGCCTTCCCCCAACAGATTTTTGGACGATATTTGCCCTTTAGTACTCTGCCAGTTTGTGAATTGCTGTGCCCCTGAGCTCCATTTTTCAAATAATTTTTTTGTGAGCTGACCACAAGTCCCAAATTTTGGTTCAGGACCTATACAGGTTCTCAGTGGGTGGCTGAGAATTTGATTAATTCTTCTTCCTGACGCACAATTAGAGTGACATGTGCCGTCGAAATGCCTAACAGCTATTCTCTTATTGGTTCTCCCTCTTCCCTTTCATCCTCTGCCAAACTGACAACCTGTGAGAACCAGGAGGTTAAAGAGGATGTCTCTCCAAGTTGGGAGATTGATAATAAAGGAGATGGAAATTCAAACCGGAGCACCATAAGAGGGACTCTTAGTTGAGTTTTAGAAACCTTTCGTATTCAAAGTGTATCCATTCTCTAGGTGTGACGTACATGTTATAGCTGTAGTAATATTCCCTTCAACCTGGAGAGTTGGGACCCTTGGAAGGTGTTCCACGCATTATTGCTTTAAATGGTCTGCATTTGCTCACTGAATCTCACCAACCCTCTAAGTCCCAAGTGTCCAGGTTTATGCCACATCCAGCTGTCCTTGTAGATAGGGTCATTCCAGGTTTCATCAGAGCCCCTGTAGGAATTGTAAAGAATTTCCCTGTTTTTTTGTTTTGTTTTTGAAATTCCTTTTTATAGTGTGTTTGAGCTGATTCTCACTGCCATGTTTATGCCAGTCTAGACCCACTTCATTCCCTTACGGAGACATATCAATACATAGGTTTTAAGAATCTTACTAGTCAGATATAATCCTCTGCGGGAAATATGGGGTTTTCATCCCTTTCACTGAGGAAGGTGTAGGTCTTGTGTATTCCATATTTGTTTTTTGGAACGGTAGCTGTACGAATATCAAACTCTGGATTTATGCATCACCCCTCCGCTCCTTTCCCCTTAAGCAGGCATAAGAGTGTTTTCTAAACGTGAGACTCTGTTCTCTTTCTTAACTCAGTTCATGTGTAGCCATGTTTACAGGAACCTCAGAAGTGATATCTTATTATAAGTTTCTTTTTCTCTGTGACTTATTTCCCTTAGCATCATCGTACCTGAATCCAATCATTTTGCTGCTACTGGCCTTATGACATTGATTTCATGGCTGAGGGATATTCAATCGTACGTAAGTACAATTTCTTGAACCAATTTTCTCTTTCCTGGGATATTTAAGGTGTACCCAAGTTGAGGTTCTTGTAATCAGTGCAGCTTTAAATTTTGGGGTGGCTCTGTCTTATTGATTTTCAGTTTTCCCAAGGTATATTCCCTACACTGGAAGTGCCCTTGGCTCTGTAGCTCTGTTGTTTACTTGTTTGAGGGAACACAATGCACTCCTCCAGAGAGGCAGTTGGCAGTTTACATCCTGCCCATCCGCATAACTAGGCTCCCAGTTCTCCAGGGCCTATCTTGCATTTCTGGTTTTTACACATTTTGCGGATGTCCCTTTTGACCGGTGGGAAGTGATACTTCTTTGTAGTGCAGATTTGCATTGCACACTTGCTTGCTTGGCCAAAAAGGGCGTATACGTTTTCTCCTAAATATATTCAGGAGAAAACTCATATGCCCTTTTTGTCCAAGTGCATCATTGTCGAAGTTGTGCCCCTCTTCCTGTGCTTTAAAGGGGATTCCAATGTACCTCTTGAAATCTGTTTCCTGCTATACTGGCTCGCTTTCAAGTCTGCCTGGTTGCCTTCCCTCAACAGGTTTTTGGACTATAGTTGTCCTTTATTACTCTGCCAGTGTGTGAATTGCTGTGCCCCTGAGCTCCATTTTTCAACACGTTTTTTGTGAGCTGACCGCAACTCCGAACTTTTGGTTCAGGACCTATACTGTTTCCCGGCGGGTGGCTGAGACTTTGGTTAAATCTTCTTCCTGCCGGGAAATTAGAGTGACATGTGCCCGTCCAAATGCCTAACAGCTACTCTCTCATTGGTTCTCCCTCTTCCCTTTCATCCTCTGCCAAATTGGCAAACTGTGCGAACCAGGAGGTTAAAGGGGCTGTCTCTCCAATTTGGGAGATTGATAGTAAAGCAGTTGGAAATTCTAGCTGGAGAACCAGGAGAGGGACTATTAGTTAAGTTCTAGAAACCCTTCGTATTCAGAGTGTGTCCATTCTCTAGGTCTCCCGTACATGTTATAGCTGTAGTAATATTCCCTTCAACCTGGAGAGTTGGGACCCTTGGAATGTGTGCCACGCATTATTGCTTTATTTGGTCTGCATTTGCTCACCCAATCTCACCAATCCTCTCAGTGCCAAGTGTCCAGCCTTATGCCACATCCAGCTGTCGTTGTAGATACGGTCATTCTAGGTTTCATCAGAGCCCCTGAAGGAATTGTAAAGAATTTCCCATTTTTTTTTTTGTTGTTTTTAAAATTCCTTTTTATAGTGGGTTTGAGCTGATTCTCACTGCCATGTTAATGCCAGTCTAGACACACTTGATTCCCTTATGGAGACATATCAATATACACGTTTTAATATTATTACTAGTCAGATATATTCCTCTGCGGAAAGTATGGGGTTTTGAGTGCCTTTCACTGAGGAAGGTGTAGGTCTTTTCTTTTCCATATTTGGCTTTTGGAATGCTACCTATACGAATATCAAACTGTGGTTTTAAGCATCACCCCACCTCTCCTTTCCCCTTAAGAAGGCATAAGAGTGTTTTCTAAATGAGAGGCACTTTTCTCTTTCCTAACTCTGTTCATGTGTTGCCATGTTTACAGGACCTTAATAATTGATATCTTATGATAAGTTTCTTTTTCTCTGTGACTTATTTCACTTAGAATCATCGTACCTCTATCCACTCATTCTGCTGCTACTGGCCTTATGACATTGATTTCATGGCTGAGGGCTATTCCATCGTACGTAACTAACACAGTTTCTTGAACCATTTTTGCTTTCATGGGAAATTTAAGGTGTACCCAAGTTGAGGTTCTTGTAAGCAGTGCAGCCCTAAATTTTGGAGTGGCTCTGTCTTATTGATTTTCAGTATGCCCAAGGTATATTCCCTAGACTGGAAGTGCCCTTGGCTCTGTAGCTCTGTTGTTTACTTGTTTTAGGGAACACAATGCACTCCTCCAGAAAGGCAGTTGGCAATTTACATCCTGCCCATCAGCATAACTAGGCTCCCTCTTCTCCAGGGCCTGTCTTGCCTTTCTTGTTTTTACACATTTTGTGGATGTCCCTTTTGACCAGTGGGAAGTGATACTTCTTTGTAGTGCAGATTTGCATTGCCCGCTTGCTTGCTTGGGCGAAAATGTCGTTTGCGTCTTCTCCTGAATATATTCAGGAGAAAACGAATACGGCCTTTTTGGCCAAATGCATCATTGTCGAAGTTGTGCCCCTCTTCCTGTGCTTTAAAGGCGATTCCAATGTACCTCTTGAAATCTGTTTCCTGCTATTCTGGCTCGCTTTCAAGTCCTCCTCGTTGCTTTCCCTGAACAGATTTTTGGACGATAGTTTCCCTTTAGTACTCTGCCAGTTTGTGAATTGCTGTGCCCCTGAGCTCCATTTTTCAACTCGTTTTTTGTGAGCTGACCACAAGTCCAAAATTTTGGTTCAGGAACTATAATGGGTCCCGGCTGGTGGCTGAGACTTTGTTAATTCTTCTTCCTGCCCGGAAATTAGAGTGACATGTGCCCGTCCAAATGCCTAACAGATACTCTCTCATTGGTTCTCCATCTTCCCTTCCATCCTCTGCCAATTTGGCAACGTGTGAGAAACAGGAGGTTAAAGGGGCTGTCTCTCCAAGTTGGGAGATTGATAATAAAGCAGTTGGAAATTCAAACCGGAGCACCAGGAGAGGGACTATTACTTGAGTTTTAGAAAGCTTTCGTATACACATTGTGTCCATTCTCTATGTTTCCCGTACATGTTATAACTGTAGTGATATTCCCTTCTACCTGGAGAGTTGGGACCCATGGAATTGGTGGAATGCATTATTGCTTTAAAGCGTCTGCATTTTCTCACCCAATTTCACCAATCCTCTCAGTCCCAAGTGACCAGCCTTATGTCTCATCCAGCTGTCATTTTGGATAGGGTCATTACAGGCTTTATCATAACACCTGAAGGAATTGTGTTAGAATTTCGCTGTTTTTTTGGGTTTTGTTTTGGAATTCATTTTTATAATGAGGTTGAGCTGATTTTCACTGACGTGTTTATGCCGGTCTAGACAGACTTGATTCCCTTACGGAGACATATCGATACTTAGGTTTTAAGATTCTTACTAATCAGGGGCTTCCCTGTTGGCGCAGTGGTTGAGAGTCCGCCTGCCACTGCAGGGTACACGGGTTCGTGCCCCGGTCTGGGAGGATCCCTCATGCCGCGGAGCAGCTTGGCCCATGATCCATGGCCATTGAGCCTGCATGTCCGGAGCCTGTGCTCCACAACTACAGAGGCCACAACAATGAGAGGCCCCCATACCGCAAAAAAAAAAAAAAAAAAAAAAAAAAAAAAAAAAAAAAGATTCTTACTAATCAGATATATTCCTCTGTGGGGAATAGGGGTGTTGAGTCCCGTTCACTGAGGAAGGAGTAGGTCTTGTCTATTCTGTATTTGGATTATTGAACGGTACCTGTGCTAATATCCAATCTGGTTTTGTGCATCTTCCCACCTTTCTTTCCCCTAAGCAGCCATAAGTATGTTTTCTAAATGTGAGACTCTGTTCTCTTTCCTAATTCAGTTCATGTTTAGCCATGTTTACATTTCCTTCATAAGTGATATCTTATGTCAGAAGGCTCCATGGCTCTTTTCATCATAAAGCTCCATGATGCTCGTCATCACAATTATCCATGGTCTTCTCATCACAATGCTCCACGGTCTTGCCATCACATTGCTCCATGTCCTGATCATCACAATGCTCCTTTACCTTTGTCATCACAATCCTCCATGACACTTGGCATCACAATGCTCCATGTCATTGGCATCACAATGGACCGTGACATATGTCATCACATTGTTCCCTCACACCTGTCATCACAATAATCCATGACGTTGTCATCACAATGTTCCATGCTCTTTTCATCACAATGCACCATGCCCACTGTCATCACAATAATCCATGAAATTTGTGAGACCAATGCTCCATGCCCCTCTCATCACAATGCTCCATGCCCTTGACATCCCAATGCTCCATGACCCCTGTCATCACAATGCTCCGTGACTCCATTCACCACAATGCTTCATGATCTTTGTCATCACAATGGTCAATGCCCTCGTCATCACAAGGCTCTGTGACCTGTGTCACCACAATGCTCCATGAACTTTTCATCACAATGCTCCATGGCCCTTGTCATCACAATGCTCCATGCCTTTCTCAGCACAATGCTCCATGAGCTTGTCAGGAAAATGCTCCACCAGCTTGTCATCACAATGCTGCATGCACTTCTCATCAAAATGATCCGTCACCACTGATATCACAATGTTCCATCACTAGTCATAACAATACTCCCTCACCCTTGTCATCACAATTTTCCCTGACCTCTGTCATCACAATACTACATGCCCTTATCATCACAGTGCTCCATGACCCCTGACATCACAATGCTCCATAACCCATGTAATCAAAATGTTCCATGACCCTTTTCATCACAATGCTCCATGACCCCTGACCTCACAATGCTCCATAACACATGTCATCAAAATGCTCCATGACATTTGTCATCACAAAGCTCCATGAACATTGGCATCACAATGCTCCATTCCAATGTCATCACAATGATTCATGAAGACTCTCATCACATTGCTCCATGCACTTAGCATCCCAAATCTCCATGACTCTTGTAATCACAATGCTCGATGTCCTTCTCAAAACAATGCTACATGTCCTTGCCATTACAATCCTGCATGATCTATGTATCACAGTGTTCCGTGCCCTTGTCATCACAATGCTCCATGCCCAATCTCATCAAAATAATCCATGAAACTTTTCAGACCAATGCCCCATACCCTTGTCATCACAATGCTCCATTACACCTGTCATAACAATGCTCCATGACCCCTGCTATCACAATGTTCCACGGCCTTGTCATCACAAGCCTCCGTGACCCTTGTCATCACAATGCTCCAAGACCCCTGTAATCACAATGCACAATGCCCTTGTCATCACAATGCTCCAACAGCCCTGTAATCACAATGCTCCATGCCACTTTTCTTCTCAATGCTTCATGAAACATGTCATGACAATGCACCGTGCCCATCACCATAATATTTCATGCTATTGTCATCACAAGGAAATCAAAATGCTCAATGACCTCTGTCATCACAATGCTCCAAACCCTTCTGATCACAATGTTCCATAACACTTGTCATCACAATGCTCCATGACACTTGGCATCACAATAATCCATGCCATTGTCATCGCAATGGACCATGACATATGTCCTCACAATGCTCCCTGACATCTGTCTTCACAGTAATCCATGACCTTGTCATCACAATGCTCCATGCCCTTGTCATCACAATGAGCCATGCCCACAGTCATCACAATAATCCATGAAAATTGTCAGACCAATGTTCCATGCCCCTCGCATCACAATGCTCCGTGACTCTAGTCATCACAATGCTTTATGACATTTTATATCACAATGGTCCATGTTCTCGTCACACAAGGCTCTGTGACCTTTGTCACCACAGTGCTCCATGCCCTTGTCATCACAATGTGCCATGCCCACTGTCATCACAATAATCCATGAAACTTGTCAGACCAATGTTCCATGCCCATTTTATCACAATGCAGCATGCCCTTGTTATCACAATGCTACCTGACCCATGTCATCACAATGCTCCGTGACTCCAATCATCACAATGCTTCATGACCTTTGTCATCACAATGGTCCATGCCCTGTCACACAAGGCTCTGTGACATTTGTCATCACAATGCTCCATGCTCTTGTCATCACAATGCTCCATGACCCTTGTCATCACGATGCTCTAAGCCCTTGTCATCAAAATGCTCCATTACATTTGTCATCACAATCCTCCATGACACTTGGCATCACAACACTCCATGCCATTGTCATCGCAATGGACAATGACATATGTCATCAAAATGCTCCCTGACACCTGTCTTCACAATAATCCATAACCTTGTCATCACAATGCTCCATGCCCTTGTCATCACAATGCGTCATGCACACTGTCATCACAATAATCCATGAAACTGGTCAGACCAATGTTCCATGCCCCTGTCATCACAGTGCTCCATGCCCTTGTCATCACAGTGCTCCGTGCCTACAGTCATCACAATGATTCATGACCTTTGTCATCACAATGGTCCATGCCCTCGTCACACAAGGTTCTGTGACCTTTGTCACCACAATGCTCCACGAACTTTTCATCACCAAACCCTATGAGCCTTGTCATCACAATGCTACATGCCTTTGTCAGCACAATGCTCCATGACGCTTGTCATCACGATGCTCCATGCACTTGTCAGCACAATGCTCCATGACCCATGTCATAACATTTCGCCATGCACTTGTCATCACAATGCTCCACATCCTTTTCATCGCTATGCTCCATAAAACGTGTCATCACAATTCTCCATGCACTTCTCATCTAAATGCTCTCTCACCACATATATCACAATGTTCCATCACTAGTCATGACAATACTCGCTCACCCCGTCATCACCACGTTCCATGAACCCTGTCATCAAAATGCTACATGCCCATATCATCACAATGCTAAATGCCCATATCTTCACAATGATCCATGACCCCTGACATCACAATGTTCCATAACCCCTGTCACAAAATGCTCCATGACACTTTTCATCACAATGCTCCATGACCCCTGACATCACAATGTTGCATAACCCCTTTCATCAAAATGTTCCATGATACATTTCATCACATTGCTCCATGACTCTCATCACAATGCTCCATGAACTATTCATCACAATGCTCTGTGACCCTTGTCATCACAAAGCTCCATGAAGTTTTCAGCACAATGCTCCATGACATTTGTCATCACAATGCTCGATGCACATGTAAGCACAATGCTCCATAACGCATGTCATCACAATGCTCCCTGCACTTCTCATCACAATGCAGTACGCGCTTGTCATCAAAATGCTCCATGACCTTTGTCATCACAAAGCTCCATGACCCTTGGCATCACAATGCTCCATTCTATTGTCATAACAATGCTCCAAGAACCCTCTCATCACATTGCTCCTTGCATTTGTCATCACAAATCTCCATGAGGCTTGTCATCACAACGCTCGATGCACTTCTCCTCACAATGCTCCATGCCCTTGTCATCACAAAGCTCCATGACGCATGTCATCAGAATGCTCCATGCCATTGTCATCAAAATACTACACAAGCTTGTCATCAGAGTGCTGCATGAGACTTGTCATCACAATTCTCCATGCACTTGTCAGTACAATGCTCCCTGACCCTTGTCATCACAATGCTCCAAGCGATTGTCATCACAATGCTCCATTACCTTTGTCATCAGAATCCTCCATGACACTTGTCATCACAATGCTCCATGTCCTAGTTATCACAATGCTCCGTGACTCCAGTCATCTCAATGCTTCATGACCTTTGTCGTCACAATGGTACATGCCCTCGTCATCACGAATCTCTGTGACATTTTTCACCACAATGCTCCATGAATTTTTAATCACAATGCTATTTGACCCTTGTCATAACAATGCTCTATGCCTTTCTCAGCACAATGCTCCATGACCCATGTCATCACAATGTGCCATGCAGTTGTCATCACAGTGCTCCACAATCTTTTCATCACAGTGCTCCATAAACCTTGTCATCCCAATGCTCCATGCACTTCTCATCAAAATGATCTCTCACCACTGATATCACAATGTTAAATCACTACTCATCACAATACTCCCTCACCCCTGTCATCACAATGTTCCATGACTCCTGTCATCACAATGCTACATGCACTTATCATCACAATGTTCGATGACCCCTGACATCACAATGTTCCATAACCCCTGTCATCAAAATGCTCCATGACCCTTTTCATCAAAATGCTCCAGGACCCCTGACATCACAACGTTCCATAACCACTTTCATCAAAATGTTCCATGACAATTTTCATCAAATTTCTCCATGATCCTGTCATCACAATGCTCCCCGCCCTTCACAACAGAGTGCACCACACACTTGTCATCAAAATGCTCCATGACCTTTGTCATCACAAAGCTCCATGACCCTTGGCATCACAACGCTGCATGCCATTGTCATCACAATGCTCCATGAACACTCTCATCACATTGCTCCATGGCCTTGTCATCACAAAGCTCCTTGACGCTTTTCCTCACAATGCTCGATGTCCTTCTTATCACAATGCTCCATGCGTTTGTCATTACAATCCTGCATGACCCATGTATCTCAGTATTCCGTTCCCTTATCATCACAATGCTCCTTCCCCCTCTCATCACAATAATCCATGAAATTTTTCAGATGAATACTCCATGCCCTTGTCATCACAATGCTCCATTACCCCTGTCATAACAATGCTCCATGACCCCTGCCATCACAATGTTCCACAGCCTTGTCATCACAAGGCTCCATGACCCTTGTCATCACAATGCTCCACGGCCCCTGTAATCACAATGCTCCATGCCCTTGTCATCACAATGCTCCAAGACTGCTGTTATCACAATGCTCCATGCCCCTTTTCATCTCACTGCTCCATGAACCCTGTCATCAAAATGCACCATGCCCATCATCATAATGCTTCATGCTATTGTCATAACAATGAAATCAAAATGCTCTATGACCTATGTCATCACAATGCACCAAACCCTTCTGATCACAATGTTCCATAACACTTGTCATCACAACGCCCCATGACGCTCCTCATCACAATTATCCATGGTCTTCTCATCACAATGCTCCATGACCTTTGTCATCACAATGCTCAATACCCTTGTCATCACAATGCTCCCTGACACTTGTCGTCAGTATGCTCCTTGAACCCTGTCATGACAAGGCTCCATGCCTTTTTCATCACAATGATCCATGCCCTTTTCATCACAGTGCTCCAAGACCCCTGTAATCACAATGCTCCATACCCTTGTCATCACAGTGCTCCGTGATGCATGTCATCAGAACGCTCCATGTCCTTCTCATCCCAATGCTCCATGCCCTTGTCATCACAATGCTCCAAGACCCCTGTAATCACAATGCTCCATGCCCCTTTTCATCAGAATGCTCCATGAGACTTGTCATCACAAGGCTCCATGGTCTTCTTATCACAATGCTCCAGTACCTTGTCATCACAATGCTCCATGACCCCTATCATCACAATACTCCATGAATATTTTCAGCCCAATGCTCCATGACCTTCTCATCACAATGCTCCATGATCCGTGCCATCACAATGCTCCAGGACCACTGTCATCACAACGCTCCATGAACCCTGACAACACAATGATCCGGGACTCTTGTGATCAAAATGCTCCATGAAACTTGTCATCACAATGATCCATGCCCTTGTCATCCCAATGCTCCATGACCAATCTGATCACAGTGCTCCTTGAGGCTTGTCATCACAGTGCTCCATGAACCTTGTCATCACAATGCTCCATGCCTTTGTCAGCAAATGCTACATAATCTTTTCATCACAATGCTCCATGCACTTGTCATCACAATCCTCCATGACCCTTGGGATCACATTGCTTCATGCCCTTGTCATCTCTCTCTTGCCTTTGTGGTTTTTACAGATTTTCAGATATCCGTTTTTACCGGTCGGAAGTGACAATTCTTTGTAGTGTGGATTTGCATTGTGCACTTGCTTGATTGGCCAAAAAGGGTGTATGCGTTTTCTCCTGAATTCAGGAGAAAAGTCATACGCCCTTTTTGGCCAAGTGCATCATTGTCGAAGTAGTGATGCTTTTCCTGAGCTTTAAAGGTGATTCTAATTTACCTCTTGAAATATGTTTTGTGCAATTCTGCCTCATTTTCAAGTCCACTTCTTTGCCTTTCCTCAACAGATTTTTGGAATTGAGTAGTTCTTTATAACTGCAGGTTTGTGAATTTCTGTGCCCCTGAGCTCCAATTTTGAAATCCCATTTTTGTGAGCTGTCCGCAAATCCACAATAATGCTTCAGGACCTATACTGGTTCCAGGGGTGGCTATACTGGTTCCCTGCTCTTGGCTGAGGCTTTGGTTAATTCTTCTTCCTGAATGGGAAATTAGAGTGACATGTGCCCGTCCAAATGCCTTCATCTACTCTCTGATTGGTTCTCCCTCTTCCCTTTCATCCTCTGCACAATTAGCAAACTGTGCGAACCAGGAGGTTTTAGGGGTTGACTCTCCAAAGTTGGGAGATTGATAGTAAAGCAGTTGGAATGCCAAATTGGAGCACAAGGAGAGGAAAAATTAGGAGATTTTTAGAAACCTTTCGCCAAAACAGTGTGTTCATTCTCTAGGTTTCCCATACATGTTATAACTGTAGTGATATTCCTTTCTACCTGGAGATTTGGGACCCATGGAATGGTGGCATGCATTACTACTTTAAAGGGTCTGCATTTTCTCTCCCAATCTCACCAGTCCTCTCATTCCCTGGTGTCCAGCCTTATGTCTCATCCAGCTCTCTTTGCAGATAGGGTCATTCCAGGTTTCATCAGAACCCCTGAAGGAATTGTGTAAGAATTTCGCTGTTATTTTGTTTTGTTTTTGAAATTCATTTTTATAATGGGGTTGAACTGATTTTCACGGACATGTTTATGCCGGTCTAGACACAATTGATTCCCTTACAGAGACAAATGAATACATAGGTTTTAAGATTTTTTACTAGTCAGATATATTCCTCTGTGTGGAATAGGGGTGTTGAGTCCCGTTCACTGAGGAAAGTGTAGGTGTTGTCTATTCTGTATTCGGTTTATGGAATGATACCTGTGCTAACATCAAACTCTGGTTTTATGCATCACCCCACCTCTACTTTCCCCTTAAGCAGGCATAAGAGTGTTTTCTAAATGTGAGACTCTGTTCTCTTTCCTATTTCAGTTCATGTGTTGTGATGTTGACATTACCTCTATAAGTGATATCTTATGATTAGATTCTTTTTCTGTGTGACTTATTGCACTTAGAATCATCGTACCTTAATCCACTCATTTTGCTGCTACTGGCCTTATGGCATTGATATCACGTCTGAGTGATATTCCGTTGTACAAAATTACCACAAGTTCTTTATGCATTTCTCTTTTTCCTTGGATATTTTATGTGTACCGAAGTGGAGGTTCTTGTATGCAGAGCAGCCCTAAATTTTGGGGTGCCTGTGTCTTGTTGATATTTAGTCTTCCCAAGTCATATGCCCATGAGTTGAAGTCCCCTTTGCTCGGGGGCTTTGTATTTTAGATGTTTTAGGAAACAGCATACACTTCTTCAGAGTGGCTCTTGGATATTTATACCCCACCCATCAGCGTGACCAGGCTCCGTGTTCTCCATGGCCTCTCCTGCATTTCTGGTTTGTACACATTTTTTGGATGGCCTTTCTGAGCAGTGGAAATTGAGACTTCTTTATTGAGTGGACTTGCATTTCCCGCTTGCTTGGTTGGCCAAAAATTCTGTATGTGTTTTTTTCCTGAAGATATTCACGAAAAAATCGCATACACCCTTTTGCCCAACTGCATCATTTTAGAAATTCTGCTGCTTTTCATATGCTTTAACTGTGAGTACAATCTACCTTTTGAAATCTGTTTCCTGCAATTCTGCCGCTCATTCAGATCCTCTTCGTTGCCTTATCTGAATATATATTTTGGATGTTGGTTATCATTTATATCTTTGCAGGTCTTTGAATTGTCTGCTCCTGAGCTCCATTTTTCAACTCGCATTTTTTGTGAGCTGGCCGCCAAACCATTGTATTGCTTCCGGCCCTATTCTGGTTCTGGGGAGGCATGCTGTGCCTTTGGTTAATTATTCTTCCTAATGGGATATTAGAGTGACATGTGCCTGTCAGAACTCCTACAGCTAGTCTCTCATTGTTTCCCCCTCTTCCCTTTTATCCTCTGCACAAATTGCAAACTGTGTGAAACAGGAGGTTAAAGGTGCTGATTCTCCAAGTGGGGAGATTGTTAGTAATGTGGCTGGAATGGCGAACCCCAGCACCAGGAGATCAAAAATGAGGTGCATTTTAGACACCTTTCCTGAGCACACGGTGTACGTTCATCTTGGTTTTCCAGGCATGTTTTCGCTGTCAGAAGATTCCCTTGAACCTGCAGATTTGGGACCCATGGAATGGGTACCAGGCTGTATTACTTTAAAAGGTCTGCATTTCCTCACCCAGCCTCTCTAACATGTCTTAGCGTGCATAGCTTCCCGTCTTATATATCATCCTGCTGTGGGTCTACATGTGTTCATTCCATGTTACATCGTAGCCCTTCAACAAAAGTTGTAAGAATTTTTGCCTGTCTCACTGTTTTTTTTTTTTTTTTTTTTTTTTTGCGGTACGCGGGCCTCTCACCGCTGTGGCCTCTCCCGTTGCGGAGCACAGGCTCCGGACGCGAAGGCCCAGCGGCTATGGCTCACGGGCCCAGCCGCTCCGCGGCATGTGGGATTCTCCCGGGCCGGGGCACGAACCCACGTCCCCTGCATCGGCAGGCGGACTCTCAACCACTGCGCCACCAGGGAAGCCCCTGTCTCACTGTTTTTATACATATTTTTAAATTTATTTTTATATTGGTTACAGCTGATTTTCAAAGCTCTGTTTTTTGCTGCTGTGCAACCACTTGATTCATGTACTGTGAGACAACAATAAATTCTTTTTCAGATGCTTACCAGTCATATGTATTATTTTCCAGTGACTTGAGTGGGCTGAGTGCAGTTCTTTGAGGTACCGTGTAGGCCTTGTCAGTTATTCAATTTGGTACTTGGAATGGTATCTTTGCTAATTTCAACCTCCTGGATAATACCTCACCCTTCCCCACCTCTCCCATTTAGCAGCCTTACGTCTATTTTCTACATATTTGACTATGTTTCTGTTTTGTAATTTATTTCATGTGTGGCCATTTTTGATTCCACCTTTAAGTGACATCTTATGATATGTGTCTTTTTCTTTCTGAGATACGTCACTTAGAATGATCGTATGTATCTCCTACAGAGTTGTTACAACTGGCCTTATTTCATTGATTTCTGGATGAGTAATATTCCACTATAAATAAGTACCCCATCTCTTTTATCCATTTTATCCTTCCAGGGACATTTATTTTATATCCAAGTTGAGGCCCTTTTTAACAGAGAGGTGGTAAACGTTGGGGTGCCTGTTTTCTGTCGATTTTTGTTTTTCCCTAGGTATACACCCATGAGTGCAAGTGCCCTATGCTCTGTAGCTCATTTTTTAGATGTTTTAGCAAACACAATGCACTTCTCCAGAGTGGTCATTGAAAATTACATTTCCACTATCAGCCTCACAGGGCTCCCTTTTCTCCTCACCCTGTCCTGCATTTCGGGTGTTTACACTTTATGTGGATGGCCCTTCTGACTGATGTGAAGTGATACATTTTGTAGTATTGATTTCCATTGCCCATCTGTTTGGTTGGATAAAAAGTGTGTATGGCCTTTACTTGAATATATTCAGAAAAAATGCATACGCCCTTTTTGGCCAACTGCATCATTGGCGATGTTCAGCCCCTTTTCTTGTGCTTTAATGGGGAGTCCTTTCCACATCTTCAAATCTGTTTCCTGACAATCTCCCTTGCTTACAAGTCCTTTTCTGTGACTTACCTCAAGACATTTTTTGACGATAGATATTTTCAACTCTGCAGTTTCATGAATTTTAGTGCCCCTGAATTCCATTATTCAACTTGTGTTTTTGGAAACTGGACACAAAACAGCGGGATTTCCTCTAGCCCTATTCTGTTTCCGTGGGCAATTCTAGCCTTTGATGAATTTGTCTTCCAGATTGGAAATTACAGTTGCATGTGCCTGTCCGAACAACTAGGACTTGTCTCTAAATTTTTCTCATCCTTCCGCTTCATCCTCTGGATAAATTCCAAACTGTGTTCAACAGGATGTTGACGGTGCTGATATCCCCAAGTGAGGAGATTGTTAGGAAAGATGCTGAAGGAGTGAACCCGAGCACCAGGCGATGAGGAGATGAGGTGCCTTTTCCAAACTGTTTCCGATCAAACGGTGTACCATCCTCTAGGTGTGACAGGCATGTTTTAGCCGTAGGAATGGTCCTGTGCATGTAAGGAGAACACCAGGGAGTTTTCCAAATCAGTGCCTCCCTGAACCCCAAACTGGGGAATTTTTAAGCTATGGCTACATATATGTCCATTAAGGGCCTTGGGAAATAGGCAGAGTCCAAACTTTAGATGATTGAAATCTTCAGAGTCAGAAGTGCTCACCATCGGCCTTGCTTAGGTTACATTTTATCTGTCATTGATAGATGATGTCAATAAAAATATCTATTCTTTTCCAGATTATTTCCCCTTATAGGTTATTGCAAAATATTCAGTGTAGTTCCCTGTGCTATACAGTAGTTCCTTGTTGATGATCTGTTTTATACATAGCAGTGTGTATGTGTTAATCCCAAACTGTTAATTTATCCCTTCACCTACCTTTCCCCTTTGGTAATAATAAATTATAAGATTGTATACTTCTCAGAAATGGGGAAGCTGAAAGAGAGGTATAATTTTCAATGGAAAAGCATTCAAAACAAGATTAAAGCTTCAGCCAAGAGTATTCGATGTACATCCTTGGGAATAAATCACTTCATTTCTCTAATGTTGACCTGACAAATAAGACAGACGTCTTCACTAAACTTGCTTATAATAAAGTGATGGAAATATCAGATGTAAGTCTTAGAAACATCTTATTTTACCCGAACCTTATACACTGCTCTAGGTTGACTACAGTTTGGCTCACACATCTGTTCATTGAAGTTACAATGTTCTCAATTTCTGTTACTGATCCTCCAGAGTGGACCCCAACAGGAGTCCCCGTGCCCAGTGTCATTGGAGCCAACAGATCAAGACTGAGTTTGGTTCAGAAGCAAAGGAAACTTTATATTTTGAAAACAGAATGGAGAGGTGAGAGCGTGCACTCCCCCGCGGACTCTGGGCTGGGCTGCTGTGTAGGGGTCCCAGCAGCGTCAGCGGGAGGGAGGGGATGGAGCTCTCGAGGGCTGGGTTGGCTGCAGTTCAGGCTCTATGTCGCAGAGTCTGCATGGGACCCCGCTAGCTGAGGTGTCGACCCAGCCATTCTGCACTAGGAAATCGTGTCTGAAGTGCTGGGTGTGGGACCTCTGCATGCGGAACCATAGGAGCACGTGAAATTAGACAAAGCACAAAGGAAAAACAGGTTAGACTTTATTTTATTGCCCAGATTCTCTTTTTATCTCACAGAAATTTTTAATGAACGTTGCCGGAGACGAACACCTCCTCTGCTTTTTGTCCCGTTCCTTATTCTTGGGGTGCTGAGGGTGCAGACACCTCTTTTGTAACTGCTTCATGCTGAGGTGGGAGCCCTCATACACGAGGGGATGGGCAAAACTTCTCCCCAGCAGCCTCCAGGTGAGGTTGATTGTCCCAAGGCCTCCTGCCTCACTGCTCGTCCACCTGAGCACCAGCATTGGAAGTGTTATAGATTCTAATGACCTTTAAGGGTCCAGGAAAGAGATGCACAGAGATGATGCTGTGGCAGGTTTCACCCCATCCCACATTTGTTCGGTGAACTTAGGCTGACGTATTTGCCAACCTAGATGCTCTGACCAGTAGTCTGTGCTTTCTTTAATTATGTCCCTGAATTAATGTACAAACAGCACCATGTGTCAAAGCCCGGCCCGCTCAACTCCCAGACAGTCCAGGGTCGGTGGTGATCCAGGACCATGACGTCCACTGAGTCAACTGCCATTTGAAGAAGCCAGCAGTCCAGCCGGTCATATTGGCCAACATCACCGTGGTGTCTGTAGGGTTTTCTATGGTGAAATCGTGATATACATTTCCTCCACCAAGCTTGTTAGCTCCCGTCTGGGGGCAGTAAGTCCTGCAAGCAGTAGTCTGCTCTTTCGGGGCACAGACTTGTTTTCTGAGGAAACTCCAGGTCAAGTGATGTTCACACGAGTCATCTTGGGGGCCCATTGCCTCCGTTTGTCTCTCTGGAGGTTGGAGTTGGAGAGCTTCCTCACTCGAGGTCAGTGTGTCCGCAGCGCGACCCCTGCAACTTCAGGGCATGATGGGTGGTTAGGATCACCACGTGGGTTCCTTTTCCCTTAGGAGGGAGCTGGCCTTGCTGGCTCCTGATTTCCAGCTTTTTAGATACCCCAGTATCCTGGCCTGATGGGGCAGTGGGCAAAGCCCTTGGTGACCATAGTTTATCATACCTGAAGAGCATTCTTGTGTTGCTCCATTTCAAGTGGTCCCAGTTTTTGCACTAAGGCTCCAAGGGCGATTAACCTTTGACCGGGTATGTAAAGGTCAAAGGGTTTAGCTAAATTAGGGAGTTCCTGGGCAAGGGCCTGAATTGACTGCTCTTTCCATTCTTGAAATGCTGCTTCTGGATTCTATTCAAAAGAATCATCATCATTTCGTGTCAGTGTTTCATGTAGAGGCCAAGCTATTAGACTGTAGTTAGGGATCCAGATGCAGAAAACCTTGGCCTCCCCAGGAACCCCTAAGCTGTCTTCTAGTTTTAGAAGAGGTAAGGCTGCACATGGCTTCTTCCCTATCCTGGGATGCGTTTCTCCGAATATCTGTGAGAATGAAAACCAGGCATGTCACCTTAGCCTGGGATAATTGAGCCTTTTCCTTGGACACCTTCTATCCTTTCTTGGCTAGGTAGTGCAGAGGCGTCTTTAGTAGGCCTGGCGATCAGAATGTCATCTGCATATTGAAGGAGGGTTCCCTTTTGCAGAGGTAGAACTTTTAGGTCTTTAGAGGACATTTCCCCAATGATGGTGTGGGGATTTTTGAACCATTGGGGCAGGACGGCCCAGCATTATTGCTTTTGTTGCATGTTGTGTCCTGCCACTCACAAGCCAAAAGTTCTTGTGACTCTGAGATGAATGGAATACAGAAGAAGTCATCATTGAAGTCTAATACAGAATGCCATGGCCTGGTGGATGGTAGAATGACCAGCAGGGTGTAGGAAATAGGAGCTACTCGATGTATATCCTCGGTGGCTTCACTGACTGTCCTGATATCCTTTACCAGGTCTCCAGCAGCCCATGGGGCTCTCGTGGTCAGGCCAATCCCAGGATATGGAGCTCACCTGGGCTGTGCCGCCCAACCCACAGCCCACGGGGCTCTCGTGGTCAAGTCCCTCCCAGCGTATGGAGCTCATCTGTGCAGCTACACAGCAGCCCATGGGGCTCTCCTAGTCAGGCCCTTCCCAGGATACAGAGCTCCCCTGGGCCGGTAACCCAGCAAGGCTGGACACACAGGAACTGTGCACATAGCCAACCTTGCAGAGAACCCAAAGCTCACCCGTCGCTCACAGCTGACACAGAACATCTCAGAGCAGGACTTGAACTAACAAACAGCAGCTCTGAGAGGTCTGTGACCCTGGGTATCACTCTGTGCAGCCTCTCTCTGCCTGGTCTTCCAGACACCTCCACTGCAGCCAGGGCACCAGGCCTCTGTCTCCACCCACCATCACTCCTCTCATTGACTCCTGGGTTCCTCTCATTCGGATAGGGTCTTCTTGAAGTTGTTTTCCACTCATAGACAAGATAAAATGATAAGAAAACAAGCCGCAGCTGCAGCCCCTTGTCTATCCTGACTCTCAGGAGCCCACCCCTGTTCCTTGGGCCTGGCCTATTTAGCAAGGTTCATTTTCTGCAACTGTGAGCCCCTGAGGGGTGAGGATTGGCTGATTTGGGCAGCCTGACACTGCCAGCCAGCCCTCCCCAGGTGTTCCTGGGTTGAGGTCAATATAAACACCTCTCCAGTCAGCAAGAGACCCTGTTGCTGTGCCTGGCGCCATATTCTCTGCCCCGTCAGCAGTGCCGGGGCTGGGGTGGTGGGAGGGAGTGAGGGGCCGTGGCTTTGTGGGTGGCCCAGTTTGAGGGGGGCTCTGATGGACTTTCTGCAGGAGTTGCCAGGCTGCCACCTGCTAAAGAAGAAGATGTGTCACCCATACCTGCCGCTGGAATTTCTCCCCAGGCAGTGGTGTGGAAGTAAAAAAGCAGTGGGGGCCGTGGCAGGAGGGGTATCTCAGGCAGGGAAATGGAAAGCTTCCAGAAGAGCATCTGGGGCCAGGACCATCCTGGCTGGACTGCAGGCACCATGTCGGCCTACGTGCTGTTGCTTGTGTGACTCCACATCCCTTCCTCTAGTCTTGCAAGTTCTTGTACATATTCAGGTGTTTTACCTGGAAAGGGTGGGAAGAGTTCAGCTGCAGCAGGACTGGGGCTCAGCTCACATTTACTCACAGACGCCTCGAAAGAGTCCCCCTGCTTTGCAATGAGGATGCTCCTTGTGGGGGGGGGAGTGCTGCTGACTGCATGGGAGACGATTTCACACCTCTGACCAACTTAAGAATTTTTACCAGGGGAGCAAGTGCCCTGATACAATTTTCCTCTGTATAACTGGTAGGTTCTGTTTTGTTTTTTTTTCTTTTTTTCTTTTTGGTTCAAGGTAGATTTTATTTATTCCTCTTTTTTATAATTTAGAAATATAAACATGGAAATAATGCATTAATATAAAGAGGTCTATATGAAGGGAAAAACTTTTTTTCTGTTTTTTTTTAAATTAAATGTTATTTATTTATTTTTAATTTTTTTAAAATTTATTTATTTCTTTTATACAGCAGGTTCTTATTGGATATCTATTTTATACATATAAGTGTGCACATGTGAATCCCAGTCTCCCAATTCATCCCACCACCAGCCTCACATGGCATTCCCCCCTTGGTTCCATATGTTTTTTCTCTACATCTGTGTCTCTATCTCTGCCCTTCAAACCGGTTCACCTGTACCATTTTTCTAGGTTCCACATATATGCATTAATATACAATATTTGTTTTTCTCTTTTTGACTTACTTCACTCTGTATGACAGTCTCTAGATCCATCAAGGTCTCTACAAATGACCCAATTTCATTCCTATGTATTGCTGAGTAATATTCCATTGTATATATGTACCACATCTTTATCCATTCGTCTGTCTGTGGGCACTTAGGTTGCTTTCATTACCTGGCTATTGTAAATAGTGCTGCAATGAACATTGTGTTGACTGTGTCTTTTTGATTTATGGTTTTCTCTGGGTATATGCCCAGTAGTGGGATTGCTGGATTATATGGTAATTCTATTTTTTGTTTTTAAAGGAACCTCCATACTGTTCTCCATAGAGATTGTATTGATTTACATTCCCAACAATAGTGGAAGAAGGTTCCTTATCTCCACACCCTCTCCAGCATTTGTTGTTTGTAGATTTTCTGATGATGCCCATTCTAAGAGGTGTGACGTGATACCTCATTGTAGTTTTGATTTCCATTTCTCTAATAATTAGAGATGTTGAGCAGATTTTCATGTGTGTCTTGGCCATCTCTATGTCTTCTTGGAATAAATGTCTATTTAGATCTTCTTCCATTTTTGTATTGGGTCGTTTGTTTTATTAATATTGAGCTGCATGAGCTGTTTATATATATTGGAGATTAAGCAATTGTCCATTGATTCGTTTGCAAATATTTTCTGCCATTCTGAGGGTTGTCTTTTCGTCTTGTTTGTAGTTTCCTTTGCTTTGCAAAAGCTTTTACGTTTCATTAGGTCCCACCTGTTTAGTTTTCTTTTTTATTTCATTAGTATAGGAGGTGGATCAAAACAGATCTTGCTGTGATTTACGTCAGAGTATTCTTCGTAAGTTTTCCTCTCAGAGTTTTATACTGTCCAGTCTTACATTAAGGTCTCTAATCCATTTTGAATATATTTTTATGGATGGTGTTGGGGAGGGTTCTAATTTCATTCTTTTACATGTAGCTGTCCATATTTCCCAGCACCACTGATTGAAGAGACTGTCTTATCTCCATTGTATAGTCTTGCCTCCTTTGTCATAGATTAGTTGACCATAGGTGTGTAGGTTTATCGCTGGGCTTTCTTTTTTTTTTCCTTTTACACGTTTATTGGAGTATAATTGCTTTACAATGGAGTGTTTGTTTCTGCTGTATAACAAAGTGAATCAGCTATACATATACAAATGTCACCAGATCCCCTCCCTCTTGCATCTCCCTCCCACACTCCATATCCCACCCCTTTAGGTGGTCACAAAGCACTGAGCTGATCTCCCTCTTCTATGTGGCAGCATCCCAGTAGCTATGAGTGTTACATTTGGTAATGTATTTATGTCCATGCCACTCTCTCACTTCGTCCCAGCCTACCCATTCCCCTTCGGGTGTCCTCAAGTCCTTTCTCTACTTCTGTGTCCTTAATCCTGTCCTGCCACTAAGTTCTTCAAAATCTTTTTTTTTTCTTCATTAGATTCCGTATATCTCTGTTAACATACAGTATTTGTTTTTCCCTTTCTGACATACTTCACTGTGTAGGACAGATTCTAAATCCATCCACCTCAGTACAAATAAGTCAGTTTTGCTTCTTTTTATGGCTGAGTAATATTCCATTGTATATATGTGCCAGAACTTCTTTATCCATTAATCTGTCGATGGACACTTAGGTTGCTTCCATGTCCTGGCTATTGTAAATAGAGCTGAAATGAACATTTTCGTACAAAACTCTTCTTGAATTATGGTTTTTGCAAGGCAAATGCACAGTAGTTGGATTGATGTGTCGTTTGGTACTTCTGTTGTTAGTTATTTAAAGGAACCTCCGTACTGTTCTCCCTAGTGCCCATATCAATTTACATTCCCACCCACAGTGCAAGTGTGTTCCCTTTTCTCCAATAAAGGCCTCTCCAGCATTTATTGTTTTGTAGATTTTTTTTGATGATTGCCACTCTGACTGCTGTGAGGTGATACCTCACGGTAGCTTTGATTTGCATTTATCTAATGCTTAGTGATGTTCAGCATCCTTTCATGTGTTTCTTGGTAATCTGTATATCTTCTTTGGAGAAATGTCTATTTAGGTCTTGTGCCCGTTTTTGGATTGGGTTGTTTGTTTTTGTGATATTGAGCTACATGAGGTGCTTGTAAAGTTTGGACATTAATCCTTTGTCAATTTCTTCATTTGAAAATATTTTCTCCCATTCTGAGGGTTGTTTTTGCATCTTGTTTATGTTTTCCTGAAATGTGTAAAAGCTTTTAAGTTTCATTAGGTCCCATTTGTTGATTTCTGTTTTTATTTCCATTTCTCTAGGAGGTGGGTCAAAAAGGATCTTGCTGTGATTTATGTCATAGAGTGTTCTGCCTATGGTTTCCTCTATGTGTTTTATAGTGTCTGGTCTTATATTTAGATCTCTAATCAATTTAGAGTTTATTTTTGTGTATGGTGTTATGGAGTGTCCTAATTTCATTCTTTTATGTGTAGGGGTCCAGTTTTCCCAGCAACAATTACTGAAGAGACTGTCTTTTCTCCATTGTATATCCTTAGATCCTTTGTCATAGATGAGATAGCCATAGTTATGTAGGTTTATCTCTGAGCTTTCTGTCCTGTTCCATTGATCTGTGTTTATGCCAATCTACATACACTTGATTCCATTATGGAGACATATAAATACATAGGTATCAAGATTATTAGCAGTCAGATATATTCCTCCTCAGTGAATAGGGTGATTTGTGTCCAGTTCATTGAGAAAGGAGTAGGTCTTGTCTATTACATATTTGGTATATGGAATGGTATCTGTGCTAATTTCAAACTCTGCTTTTACACATCACCCCACGTCACCTTTCCCCTTAAGGAGGCATAAGTGTGTTTTCTAAATGTGTAACTCTGTTCTCTTTTGAAATTCAGTTCATGTGTATCCATGTTTACATTCCCTCTATAAGTGATATATTACAGTAAGTTTCTTTTTCTTTGTGGCTCATTTCACATAGCATCATCGTACCTAAAGCCACTCATTATGCTGCTATTGGCCTTATGACGTTGATTGTATGTCTGTGTGACATTCCATTGTATATAAGTACCACAACATCTTTATCCATTATTTTTTTTCCTTTTCTGGTGTATTTAAAGTGTACCGAAGTTGAGGTTCTTGTAAACAGAGCAGCCATAAACTTTGGGGTGGCTGTGTGTTGTGGATTTTTAGTTTTCCCAAAATACACGCCCATGAGTGGAAGCGTGCTATGCTCTGTAACTCTGTTTTAGAAAACAACATACAGTTCTCCAGAGAGGCTGTAGACACTTTACATTCTGTCCAACGGCATAACCAGGCTCCCTTTTCTACATGGCCTGTCTTGTATTTGTGGTTTTTACACAATTTGCGGATGGCCCTTTTGACCGGAGGTAAGTGACACTTCTATGTAGTGTGGATTTGCAATGCCTGATGGCTTGCTTGGCCAAAAAGGGCGTATGCATTTTTTCCTGAATATATTCAAGAAAATACACATACTCCCTTTTCGGCCAAGGACATCATTGTCGAAGTTCTGTCACTTTTCATGTGCTTTAAAGATGACTCCAATCTACCTCTTGAAATCTGTTTCCTTCAATTCTGCCTTGCATTCAAATCCTCTTCACTGCCTTACCTCAATATATTTCTGGATGATAGTTGTCCCTTATAACTCTGCAAGTTTGTGAATAGCTGTGCCCCTGATTTCCATTTTTCAAATCGCCTATTTGTGAGCTGGCTGCAATACCGCAGGATGGCTTTAGGCCCTAGTCTGGTTCCGGGGCTGCAGGCTGAGCCTTTGTTTAATTCTTCTTCCTGAGGTGAAACTAGAGAGACATGTGCCCATCCAAACACCTACAGCTAATCTCTCATTTGTTTCCCCTCTTCCTGTTCATCCTCTGCACAATTTGCAAACTGTGCATAACAGGAGGGTAAAGCGGCTGAAACTCCAAGTGGGGAGATTTTCAGTAATGCAGATGGAATGGCGAAGCCCAGCACGATGAAAGGAAAAATGATGTACCTTTTAGAAAACTTTCCCGATTACACAGTGTACCAACCACTGGGTTTCCCATGCATTTTTAACTGTAGGAAGATTCCCTTAAACCTGGAGTGTTGGGACCACTAGAATGGGTAGCACAAAGTATTGCTCTAAGTGGTGTTCTTTTGCTCACACAACCTCAGCAATCTTGTCAGCTCCAAGTGTCCAGTCTTATGTCTCATCCACAGGTGGGTGTAAAGTTGGTCAATCCACGTTGCATCACAGGCCCTGAACGTAATTTTTTAAGAATTTCTCTCTGTTTCGCTGTTTTTGCATTTTGCTTTTGAAATTTATTTTTATACAGGGGGTTTAGCTGAATTTCAGTGCAGTGTTCATGCTGTTATACACACACATGATTCCTTTATGGAGACATGAGAATACATATGTTTTAAAATACTTAAAGTCAGATATATTCCTCTGCAATGAATAGGGGGTGCTGAGTCCAGTTCATTTTGCTGGGAGTAGGTGTTGTCTATTACATACTTATTATGTATTGGTATCTGTGCTAATTTAAAACTGTGGTATTATGCATTACCCCACCTCGCCTTTCCCCTTAAGCAGGTAGAAGATTGATTTCTAAATGTGTGACTCTGTTGTGTTAGAAATTCAGTTCATGTGTAGCCATGTGTACATTCCCGCTATGAGTCATATCTTATGATAAGATTCGTTACTCTTTACTCTTTCCTAACTCAGTTCATGTGTAGCCATGTTTACAGGACCTTCATAAGTGATATCTTATGATAAGTTTCTTTTTCTCTGTGACTTATTTCACTTAGAATCATCGTACCTGAATCCACTCATTTTGCTGCTACTCGCCTTATGACATTGATTTCATGGCTGAGGGATATTCCATCTTATGTAAGTAACACAGTTTCTTGATCAATTTGTGTCTTTCCTGCGATATTTAAGGTGTACCCAAGTTGAGGTTCTGTAAGCAGTGCAGCCCTAAATTTTGGGGTGGCTCTGTCTTATTGATTTTCAGTTTTCCCAAGGTATATTCCCTAGACTGGAAGTGCCCTTGGCTCTGTAGCTCTGTTGTCTAATTGTTTTAGGGAACACATTGCACTCCTCCAGAGAGGCGGTTGGCAATTTACATCCCGCCCATCAGAATAACTAGGCTCCCTGTTCTCCAGGGCCTGTCTTGCCTTTCTGTTTTTTTTACATATTTTGCAGATGTCCCTTTTGACCGCTGGGAAGTGATATTTCTTTGTACTGCAGAATTTCATTGCCCGCTTGCTTGCTTGGCCAATAAGGGCGTATGCATTTCCTCCTGATTATATTATGGAGGAAACACATACACACTTTTTGGCCAAGTGCATCATTGTCGAAGTTGTGCACCTCTTCCTGTGCTTTAAAGTCGATTCCAAAGTACCTCTTGAAATCTGTTTCCTGCATTTCTGGCTCGCTTTCAAGTCTGCCTCATTGCCTTCCCTCAACATATTTTTGGACTATAGTTGTCCTTTATTACACTGCCAGTTTGTGAATTGCTGTGCCCCTGAGCTCCATTTTTCAACTCGTTTTTTGTGAGCTGACCGCAAGTCCAAAATTGTGCTTCAGGACCTATACTGGTGCCCAGCGGGTGGCTGAGACTTTGGTTGATTTTTCTTCCTGCCAGAAAATTACAGTGACATGTGCCCGTCCAGACGCCTAACAGCTACTCTCTCATTAGTTCTCCGTCTTCACTTTCATGCTCTGCCAATTGGCAACCTGTGCGAACCAGGAGGTTAAAGGGGCTGTCTCTCCAAGTTGGGAGATTGATAGTAAAGCTGTTGGAATGTCAAACCGGAGCTCCAGGAGAGGGACAATTAGTTGAGTTTTAGAAACCTTTCGTATTCAGAGTGTGTCCATTCTCTAGGTTTCCCGTACATGTTATATCTGGAGTAATATTCCCTTCAACCTGGAGATTTGGATCCCTTGGAATGTGTGCCACGCAATATTGCTTTAAATGGTCTGCATTTGCTCACCGAATCTCACCAATCCTCTCAGTCCCAAGTGTCCAGCCTTATGCCACATCCAGCTGTCATTATAGATAGTGTCATTCCAGGTTTCATCAGAGCCCCTGAAGGAATTTTAAAGAATTTCCCTGCTTTTTTGTTTTGTTATTGAAATACCTCCTTAGTGGGTTTGAGCTGATTCTCACTGCCATGTTTATGCCAGTCTAGACACACTTGATTACCTTATGGAGACATATCGATACATAGGTTTTAAGATTTATACTAGTCAGATGTATTCCTCTGAGGGAAATATGGGGTTTTGAGTTCCTTTAACTGAGGAAAGTTTAGGTCTTGTCTATTCCGTATTTGGATTTTGGATCGGTACCTGTACTAATATCAATCTCTGGTTTTATGCATCACCACACCTCTCCTTCCCCCTTAAGAAGGCATAAGGGTGTTTTCTGAATGTGAGACTCTTTTCTCTTTCCTAACTCACTTCATGTGTAGCCATGTTTACAGGACCTTGATAAGTGATATCTTATGATAAGTTTCTTTTTCTCTGTGACTTATTTTCCTTAGAATCATCATACCTGAATCCACTCATTTTGCTGTTACTGGCCTTATGACATTGATTTCATGGCTGAGAGATATTCCATCGTACGTAAGTACCACAATTTCTTGAACCATTTTTGTCTTTCCTGGGATATTTCAGGTGTACCCACGTTGAGGTTCTTGTAAGCAGTGCAGCCCTAAATTTTGGGGTGGCTCTGTCTTATTGATTTTCAGTTTTCCCAAGGTATATTCCCTAGACTGGAAGTGCACTTGGCTCTGTAGCTCTGTTGTTTACTTTTTTGGGGGAACACAATGCATTCTTCCAGAGAGGCAGTTGGCAATTTACATCCCGCCCATCAGCATAACTAGGCTCCCTGTTGTCCAGGGCCTGTGTTGCCTTTCTAGTTTTTACACATTTTGCAGATGTCCCTTTTGTCCAGTGGCAAGTGATACTGCTTTGTAGTGCAGATTTGCATTGCCCTTTTGCTTGCTTGGCCAAAAAGGGCATATGCATTTTCTCCTGAATATATTCTGGAGAAAACTCATATGCACTTTTTGGCCAAGTGCATCAGTGTCGACAATGAGCCCCCCTTGCTGTGCTTAAAAGGCAATTCCAAAGGACCTCTTGAAATTTGTTTCATGCTATTGTGTCTCGTTTTCAAGTCCGCCTCATTGCCATCCCTCAAACGATTTTTGGACTATAGTTGTTGTGCCTTACGCTGCCAGTTTTTGAATTTCTGTGCCCCAGAGCTCCATTTTTCAACTCGTTTTTTGTAAGCTGACAGCAAATCCACAATTTTGGTTGAGGACCTGTACTGGTTCCTGGCGGGTGACTGAGACTTTGGTTAATATTTATTCCTGACGGGAAATTAGGGTGACATGTGCCCATCCAAATGCCTAACAGCTACTCTCTCATTGGTTCTCCCTCTTCCCTTTCATCCTCTGCCAAATTGGCAACCTGTGCGAACCAGGAGGTTAAAGGGGCTGTCTCTCCAAGTTGGGAGATTGATAGTAAAGCAGTTGGAAACTCAAACTGGAGAACCAGGATAGGGACTACTAGTTGAGTTTTAGAATCCTTTTGTATTCACAGTGTTTCCATTCTCTACGTTTCCCATACATGTTATAACTGTAGTGATATTCCCTTTTACCTGTCGAATTGGGAACCATGGAATTGGTGGCATGCATTATTGCTTTAAAAGGTCTGCATTTTCTCATCCAATCTCACCAATCCACTCAGTCCCAAGTGTCCAGCCTTATGTCTCATCCAGCTGTCATTTTAGATAGGGTCATTCCAGGTTTCATCAGAACACCTGAAGTAATTGTGTTAGAATTTCGCTGTTTTTTTGTTTTGTTTATGAAATTCATTTATATAATGAGGTTGAGCTGATTTTCACTGACGTGTTTATGCCGGTCTAGACACACTTGATTCCCTTATGGAGACATATCAATACGTAGGTGTTAAGATTCTTACTAGTCAGATATATTCCTCTGCGGGAATAGGGCTGTTGAGTCACGTTCACTGAGGAAGGAGTAGGTCTTGTCTCTTCTGTATTTGGATTATGCAACGGTACCTGTGCTAATATCAAACTCTGGTTTTGTTCATCTCCCCACCTCTCCTTTCCCCTTAAGCAGGCATAAGTAAGTTTTCTAAATGTGAGACTCTGTTCTCTTTCCTAATTCTGTTCATATGTAGCCATGTTTACATTTCCTTCATAAGTGATATCTTATGTCAGAATGCTCCACGGCTCTTGTCATCATAATGCTCCATGATGCTCGTCATCACAATTATCCATGGCCTTCTCATCACAATGCTCCACCGTCTTGACATCACATTGCTCCATGCCCTGGTCATCACAATGCTCCATGTCCCTTGTCATCACAATTCTCCACCTCTTTGTCATCACAATGCTCGATGACACTTCTCATCACAATGTTAAATGCTTTTGTCATCACAATTCTCCATTCACTTGTCATCGCAATGCTCCCTGACCCATGTCATAGCAAGCTCCATATGCTTGTCATCACAATGCTTCATGACATTGTTATAAAAATTCTCAATGTCCCTTGTCATCACAATGCTGCATGCCAATGTCATCACAATGCTCCATGACACTTGTCATCACAATGCTCCAAGCCCTTGTCATCACAATGCTCCAAGCCCTTGTCATCTCAATGCTCCATGACCTCTGTCATCACAATGTTCCCTGACACCTGTCATCACAATGCTCCAAGACCCTTGTCAGTACAGTGCTCCATGATGCTCGTCATCACAATTACCCAAGGTCTTCTCATCACAATGCTTAAGTGTTTTACCATCACAATGCTCCATGCCCTGTTCATCTCAATGCTCCATGTCCCTTGTCATCACAATTCTCCACGTCCTTATCATCACAGTGCTCCTTGACACTTCTCCTCACAATGTTATATGCTCTTGTCATCACAATTCTGCATGCACTTGTCATCACAATTCTCCAGGACCCCTGTCATAGCAAGCTCCATGTGCTTGTCATCACAAGGTTTCAAGACCTGGTCATTAAAATTCTCAATGGCCCTTGTCATCACAATGATCCATGCCCTTGTCATCACAAAGCTCCTTTACCTTTGTCATCACAATCCTCCATGACACTTGGCATCACAATGCTCCATGTCATTGGCATCACAATGGAACATGACATATGTCATCACAATGTTCCCTGACACCTATCTTAACAATAATGCATGACGTTGTCATCACAATGCTCCATGCCATTGTCATCACAATGCTCCATGACACTTGTCATCACAATGCTCCAAGCCCTTGTCATCACAATACTCCATGCCCTTGTCAGCACAATGCTCCATGACTTCTGTCATCACAATGCTCCCTGACACCTGTCATCACAATGCTCCATGCCCCTTGTCAGTACAGTGCTCCATGATGCTCGTCATTACAATTACCCAAGGTCTTCTCATCACAATGCTTCAGGGTTTTACCATCACAATGCTCCATGCCCTGGTCATCTCAATGCTCCATGTCCCTTGTCATCACAATGCTCCACGTCCTTATCATCACAATGCTCCTTGACACTTCTCCTCACAATTTTATATGCTCTTGTCATCACAGTTCTGCATGAACTTGTCATCACTATGCTCCAGGACCCCTGTCATAGCAAGCTCCATGCGCTTGTCATCACAATGTTTCAAGACCTGGTCATTAAAATTCTCAATGGCCCTTGTCATCACAATGATCCATGCCCTTGTCATCACAAAGCTCCTTTACCTTTGTCATCACAATCCTCCATGACACTTGGCATCACAATGCTCCATGTCATTGGCATCACAATGGAACATGACATATGTCATCACAATGCTCCCTGACACCTATCTTAACAATAATCCATGAGGTTGTCATCAAAATGCTCCATGCCATTGTCATCACAATGCTCCATGACACTTGTCATCACAATGCTCCAAGCCCTTGTCATCACAATACTCCATGACCTTGTCATCACGATGCTCCATGACCTCTGTCATCACAATGTTCCCTGACACCTGTCATCACAATGCTCCATGCCCCTTGTCAGTACAGTGCTCCATGATTCTCGTCATCACAATTACCCAGGGTCTTCTCATCACAATGCTTCAGGGTTTTACCATCAAAATGTTCCATGCCCCTGTCATCACAATGCTCCATGCCCTTGACATCCCAATGCTCCATGCCGCTGTCATCACAATGCTCCGTGACTCCATTCATCACAATGCTTCATGATCTTTGTGATCACAATGGTCAGTGCCCTCGTCATCACAAGGCTCTGTGACCTGTCACCACAATGCTCCATGAACTTTTCATCACAATGCTCCATGACCCTTGTCATCACAATGCTCCATGCCTTTCTCAGCAAAATACACAAAGACACTTGTCATCACAATGCTCCATGTGCTTGTCAACACAATGCTCCACCAGCTTGTCATCACAATGCTCCCTGCACTTCTCATCAAAATGCTCTGTCACCCCTGATATCACACTGTTCCATAACTAGTCATCACAATACTCCCTCACCCTTCTTATCACAATGTTCCATGACCCCTGTCATCACAATACTACATGCACTTATCATCACAGTGCTCCATGACCCCTGACCTCAAAATGCTCCATAACACATGTCATCAAAATTCTCCATAACTTTTGTCATCACAAAGTTCAATGACCCTTGGCATCACAATGCTCCATGTCATTGTCATCACAATGCTCCAGGAACCTTCTCATCACATTGCTCCATGCCCTTGTCATCACAAATGTCCATGACGCTTGTCATCACAATGTTCGATGCCCTTCTCATAACAATGCTCCATGCCCTTGTCATTACAGTCCTCCATGAACCCTGTACCACAGTGTTCCAGGCCCTTTTCATCACAGTGCTCCAGTCCCACTCTCATCACAATAATCCATGAAACTTTTCAGACCAATGCCCCATGGCCTTGTCATCACAATGCTCCATTACCACTGTCATAACAATGCTCCATGATCCCAGTCATCAAAATGTTCCACAGCCTTGTCATCACAAGGCTCCATGACCCTTGTCATCACAAGGCTCCATACACATGAAATCAAAATGCTCCATGTCCTTGTCATCACAAAGCTCCATGATGCATGTCTTCAGAATGCTCCATGGCTTTCTCATCACAATGCACAATTCCCTTGTCATCACAATGCTCCATGACACCTGTCATCACAATGCTCCGTGACTCCAGTCATCACAATGCTTCATGACCTTTGTCATCACAATGGTCCATGCCCTGGTCACACAAGGCTCTGTGATCTTTGTCACCACAATGCTCCATGCCCTTGTCATCATAATGCTCCATGCACACTGTGATCACAATAATCCATGAAAATTGTCAGACCAATGATCCATGCCCTCGTCACATGAGGCTCTGTGATCTTTGTCACCACAATGCTCCATGAACTTTTCTTCACAATGCTCTGTGTCCCTTGTAATCACAATGCTCCATGCCTTTGTTAGCACAATGCTCCATGACACTTGTCATCACAAGGCACCATGGCCCTCTCATCACAATGCTCCAGGACCTTCTCATCGCATTGCTCCATTCCTTTCTCATCACAATGCTCCATGACACCTGTCATCACAGTACTCCATGAATATTTTCAGCCCAATGCTCCATGACTTTCTCATCACAATGCTCCATGACCCATGTCATCACAATGCTACATGACCACAGCTATCAAAATGATCCATGCCACTTTTCATCAGAATATTCCATGCGCTTGTCATCCCCATGCTCCATGACCCCTGTAATCACAATGGTCCTTGACGCTTGTTGTCACATAGCTCCATGACACTTGTCATCACGGTGCTCCATGCCTTTGTCAGCAAAATGATACATGACCTTTTCATCACAATGCTCCATTCACTTGTCCTCACAATTCTCCATTAACTGTGTTATCACAATCCTCCATGAACTTTGGGATCACATTGCTTCATGCCCTTGTCATCACAATGCTCCATGATTCTTGAAATAAAAATGATCCATGAGCTCTCTCATCACAATGCTCCAAACACTTGTGATCAGAATGTTCCATAACACTTGTCATCACAACGCTCCATAACACTTGTCATCACAATGCTCCATGATGCCTGTCATCACAATAATCCATGCCCTTGTCATCACAATGCTCCATGAACTTTGTCATCACAATGCTCCATGAACTTTGTCATCACAATGCTCAATACACTTGTCATCACAATGCTCCCTGACACTTTTCCTCAGAATGCTCCTTGAACCCTGTCTTGAAAAGACTCCATGCCTTTTTCATCAAAATGCTCCATGCCCTTTTTCTCACAATGCTCCATGCCATTGTCATCATAATACTCCACAAGTTTGTCATCAGAATGCTCCAAGACCCTTGTCATCACAATGCTCCATGACCCATCTCATCACAATGCTCCATGACACATGTCATCACAATGCTCCATGAAACCTGACAACACAATGATCCGGGACTTTTGTCATCAAAATGGTCCATGACCCTTGACATCACAATGATCCATTCCCTTGTCATCATAATGCTCCATTACCTTTGTCATCACAATGGTCCCAGTCCTTGTCATCACAATGCTCCATTACATTTGTCATCACATTTCTCCATGACACTTGGCATCACAATGTTCAGTGCCATTGTCATCACAATGCACCGTGACATATGTCACCACAATGCTCCCTGACACCTTTCTTCACAATAATCAATGACCTTGTCATCACAATGCTCCATGCGCTAGTTATCACAATGTGCCATGCCCTCTGTCATCACAATAATCCATGAAACATGTCAGACCAATGTGCCATGCCCTCTCTCATCACAATAATCCATGAAACATGTCAGACCAATGCTCCATGCCCCTTTCATCCCAATTCTCCATGCCCTTGTTATCACAATGCTCCATGAACCCTGTCATCACAATGCTCCGTGACTCCAGTCATCACAATGCTTCATGACATTTGTCATCACAATGTTCCATGCCACTTTTCATCTCAATGCTGCATGAACCCTGTCATCACAATGCACCATGCCCATCATCATAATGCTTCATGCTCTTGTCATCACAATGAAATCAACATTCTCCATGACCTCTGACACCAAAATGCCCCAAACCCTTGTGATCACAATATTCCATAACACTTGGCATCACAACGCCCCATTAAGCTCGTCATCACAATTATCCATGGTCTTCTCATCACAATGCTCCATGACCTTTGTCATCACAATGCTCAATATACTTGTCATCTCAATTCTCCCTGACACTTGTCTTCAGTATGCTCCTAGAACCCTGTCATGACAAGGCTCCATGCATTTTTCATCGCAATGATCTATGCCCTTTTCATCACAATGCTCCAAGACCCCGGTAATCACAATGCTCCATGTGCTTGTCTTCACAAAGCTCCATGACACATGTCATCAGAAAGCTCCATGGCCTTCTCATCACCATGCTCCATGCCCTTGTCATCTCAATGCTCCAAGACCCCATTAATTACAATGCTCCATGCCGCTTTTCATCAGAATGCTCCATGAGAATTGTCATCACAAGACTCCATGGTCTTCTCAGCACAATGCTCCAGGACCTTGTCATCACAATGCTCCATTCCCTTGTCATCACAATGCTCCATGACCCCTGTCATCACAATACTCCATGAACTTTTTCAGCCCAATGATCCATGACCTTCTCATCACAATGCACCATGACCCCTGTCATCACAATGCTCCATGACCACTGTCATCCCCGCGCTCCATGACCCCTCACTACACAATGATCCGGGACTCTTGTCATCAAAAATCTCCATGATATTGTCATCACAATGATCCATGCCCTTGTCATCCCAATGATCCATGACACCTTTAATCAGAATATTCCGTGACCCTTGTCGTCACAGTGCTCCATGACCCTTGTCATCACAGTGCTCCATGGCCCCTGTAATCACAATTCTCCATGAACATTTTTAGCCCAATGCTCCATGAACGTCTCATCACAATGCTCCAAGACCCCTGTAATCACAATGCTCCATGCCCCTTTTCATCTCCGTGCTCCATGAACCCTGTCATCACAATGAACCATGCCCATCATCATAATGTTTCATGCTATTTTCATTACAATGAAATCAAAATGCTCCATGACCTCTGTCATCACAATGTTCCAAACCCTTGTGATCACAGTGTTTCATAAAACTTGTCATCACAATGCCCCATGAAGCTCTATATCACAATTATCCATGGTCTTCTCATCACAAATCTCCATGACCTCTGTCATCACAATGTTCAATACACTTGTCATCACAATGCTCCCTGACACTTGTCGTCATTATGCTCCTTGAACCCAGTCATGAAAAGGCTCCATGACTTTTTCATCACAATGATCCATGCCCTTTTCTTCACAATGTTCCAAGACCCATGTAATCACAATTCTCCATGCCCCTTTTCATCAGAATGCTCCATGAGACTCGTCAATACAAGGCTCCAATGTTTTCTTATCACAATGCTTCAGTACCTTGTCATCACAATGCTCCATTCCCTTGTCATCACAATGCTCCATGACCCCCGCCTTCACAATACTCCATGAATATTTTTAGCCCAATGCTCTTTGACCTTCTCATCACAATGCTCCATGAACCTGTCATCACAATGCTCCATTACCACTGTCATCACAATGCTCCATGACCCCTGACAACACAATGATCCGGGACTCTTGTCATCAAAATGCTCCATGACCCTTGTCATCACAATGATCCATGCCCTTGCCATCCCAATGCTCCATGACCCCTGTAATCACAATGCTCCGTGATGCTTGTCATCACAGTGCTCCATTATTCTTGTCATCAAAATGCTCCATGCCTTTGTCAGCAAAATGCTTCATGACATTTTCATCACAATGCTCCATGCACTTGACATCACAATACTCCATTCCAATTGTCATCAAAATCCTCGGTGAACCTTGGGTTCACATTGCTTCATGCCCATGTCATCACAATGCTCCATGCTCCTTGAAATGAAAATGATCCATGACCTCTGTCATCACAATGCTCCAAACCCTTGTGATCACAATGTTCCATAACACTTGTCATCACAACGCTCCATGATGCCTGTCATCACAATGCTGCATGAAATTTGTCATCAAAATGCTCAATACACTTGTCATCACAATGCTCCCTGACACTTGTCGTCAGAATGCTCCTTGAACCCTGTCATGAAAAGGTTCCATGCCTTTTTCATCACAATGCTCCATGCCCTTTTCATCACTATGCTCCATGCCAGTGTCATTAGAATACTCCACAAGCGTCTCATCAGAATGCTCCATGACCCCTATCATCACAATGATCCATGACACCTGTCATCAAAATGCTCCATTTCCCTTGTCATTACAGTGCTCCATGACACTCGTCATCCCAATTATACATGACCTTCTCATCACAATGCTCCACGGTCTTGAAATCACAATGCTCAATGCCCTGGTCATTACAGTGCTCCATGTCCCTTGTCATCACAATTCTCCACGTCCTTGTCATCACAATGCTCCAAGACATTTCTCATCACAAAGTTACATGCTGTTGTCATCACAATTATCCATGCACTTGTCATCACAATGCTCCATGACACCTGTCATAGCAAGTTCAATGTGCTTGTCATCACAATGTTTCACGACGTTGGCATCAAAATTCTCAGTGGCCTTGGTCATCACAATGCTCCATGCCCTTGTCATTACAATGCTCCATGACAATTCTCATCACAATGCTCCAAGCGCTTTTCATCACAATGCTCCATTACCTTTGTCATTACTATCCTCCATGACACTTGTCATCACAATGCTCCATGCCATTGTCATCACAATGCACCATGACATAGGTCATCACAATGCTCCCTGACACCTGACTTCACAATACTCCATGACCTTTTCTTCACAGTGCTCCATGCCCTTGCATTCACAATGTGCAATGCCCACTGTCATCACAATAATCCATGAAATTTTTCAGACCGATGCTCCATGTCCCTGTCATCACAATGCTCCATGCACTTGTCATCACAATGCTCCATGACACATGTCATCACAATGCTCCGTGACTCCAGTCATCACAATGCTTCAAGACTTTGTCATCACAATGGTCCATGCCCTCATCATCACAAGTCTCTGTGACATTTGTCACCAAAAGGTTCCATGAACTTTTCATCACAATGCTCTGTGACCTTTGGCATCACAGTGCTCCATGCCTTTGTCAGCACAATGTTCCATGACACTTGTCATCACAATGCTCTATGAGCTTGTCAGCACAATGCTCCATGACCGAAGTGATCACAATGTGCCATGCGGTTGTCATCACAATGCTCCACATCCTTGTCATCACAATGCTCCATAAACATTGTCATCACAATGCTCCATGCACTTCTCATGAAAATGCTCTCTCACCACTGATATCACAATGTTCCATCACTAGTCATCAAAATACTCCCTCACCACTGTCATCACAATGTTCCATGACCCCTATCTTCACAATGCTACATGCCGTTATCCTCACAATGCACCACTCCCTTGTCATCAAAATGCTCCATGACCTTTGTCATCAAAAAGCTCCATGACACTTGGCATCACAATGCTCCATGCCATTGTCATCACAATGCTTCATGAAGCCTCTCATCACATTGCTCCATGCCCTTGTCATCACAAAGCTCCATGACGCTTGTCATCACAATGTTCGATGCCCTTCTCATCACAGTGCTCCATGACCTTGTCATTACAATCCTCCATGACCCATGTATCACAGTGTTCCCTGTCCTTGTCATCACAATGCTCCATGCCCTCTCTCATCACAATAATCCATGAAAATTTTCAGACAAATGCTCCATGCCCTTGTCATCACAAAGCTCCATGACGCATGTCATCAGAATGCTCCATGGCCTTCTCATTCACAATGCTCCATGCCAGTGTCATCACAATGCTCCAAGACACCTGTAATCACAATGATCCATGACACCTGTCATCAAAATGCTCCATTTCCCTTGTCATTACAGTGCTCCATGACGCTCGTCATCACAATTATCCATGACCTTCTCATCACAATGCTCCACGGTCTTGAAATCACAATGCTCAATGTCCTGGTCATTACAGTGTTCCATGTCCCTTGTCATCACAATTCTCCACGTCCTTGTCATCACAGTGCTCCCAGACATTTCTCATCACAAAGTTACATGCTATTGTCATCACAGTTATCCATGCACTTGTCATCACAATGCTCCATGACACCTGTCATAGCAAGTTCCATGTGCTTGTCATCACAATGTTTCACGACGTTGGCATCACAATTCTCAGTTGTCTTGGTCATCACAATGCTCCATGCCCTTGTCATTACAATGCTCCATGACACTTCTCATCACAATGCGCCCAGCGCTTTTCATCACAATGCTCCATTACCTTTGTTATCACAATCCTCCATGACACTTGTCATCACAATGCTGCATGCCATTGTCATCACAATGCACCATGACATAGGTCATCACAATGCTCCCTGACACCTGACTTCACAATACTCCATGACCTTTTCGTCACAGTGCTCCATGCCCTTGCATTCACAATGTGCAATGCCCACTGTCATCACAATAATCCATGAAATTTTTCAGACCGATGCTCCATGTCCCTGTCATCACAATGCTCCATGCTCTTCTCATCACAATGCTCCATGACACATGTCATCACAATTCTCCGTGACTCCAGTCATCACAATGCTTCAAGACTTTGTCATCACAATGGTCCATGCCCTCATCATCACAAGTCTCTGTGACATTTGTCACCAAAATGTTCCATTAACTTTTCATCACAATGCTCTGTGACCCTTGGCATCACAATGCTCCATGCCTTTGTCAGCTCAATGTTCCATGACACTTGTCAGCACAATGCTCTATGAGCTTGTCAGCACAATGCTCCATTACCGATGTGATCACAATGCGCCATGTGGTTGTCATCACAATTCTCCACATCCTTGTCATCACAATGCTCCATAAACATTGTCATCACAATGCTCCATGCACTTCTCATGAAAATGCTCTCTCACCACATATATAACAATGTTCCATCACTAGTCATCCCAATACTCCATCACCCCTGTCATCACAATGCTCCATGAAACCTGTCATCACAATGCTCCAGGCCCCTTGTCATTACAGTTCTCCATGACGCTCGTCATCACAATTATCCATGGTCTTCTCATCACAATCCTCCACCGTCTTGCCATCACAATGCTCCATGACACTTAACATCACAATGTTACATGCTCTTGTAATCACATTCTCCATGCCCTTGTCATCACAATGCTCCAACAGCCCTGTAATCACAATGCTCCATGCCCCTTTTCATCTCAATGCTCCATGAACACTGTCATCACAATGAACCGTGTCCATCACCATAATATTTCATGCTATTGTTATCACAATGAAATCAAAACGCTCAATGACCACTGTCATCACAATGCACCAAACCCTTCTGATCACAATGTTCCATAACAACTTGTCATCACAGTGCCCCATGAGGCTGGTCATCACAGTTATCCATGGACTTCTCACCACAATGATCCATGATCTTTGTCATCACAATGCTCAATACACTTATCATCACAATGCTCCCTGACAGTTGTCATCAGTATGCTCCTTGAAACCTGTCATGACAAGGCTCCATGCATTTTTCATCACAATGATCCATTCCCTTTTCATCACAATGCTCCAAGACCCCTGTAATCACAATGCTCCATGTCCTTGCCATCACAAAGCTCCATGACGCATGTCATCAGAATGCTCCATTGATTTCTCATCACAATACTCCATGCTCTTGTCATCACAATGCCTCAAAACCCCTGCAATCTCAATGCTCCATGCACCATTTCATCAGTATGCTCAATGACCCTTGTCATCACAAGGCTCCATGGCCCTCTCATCACAGTGCTCCAGGACCTTCTCATCACATTGCTCCATTCCCTTCTCATGACAATGCTCCATGACACCTGTCATCACAGTACTCCATGAATAATTTCAGCCAAATGCTCCATGACCTTCTCATCACAAATCTCCATGACCCATGTCATCACAATGCTACATGACAACAGTCATCAAAATGATCCATGCCACTTGTCATCAGAATGTCATCACATTGCTCCATGTCCTTGTCATCACAGTGCTCCAAGACCCCTGTCATCTCAATGTTCTGTGACTCAAGTCATCACAAGTCTTCATGACATTTGTCATCACAATGGTCCATGTCCTCGTCACACAGGGCTCTGTGACCTTTCTCACCACAATGCTCCATGAACTTTTCATCACAATGCTCTGTGATCCTTGTCATCACCATGCTCCATGCCTTTGTCAGCACAATGCTCCATGACCGTTGTCATCACAATGCTCCATGCGCTTGTGAGCACAATGCTCCACAACCCATGTCATCACAATGAGCCATGCGCTTGTCATCACAGTGCTCCACATCCTTATCATTACAGTGCTCCAAAAACCTTGTCATCACAATGCTCCATGCACTTCTCATTAAAATGCTCTCTCCCCCCTGTCATCACAATGTTCCGTGATCCGTGTCATGACAATGCTACATGACCTTACCATCACAATGCTCCATGAACCCTGACATCACAATGTCCCATAACTCCTGTCATCAAAATGCTCCATGACCCTTTTCATCACAATCCTCCATGACCCCTGACATCACAATGTTCCATAACCACTGTCATCAAAATATTCCATGATACTTTTCATCAAATTGCTCCATGACCCTGTCATCAAAATGATCCCTGCCCTTCTCATCACAATGCACCATGACCTTGTCATCAAAATGTCCCATGAACTTTGTCATCACAAACTCCATGATCCGTGGCATCACAATGCTCCATGCCATTTTCATCACCATGTTTCATGACCCCTGTAATCACAATGCTCCATGCATATTTTCATCAGCATGCTCCATGAGACTTGTCATCACAAGGCTCCATGGTTTTCTCATCACAATGCCCCATGACCTTGTCATCACAGTGCCCCATTACCCTGTCATCACAGTGCCCCATTACCCTGTCATCACAATACTCCATGAACATTTTCAGCCCAATGCTCCATGACCTTCTTATCACAATGCTCCATGACCCTGTCATCACAATGCTCCATGACCACTGTCCTCACAGAGCTCCATGACCACTGACAACACAATGATATGCGACCCTTGTATTCAAAATGCTCCATGACCCTTGTTATCACAATGCTCCATGCCCTTGTCATCACAATGCTCCATGAAGCCTCTCATCACATTGCCTCATGCCCTTGTCATTACAAACATCCATGATCCATGTATCACAGTGTTCTGTGCCCTTGTCATCACAATGCTATATGCCAACTCTCATCACAGTAATCCATGAAAGTTTTCAGACCAATGCTCAATGCCCTTGTCATCAAAATCCTCCATTGCCCATGTCAAAACCATGCTCCATGAACCCTGCCATCACAATGTTCTACGGTCTTGTCATCACAAGGATCCAATACCCCTGTAATCACAATGCTCCATGCCCCTTTTCATCAGGATGCTCCATGAGAAATGTCACCAAAAGGCTCCATGGTCCTCTCATTACAATGCTCCAGTACCTTGTCATCACACTGGTCCATGCCCACTTAATCAAAAGGCTCTGTGAAATTTGTCACCACAATGATCCATGAAAATTTCATCACAATGCTCTTTTACCCATGTCTTCACTATCCTCCATGCCTTTGTCAGCACAATGCTCCATGACGCTTGTCATCACAATGCTCGATACACTTCTCATCACAATGCTCCATGCCCTTGTCATTACAATCCTCCATGACGCATGTATGAAGTGTTCCGTGCCCTAGTCATCACAATGCTCCATGCCGAATCTCATCACAATAATCTATGAAATTTTCAGACCAATGTTCCATGCACATGTCATCACAATTCTCCATTACCCCTGTCATAACAATGCTCCATGGACCTTGCCAACATAATGTTCCACGGCCTTGTCATCCAAATCTCCATGACCCTTGTCATCATAGTGCTCCAAGACCTCTGTAATCACAATGCTCCATGCCCTTGTCGTCACAATGATTCATAACGCATGTCATAAGAATGCTCCATGGCCTTCTCATGAAAATTCTCCATGCCCTTGTCATCACAATGCTTCAAAACCCCTGTAATCACAATGCTCCATGAACCTTTTCATCAGAATGCTCCATGACCCTTTTCATCAAAATGCTCCATTACCCCTGACATCACAATGTTCCATAACCCCTGTAATCAAAATGTTCCATGACACTTTTCATCAGTTTGCTCCATGACCCTGTCATCACAATGCTCCCTGCCCTTCTCATCACAATGAACCACGACCTTGTCATCAAAATGCTCCATGACGTTTGTCATCACAAAGCTCCATGACCCTTGGCATCACAATGCTCCATGCCATTTCATCACAATGCTATATGAAACCTCTCATCACATTGCTCCATGCCCTTGTCAGCACAATGCTCCATGACGCTTGTCATCACAATGCTCGATACTCTTCTCATCACAATGTTCCATGCACTTGTCATTACAATCCCCCATAACACATGTATCACAGTGTTCCGTGCCCTAGTCAGCACAATGCTCCATGCCGAATCTCATCACAATAATCTATGAAATTTTCAGACCAATGTTCCATGCCCTTGTCATCACAATGCTCCTTTACCCCGTCATAGAAATGCTCCATAACCCCTGCCATCACAATGTTCCACAGCCTTGTCATCCAAGGCTCCATGACCCTTGTCATCACAGTGCTCCAATACCCATGTAATCACAATGCTCCATGCTCTTGTCGTCACAAAGATTCATGACGCATGTCATCAGAATGCTCCGTGGCCTTCTCATCACAATGATCCATGCCCTTGTCATCACAATGCTCCAAGACCCCTGTAATCACAATGCTCCATGCCTCTTGTCATTACAGTGCTCCATGATGCTCGTCATCACAATTATCCGTGATCTTCTCATCACAATGCTCCACGGTCTTGCCATCACAATGCTCCAAGACCCGGTCATCACAATGCTCCATGTCTCATGTCATCACAATTCTCCACGTCCTTGTCATCACAATGCTCCATGACACTTCTTATCACAATGTTACATGATATTTTCATCACAATTCTCCATGCACTTGTCATCGCAATGCTCTATGACCCTTGTCATAGCAAGCTCCATGCACTTGTCATCACAATGCTTCACGACGTTGTCATCAAAATTCTCAATGGCACTTGTCATCGCAATGCTCCATGACCCTTGTCATCACAACGTCCCAAGCCCTTGTCATCAAAATGCTCCATTACCTTTGTCATCACAATCCTCCATGACACTTGGTATCACAATGCTCCATGCCATTGTCATCACAATGCTCCGTGACTCCAGTCATCACAATGCTTCATGAACTTTTTCACCACAATGCTCCATGCCCTTGTCATCACAATATTCCATGAAACATGTCAGACAAATGATCCATGCCCTCTTCAAACAAGGCTCTGTAATATTTTTCACCACAATGCTCCATGAACTTTTCATCACAATGCTCTTTGTCCCAAATCATCAAAATGCTCCATGCGCTTGTCAGCACAATGCTCCTTGACCTATGTCATCAAAATGTGCCATGCGCTTGTCATCACAATGCTCCACATCTTTTTCATCGCTATGCTACTTAAAACTTCTCATCACAATGCTCCATGCACTTCTCATCAAAATGCTCTCTCAACACATATAACACAATGTTCCATCACTAGTCATCACAATACTCCCTCACCCCTGTCATCACAATGTTCCATGACCCCTGTCATCACAGTGCTACATGTCCTTATCATCACAATGCTCCATGACCCCTGACATCACAATGTTCCATAACCCCTGTCACAAAATGCTCCATGAGCCATTTCATCACAATGCTTCATGACCCCTTACATCACAATGTTCCATAACCACTGTCATCAAAATATTCCATGACACTTTTCATCAAATTGCTCCATGACACTGTCATCACAATGCTCCCTGCCCTTCTCATCACAATGCACCACGCCCTTGTCATCAAAATGCCCCAAGACCTTTGTCATCACAAAGTTCCATTATCCCTGTCATAACAATGATCCATGACCCCTGCCATCACAGTGTTCCACGGCCTTGTCATCACAAGCCTCGATGACCCTTTTCAATCCAATGCTCCAAGACCCCTGTAATCACAATGCTCCATGCCCTTGTCATCACAAAGCTCCATGACGCATGCCATCTGAATGCTCCATGGCCTTCTCATCACAATGCTCCATGCCCTTGTCATCACAATGCTCCAACAGCCCTATAATCACAATGCTCCATGCCCCTTTTATTCTCAATGCTCCATGAGCCCTGTCATCACAATGCACCGTGCCCATCACCATAATATTTCATGCTATTGTTGTCACAATGAAATCAAAATGCTCAATGACCTCTGTCATCACAATGCACCAAACCCTTCTGATCACAATGTTCCATAACACTTGTCATCACAATGCCCTATTACGCTGGTCATCACAATTATCAATGGACTTCTCATCACAATGCTCCATGATCTTTGTCATCACAATGCTCAATACACTTATCATCACAATGCTCCCTGACAGTTGTCATCACTATGCTCTTTGAACCCTGTCATGACAAGGCTCTATGCATTTTTCATCGCAATGATCCATTCCCTTTTCATCACAATGCTCCAAGACCCCTGTAATCACAATGCTCCATGTCCTTGTCATCACAAAACTCCCTGACGCATGTCATCAGAATGCTCCATTGCCTTCTCATCACAATACTCCATGCCCTTGTCATCACAATGCTTCAAAACACTTGTAATCACAATGCTCCTTGCACCTTTTCATCAGAATGTTCCATTACCCTTTTCATCAAAATGCTCCATTACCCCTCACATCACAATGTTCCATAACCCCTGTTATCAAAATGTTCCATGACACTTTTCATCAATTTGCTCCATGACCTTGTCATCACAATGCTCCCTGCCCTTCACTTCTCAATACACCACGACTTTGTCATCAAAATGCTCCATGACCTTTGTCATCACAAAGCTCCATGACCCTTGGCATCACAATGCTCCATGCCATTTCATCACAATGCTACATGAAACATCTCATCACATTGCTCCATGCCATTGTCAGCACAATGTTGCATGATGCTTGTCATCACAATGCTCGAAACTCTTCTCATCACAATGCTCCATGCCCCTGTCATTACACTCCTCCATGATGCTTTTCATCACAATGCTCGAAACTCTTCTCATCACAATGCTCCATGCCCTTGTCATTACAATCCTCCATGACACATGTATCACAGTGTTCCGAGCCTTAGTTATCACAATGATCCATGCCGAATCTCATCACAATTATCCATGAAATTTTCAGACCAATGTTCCATGCCCTTGTCATCACAATGCTCCATTACGCCTGTCATAACAATGCTCCATGACCCCTGCCATCACAATGATCCACGGCCTTTTCATCCAAGGTTACATGACCCTTGTCATCACATTGCTCCAAGACCCCTGTAATCACAATGCTCTATGCCCTTGTCTTCACAAAAATCCTTGACGCATGTCATCAAAATGCTACATGGCCTTCTCATCACAATGCTCCATGCACTTGTCATCACATGCTCCAAGACCCCTGTAATCACAATGCTCCCTGCCCTTCTCATCACAATGCACCACGCCCTTGTCATCAAAATGCTCCATCACCTTTATCATCACAAAGGTCCATGACCCTAGCATCACAATGCTCCATTCCATTGTCATCACAATTCTCCATGAACCCTCTCATCACATCACTCCATGCAATTTTCATCCCAAATCTCCATGACGCTTGTCATCACAATGCTCGATGCACTTCTCATCACAATGCTCCATGCCATTGACATTACAATCCTGCATGATCTATGTATCACAGTGTTCCGTGCCCTTGTCATCAGAATGCTCCATGCCCACTCTCATCACAATAATCCATAAAAATTTTCAGACCAATGCCCCATGCACTTGTCATCACAAAGCTCCATTACCCCTGTCATAACAATGCTCCATGACCAATGCCATCACAAGGATCAACGGCCTTGTCATCACAAGCCTCCATGACCCTTGTCATCACAATGCTCCAAGAACCCTGTAATCACAATGCTCCATGCCCTTGTCATCACAAAGCTCCATGACGCATGCCATCTGAATGCTCCATGGCCTTCTCATCACAATGCTCCATGCCCTTGTCATCACAATGCTCCAACAGCCCTAAAATCACAATGCTCAATTCCCCTTTTCATCTCAATGCTCCATGAGCCCTGTCATCACAATGAACTGTGCCCATCACCATAATATTTCATGCTATTATCATCAAAATGAAATCAAACTGCTCAATGACCTCTGTCATCACAATGCACCAAACCCTTCTGATCACAATGTTCCATAACACTTGTCATCACAATGCCCCATGAGGCTGGTCATCACAATTATCCATGGATTTCTCATCACAATGCTCCATGATCTTTGTCATCACAATGCTCAATACACTTATCATCACAATGCTCCCTGACTGTTGTCATCAGTATGCTCCTTGAAACCTGTCATGACAAGGCTCCATACATTTTTCATCACAATGATCCATTCCCTTTTCATCGCAATGCTCCAAGACCCCTGCAATCACAATGCTCCATGTACTTGTCATCACAAAGCTCCATGACGCATGTCATCAGAATGCTCCATTTCCTTCTCATCACAATACTCCATGCCCTTGTCATCACAATGCTTCAAAACCCCTGTAATCACAATGCTCCATGAACCTTTTCATCAGAATGCTCCATCACCCTTTTCGTCAAAATGCTCCATTACCCCTGACATCACAATGTTCCATAACCCCTGTAATCAAAATGTTCCATGACACTTTTCATAAATTTGCTCCATGACCCTGTCATCACAATGCTCCCTGCCCTTCTCATCACAATGCACCACGACCTTGTCATCAAAATGCTCCATGACCTTTGTCATCACAAAGCTCCATGACACTTGGCATCACAATGCTCCATGCCATTTCATCACAATGCTACATGAAACCTCTCATCACATTGCTCCATGCCCTTGTCAGCACAATGCTCCATGACGCTTGTCATCACAATGCTCGATACTCTTCTCATCACAATGTTCCATGCCCTTGTCTTTACAATCCTCCATGACACATGTATCACAGTGTTCCGTGCACTAGTCATCACAATGCTCCATGCCGAATCTCATCACAATAATCCATGAAATTTTCAGACCAATGTTCCATGCCCTTGTCATCACAATGCTCCTTTACCCCTGTCATAGAAATGCTCCATGACCCATGCCATCACAATGTTCCACGGCCTTGTCATCCAAGGCTCCATGACCCTTGTCATCACTGTGCTCCAATACCCATGTAATCACAATGCTCCATGCTCTTGTCGTCACAAAGATGCATGACGCATGTCATCAGAATGCTCCGTGGCCTTCTCATCAAAATGATCCATGCCCTTGTCATCACAATTCTCCAAGACCCCTGTAATCACAATGCTCCATGCCCCTTGTCATTATAGTGCTCCATGACGCTCGTCATCACAGTTATCCGTGATCTTCTCATCACAATGCTCCACGGTCTTGCCATTACAATGTTCCATGCCCCGGTAATCACAATGCTCCATGTCCCATGTCATCACAATTCTCCATGTCCTTGTCATCACAATGCTCCATGACACTTCTTATCACAATGTTACATGATATTTTCATCACAATTCTCCATTCACTTGTCATCGCAATGCTCTATGACCCCTGTCATAGCAAGCTCCATGCGCTTGGCATCACAATGCTTCACGACGTTGTCATCAAAATTCTCAATGGCACTTGTCACCGTAATGCTCCATGACCATTGTCATCACAACGTCCCAAGCCCTTGTCATCAAAATGCTCCATTACCTTTGTCACCACAATCCTCCATGACACTTGGTATCACAATGCTCCATGCCATTGTCATCAAATTGCTCCGTGACTCCAGTCATCACAATGCATCATGAATTGTCTCACCACAATGCTCCATGCTCTTGTCATCACAATGCTCCATGCCCACTGTCATCACAATATTCCATGAAACTTGTCAGACAAATGATCCATGCCCTCTTCACACAAGGCTCTGTAATCTTTGTCACCACAAGGCTCCATGAACTTTTCATCACAATGCTCTTTGTCCCAAGTCATCACAATGCTCCATGCCTTTGTCAGCACAATGCCCCATGACACTTGTCATCAAAATGCTCCATGCGCTTGTCAGCACAATTCTCCTTGACCTATGTCATCACAATGTGCCATGCGCTTGTCATCACAATGCTCCACATGTTTTTCATCGCTATGCTCCATAAAACTTGTCATCACAATGCTCCATGCACTTCTCATCAAAATGCTCTCTCAACACATATAACACAATGTTCCATCACTAGTCATCACAATACTCCCTCACCCCTGTCATCACAATGTTCCATGACCCCTGTCATCACAGTGCTACAGGCCCTTATCATCACAATGCTCCATGACACCTGACATCACAATGTTCCATAACTCCTGCCACAAAATGTTCCATGACCCATTTCATCACAATGCTTCATGACCGCTGACATCACAATGTTCCATAAACCCTGTCATCAAAATATTCCATGACACTTTTCATCAAATTGCTCCATGACGCTGTCATCACAATGCTCCCTGCCCTTCTCATCACAATGCACCACTCCCTTGTCATCAAAATGCCCCATGACCTTTGTCATCACAAAGTTCCATTATCCCTGTCATAACAATGATCCATGACCCCTGCCATCACAAGGTTCCACGGCCTTGTCATCACAAGCCTCGATGACCCTTTTCATCACAATGCTCCAAGACCCCTGTAATCACAATGCTCCATGCCCTTGTCATCACAAAGCTCCATGACGCATGTCATCTGAATGCTCCATGGCCTTCTCATCACAATGCTCCATGCCCTTGTCATCACAATGCTCCAACAGCCCTATAATCACAATGCTCCATGCCCCTTTTCTTCTCAATGCTCCATGAACCCTGTCATCACAATGCACCATGCCCATCACCATAATATTTCATGCTATTGTCATCACAATGAAATCAAAATGCTCAATGACCTCTGTCATCACAATGCACCAAACCCTTCTGATCACAATGTTCCATAACACTTGTCATCACAATGCCCTATGACGCTGGTCATCAAAATTATCCATGGACTTCTCATCACAATGCTCCATGATCTTTGTCATCACAATGCTCAATACACTTATCATCACAATGCTCCCTGACAGTTGTCATCAGTATGCTCCTTGAACCCTGTCATGACAAGGCTCTATGCATTTTTCATCACAATGATCCCTTCCCTTTTCATCGCAATGCTCCAAGACCCCTGTAATCACAATGCTCCATGTCCTTGTCATCACAAAGCTCCATGACACATGTCATCAGAATGCTCCATTTCCTTCTCATCACAATACTCCATGCCCTTGTCATCACAATGCTTCAAAACCCTTGTAATCACAATGGTCCATGCATCTTTTCATCAGAATGTTCCATGACCCTTTTCATCAAAATGCTCCATTACCCCTCACATCACAATGTTCCATAACCCCTGTTATCAAAATGTTCCATGACACTTTTCATCAATTTGCTCCATGAACTTGTCATCACAATGCTCCCTGCCCTTCACATCACAATACACCACGACCTTGTCATCAAAATGCTCCATGACCTTTGTCATCACAAAGCTCTATGACCCTTGGCATCACAATGCTCCATGCCATTTCATCACAATGCTACATGAAACCTCTCATCACATTGTTCCATGCCATTGTCAGCACAATGCTCCATGATGCTTGTCATCACAATGCTCGAAACCTTTCTCATCACAATGCTCCATGCCCTTGTCATTACAATCCTCCATGACACATGTATCACAGTGTTCCGTGCATTAGTCATCACAATGCTCCATGCCGAATCTCATCACAATAATGCATGATATTTTCAGACCAATGTTCCATGCCCTTGTCATCACAATGCTCCATTACCCCTGTCATAACAATGCTCCATGACACCTGCCATCACAATGATCCACGGCCTTTTCATCCAAGGTTACATGACCCTTGTCATCACATTGCTCCAAGACCCCTGTAATCAGAATGCTCTATGCCCTTGTCTTGACAAAGATCCTTGACGCATGTCATCAAAATGCTCCATGGCCTTCTCATCACAATGCTCCATGCACTTGTCATCACATGCTCCAAGACCCCTGTAATCACAATGCTCCCTGCCCTTCTCATCACAATGCACCACGCCCTTGTCATCAAAATGCTCCATCACCTTTATCATCACAAAGGTCCATGACCCTAGCATCACAATGCTCCATTCCATTGTCATCACAATGCTCCAGGAACACTCTCATCACATCGCTCCATGCACTTTTCATCCCAAATCTCCATGACGCTTGTCATCACAATGCTCGATGCCCTTCTCATCACAATGCTCCATGCCATTGACATTACAATCCTGCATGATCTATGTATCACAGTGTTCAGTGCCCTTGTCATCAGAATGCTACATGCCCACTCTCATCACAATAATCCATGAAAATTTTCAGACCAATGCCCCATGCACTTGTCATCACAATGCTCCATTACCCCTGTCATAACAATGCTCCATGACCAATGCCATCACAAGGATCAACGGCCTTGTCATCACAAGCCTCCATGACCCTTGTCATCACAATGCTCCAAGACCCCTGTAATCACAATGCTCCATTCACTTGTCATCACAAAGCTCAATGACGCATGTCATCAGAATGCTCCATGGCTTTCACATCACAATGCTCCATGCCCTTGTCGTCACAATGCCCCAACACCCCTGTAATCACAATGCTCCATGCCCCTTTTCATCTCAATGCTCCCTGAACACTGTCATCACAATGCACCATGCCCATCACCATAATATTTCAAGCTATTGTCATCACAATGAAATCAAAATGCTCAATGACCTCTGTCATCACAATGCACCAAACCCTTCTGATCACAATGTTCCATAACACTTGTCATCACAATGCCCATGAGCCTGCTCCTCACAATTATTCATGGTCTTCTCATCACAATGCTTCATGACCTTTGTCATCACAATGCTCAATACACTTATCATCACAATGCTCCCGGACACTTATCATCAGTATGCTCCTTGAACAGTGTCATGACAAGGCTGCATGCATTTTTTATCACAATGATCCATTCCCTTTTCATCACAATGCTCCAAGACCCCTGTAATCACAATGCTCCATGTCCTTGTCATCACAAAGCTCCATGACGCATGTCATCAGAATGCTCCATTGCCTTCTCATCACAATGATCCATGCCCTTTTCATCACAATGCTTCAAAACCCCTGTAATCACAATGCTCCATGCACCTTTTCATCAGAATGCTCCATGACCCTTTTCATCAAAATGCTCCATGACCCCTGACATCACAAAGTTCCATAACCCCTGTCATCAAAATTTTCCATGACACTTTTCATCAATTTTGCTCCATGACCCTGTCATCACAATGCTCCCTGTCCTTCTCATCACAATGCACCACGACATTGTCATCAAAATGCTCCATGACCTTTGTCATCACAAAGCTCCATGACACTTGGCTTCACAATGCTCCATGCCATTTCATCACAATGCTACATGAAACCTCTCTTCACATTGCTCCATGCCCTTGTCAGCACAATGCTCCATGACGCTTGTCATCACAGTGCTCGATACTCTTCTCATCACAATGCTCCATGCCCTTGTCCTTACAATCCTCCATGACACATGTATGACAGTGTTCCGTGCCCTAGTCATCACAATGTTCCATGCCGAAACTCATCACAATAATCCATGAAATTTTCAGACCAATGTTCCATGCCCTTGTCATCACAATGCTCCATTACCCCTGTCATAACAATGCTCAAAGACACATGCCACCAAAATGTTCCACGGCCTTGTCATTCAAGGCTCCATGACCCTTGTCATCACAGTGCTCCAAGACCTCTGTAATCACAATGCTCCCTGACCTTGCTGTCACAATGATTCATGACGCATGTCATCAGAATGCTCCATGGCCTTCTCATCACAATGCTCCATTCCCTTGTCATCACAGTGCTCCAAGACCCCTGTAATCACAATTCTACATGGCCCTTGTCATTACAGTGCTCCATGATGCTCGTCATCACAATTATCCGTGATCTTCTCATCAAAATGCTCCACGGTCTTGCCATCACAATGCTCCATGCCCTGGTCATCACAATGCTCCATGTCACATGTCATCACAATTCTCCACGTCCTTGTCATCACAATGCTCCATGACACTTCTTATCACAATGTTACATGATCTTGTCATCACAATTCTCCATGCACTTGTCATCGCAATGCTCTATGACCCCGTCATAGTAAGTTCCATGCGTTTGTCATAACATTGCTTCACGACGTTGTCATCAAAATTCTCAATGGCCCTTGTCATCAGAATGCTCCATGCCCTTGTCATCACAATGCTCCATGACGCTTGTCATCACAATGTCCCAAGCCCTTGTCATCAAAATCCTCCTTTACCTTTGTCATCAAAATCCTCCATGACACTTGGTATCACAATGCTCCATGCCATTTTCATCACATTGGACAATGACATATGTCATCACAATGATCCCTGACACCTCTCTTCACAATACTCCATGACCTTGTCATCACAATGTTCCATGCCCTTGTCATCTTAATGAGCCATGCCCAATGTCATCACAAGAATCCATGAAACTTGTCAGACCAGTGTTCCATGCCCCTGTCATCGCAATGCTCCATGCCCTTGTCATCACAATGCTCCATGACTCCTGTCATCACAATGCTCCGTGACACCAGTCATCACAATGCTTCATGACCTTTGTCATCACAATGGTCCATGCCTTCGTCACCCAAGGCTCTGTGACCTTTGTCACCACCATGCTCCATGTCCTTGTCATCACAAAGCTCCATGTCGCATGTCATCAGAATTCTCCATTGCCTTCTCATCAAAATGCTCCTTGCCCTTGTCATCACAATTTTTCAAAACCCCTTTAATCACAATGCTCCATGCACCTTTTCATCAGAATGCTCCATGACCCTTTTCATCAAAAAGCTCCATGTCCCATGACATCACAATATTCCATAACCCCTGTCATCAAAATGTTCCATAACACTTTTCATCAATTTGTTCCATGACCCTCTCATCACAATGCTCCCTGCCCTTCTCATCAAAATGCACCACGACCTTGTCATCAAAATGCTCCATGACCTTTGTCATCACAAAGCTCCATGACCCTTGGCATCACAATGCTCCATGCCATTTCATCAAAAAGCTACATGAAACCTCTCATCACATTGCTCCATGTCCTTGTCAGCAGAATGCTCCATGATGCTTGTCATCACAATGCTCGATACTCTTCTCATTACAATGCTCCATGCCCTTGTCATTACAATCCTCCATGACACATGTATCACAGTGTTCCGTGCCTTAGTCATCACAATGCTCCATGAACATTTTCGGCCCAATGCTCCATGACCTTCTCATCAAAATGCTCCATTCCCTTGTCATCACAATGCTCCAAGACCCCTGTAATCACAATGCTCCATGCCCCTTGTCATTACAGTGCTCCATGACGCTCGTCATCACAATTATCCGTGATCTTCTCATCACAATGCTCCACGGTCTTGCCATCACAATGCTCCATGCCCTGGTCATCACAATGCTCTATGTCCCATGTCATCACAATTCTCCACGTCCTTGTCATCACAATGCTCCTTGACACTTCTTATCACAATGTTACATGATCTTTTCATTACAATTCTCCAGGCACTTGTCATCGCAATGCTCTATGACCCCTATCATAGCAGGCTCCATGCGCTTGTCATGACAATGCTTCACGACATTGTCATCAAAATTCTCAATGGCCCTTGTCATCACAATGCTCCATGACCCTTTTCATCACAATGTCCCAAGCCCTTGTCATCAAAATGCTCCATTACCTTTGTCATCACAATCCTCCATGACACTTGGTGTCACAATGCTCCATGACATTTTTATCACAATGGACAATGACATATGTCATCACAATGCTCCCTGACACCTGTCTTCACAGTACTCCATGACCTTGTCATCACAATGTTCCATGCCCTTGTCATCACAATGTGCCATACCCACTGTCATCACAATAATCCATGTAACTAGTCAGACGAATGTTCCATGCCCCTGTCATCAAAATGCTCCATGCCCCTGTCATCACAATGCTCCATGTCCCTGTCATCACAAAGATCCATGACACATGTCATCAGAATGCTCCATGGCCTTCTCATCACTATGCTCCATGACCTTGTCATCACAATGCTCTAAGACCCCTGTAATCACAATGCTCCATGCCCCTATTCATCAGAATGCTCCATTAGACTTGTCATCACAAGGATCCATGGTCTTCTCATCACACTGCTCCAGGACCTTGTCATCAAAATGCTCCATTCCCTTGTCATCACAATGCTCCTTGACCACTGTAATCACAATACTCCATGAACATTTTCAGCCCAATGCTCCATGACCGTCTCATCACAATGCTCCATTACCCTTGTCATCATAATGTCCATGACGCTTGTCATCACAATGTCCCAAGACCTTGTCATAAAAATGCTCCGTTACCTTTGTCATCACAATCCTCCATGACACTTGGTATCACAATGCTCTATTCCATTGTCATCACAATGGACAATGACATATGTCATCACAATGATCCCTGACACCTGTCTTCACTGTACTCCATGACCTTGTCATCACAATATTCCATGCCCTTGTCATCACAATATGCCATGCACACTGTCATCACAATTATCCATGTAACTAGTCAGACCAATGTTCCATGCCCCTGTCATCACAATGCTCCATGCCCCTGTCATCACAAAGATCCATGACACATGTCATCAGAATGCTCCATGGCCTTCTCATCACAGTGCTCCATGACACCTGTCATCACAATGCTCCATGCCCCTTGTCATTACACTGATCCATGACGCTCTTCATCATAATTATCCATTGTCTTTTTTTTTTTTTTTTTTTTTTTGCTGTGTGCGGGCCTCTCACTGCTGTGGCCTCTCCCGCTGCAGAGCACAGGCTCCGGACGCGCAGGCTCAGCAGCCATGGCTCACGAGCCCAGCCGCTGCACGGCACGCGGGATCCTCCCAGACCGGGGCACGAACCCGCGTCCCCTGCATCGTCAGGCGGACTCCCATCCACTGTGCCACCATGGAAGCCCATCCATTGTCTTTTCATCACAATGCTCCACTGTCTTGCCATCACAATTCTCCATGCCCTGTTCATCACAGTGCTCCATGTCCCAAGTCATTACAATTCTCCACGTCCTTGTCATCACAATTCTTCGTGACACTTCTCATCACAATGTTATATGATCTTGTCATCACAATTCTCCATGCCCTTGTCATCACAATGCTCCATGACGCTTCTCATCACAATGTCCCAAGCCCTTGTCATCAAAATGCTCCATTACCTTTGTCATCACAATCCTCCATGACACTTGGTATCACAATGCTCCATGCCATTGTCATCACAATGGACAATGACATGTCATCACAGTGCTCCCTGACACCTGTCTTCACAATACTCCATGACCTTGTCATCACAATTCTCCATGCCCGTGTCATCACAATGGTCCAAGACACCTGTAATCACAATGCTCCATGGCCCTTTTCATCTCAATGATCCATGAACCGTGTCATCACAATGCACCATGCCCATCATCATAATGCTTCATGCTATTATCATCAAAATGAAATCAATATGCTCCATGACCTCTGTCATCACAATGCTCCAAACACTTGTGATCACAATGTTCCATAACACTTGTCATCACAACGCCCAATGATGCTCATCATCACAGTTATCCTTGGGCTTCTATTCACAGTATTCAATTACCTTTGTCATCACAATGCTCAGTACACTTGTCATCACAATGCTCCCTGACACTTGACATCAGTATGCTCCTTGAACCCTGTCATGACAAGGCTCCATGCATTTTTCAACACAAGGATTCATGCCCTTTTCCTCACAATGCTCCAAGACCCCTGGAATCACAATGCTCCATGCCATTGGCATCACAAAGCTTCAGGACACATGTCTTCAGAATGCTCCATGGCCTTCTCATCACCATGCTCCATGCCCTTTTCATCACAATGCTCCATTCCCATGACATCAAAATACCCCATGACCCCTGTCATCACAATACTCCATGAACATTTTCACCCCAATGCTCCATGACCCCTCTCATCACAAAGATCCGTGACTCCAGTCATCACAATGCTTCATGACCTTTGTCATCTCAATGGTCCATGCCATTGTCACACAAGGCTCTGTGACATTTGTCACCACAATGCTCCATGAACTTTTCATCAAAATACTCTGTGACACTTGTCAACAAAATGCACCATGCCTTTGTCAGCACAGTGCTCCATGACCCATGTCATCACAATGCGCCATGTGCTTGTCATCACAAATCTCCATGAGGCTTGTCATCACAACGCTCGATGCACTTCTTATCACAATGCTCCATGACCTTGTAATTACATTTCTGCATGAAATATGTATCAGAGTGTTCCGTGCCCTTTTCATTTCAATGCTCCATGCCCTTGTCATCACAATGATCAATGACCATTGTCATCACGGTGCTCCAAACCATTGTCATGAAAATGCTCCATTACCTTTGTCATCACAATCCTCCATGACTCTTGGCATCACAATGCTCCATGCCATTGTCATCACAATGGACCATGACATATGTCATCACTATATTCCCTGACACCTGTCTTCACAATACTCCATGACCTTGTCATCCCAATGCTCCATGCCCTTGTCATCACAATGAGCCATGCCCACTGTCATCACAATAATCCATGAAACATGTCAGACCAATGTTCCATGGCCCTGTCATCACAGTGCTCTATGCCCTTGTCATCACAATGCTCCATGAACCCTGTCATCACAATGCTCCGTGACTCCAGTCATCACAATGCTTTATGACATTTGTCATCACAATGTTCCATGCCCACGTCACACAAGGCTCTGTGACCTTTGTCACCACAATGCTCCATGTTCTTGTCATCACAATGTGCCATGCCCACTGTCATCACAATAATCCATGAAACTTGTCAGACCAATGTTCCATGCCCCTGTCATCACAATGCTCCATGCCCTTCTCATCACAATGTGCCAAGAACCTTGTCATCACGATGCTCTAAACCCTTGTCATCAAAATGCTCCATTATGTTTGTCAACACAATCCTTGATGACACTTGGCATCACAATGCTCCATACAATTGTCATCGCAATGGACCATGACATATTTCATCAAAATTCTCCCTGACACCTGTCTTCACAATACTCCCTGACCTTGTCATCACAATGCTCCATGCCCTTGTCATCACAATGTGTCATGCCCACTGTCAACACAATAATCTATGAAACTTGTCAGACCAAAGTTCCATGTCCCTCTCGTCACAATGCTCCATGGCTTTGTCATCACAATGCTCCATAACCCCTGTCATAACAATGCTCCATGATCCCTGCCATCACAATGTTCCACGGCCTTTTCATCCAAGGCTCCATGACCCTTGTCATAACAATGCTCCAAGACCCCTGTAATCACAATGCTCCATGCCCGTGTCATCACAAAGATCTATGACGCATGTCATCAGAATGCTCCATGGCCTTCTCATCACAATGCTCCATGCCATTGTCATCACAATGCTCCAATACCCCTGTAATCACAGTGCTCCATGCCCCTTTTTATCTCAATGCTCCATGAACCCTGTCATCACAATGCACCATGCACATCATCATAATGTTTCATGCTATTGCCATCACAATGAAATCAAAATGCTCCATGACATCTGTCTTCACAATGCTAAAAACACTTGTGACCACAATGTTCCATAATACTTGTCATCACAATGCCCCATGACGCTCGTCATCACAATTATGAGCGGATTAATCATTACAATGCTCCATGACCTTTGTCACCACAGTCCTCAATACACTTATCACCACAATGCTCCCTGACCCTTGTCATCAGTATCCTCCATGAACCCTGTCATGAAAAGGCTCCATGCCTTTTTCATCACAATGATCCTTTCCCTTTTCATCACAATGCTGCAAGACACCTGTAATCACAATGCTCCCTGCCCTTGTCATCACAAAGCTCCATGACACATGTCATCTGAATGCTCCATGGCCTTCTCATCACAATGCTCCATGCCCTTGGCATCACAATGCTCCAAGTACACTGTCATCACAATGCTCCGTGACTACAGTCATCACAGTGCTTCATGACATTTGTCATCACAATGTTCCATGACCTCGTCACACAAGGCTTTGTGACCTTTGTAACCACAATGCTCCATGAACTATTCATCACAGTGCTCTGTGAACCTTGTCATCACAAAGTTCCATGCCATTGTCAACACAATGCTCCATGACCGTTGTCAGCACAATGCTTGATGCGCGTGTAAGCACAATGCTCCATAACCCATGTCATCACAATGCTCCCTGCACTTCTCATCACAATGCACCACGCACTTGTTATCAAAATGCTCCATGACCTTTGTCATAACAAAGTTCCATGACACCTGGCATCACAATGCTCCATTCCATTGTCATCACAATGCTCCATGAACACTCTCACAACATTGCTCCATGCACTTGTCATCACAAATCTCCATGAGGCTTGTCATCACAACGCTTGATGCCCTTCTCATCACAATGCTACATGTCCTTGTCATTACAATCCTGCGTGATCTATGTATCACCGTGTTCCGTGCCCTTGTCATAACAATGCTCCATGACCCCTGCCATCACAAAGTTCCACGGCCTTGTCATCACAAGCCTCCATGAACCTTGTCATCACAATGCTCCAAGACACCTCTAATCAAATGCTCCATGCCCTTGTCATCACAAAGCTCCATGATGCAAGTCATCAGAATGCTCCATGGCCTTCTCATCACAATGCTCCATGCCCTTGTCATCACAATGCTCCAAGACCACTGTAATCACAGTGCTCCATGGCCCTTTTCATCTCAATGCTCCATGAACCCTGTCATCACAATGCACCATGCCCATCACCATAATATTTCTTGCTATTTTCATCACAATGAAATCAAAATGCTCACTGACCTCTGTCATCACAATGGTCCAAACCCTTCTGATCACAATGTTCCATAACTCTTGTCATCACAATGCCCCTTGAGGCTGGTCATCACAATTATCAATGGTCTTCTCATCACAATGCTCCTTGATCTTTGTCATCACAATGCTCAATACACTTATCATCACAATGCTCCCTGAACTTCTCATCAGTATGCTCCTTGAACACTGTCATGACAAGGCTCCATGCAATTTTCATCACAATGCTCCATGTCCTTGTCATCACAAAGCTCCATGACGCATTTCATCAGAATGCTCCATGGCCTTCGCATCACAATGCTCCATGCCCTTGTCATCAGAATGCTACAAAAACCCTGTAATCACAATGCTCCATGCACCTTTTCATCAGAATGCTCCATGACACTTGTCATCACAAGGCTCCATGGTCCTCTCATCACAATGCTCCAGGACCTTGTCATCACAGTGCTCCATTCCCTTGTCATCACAATGCTCCATGACCCCTGTCATCACAATACTACATGTACATTTTCAGCGCAATGCTCAATGACCGTCTCATTACAATGCTCCATGACCCATGTTTTCACAATGCTCCATGACCACAGTCATCAAAATGCTCCATGACCCCTGTCATCACAGTGGTCCATGCCCTCGTCATCAAAAGGCTCTGTGACATTTGTCACCACAATTCTCCATGAAATTTTCATCACAATGTTCTCTTACTCATGTCATAACTATGCTCCATGCTTTTGTCAGCACAATGCTCCATGACACTTGTCATCACAATGCTCTATGCGCTTGTCCGCAAAATGCCCCATGACCTGTGTCATCACAATGCGACATGTGCTTGTCATCACAATGCTCAACAACCTTGTCATCACAGTTCTAGATAAACCTTGTTGTCACAATGCTCCATGCACTTCCCATCAAAATGCTCTCCCATCACTGATATCATAATGTTCCATCACTAGTCATCACAATACTCCCTCACCCCTGTCATCACAATGTTCCATGACCCCTGTCATCACAATGCTCCATGACCCTTTTCATCACACTGTTCCCTGACCCCTGACATCACAATGTTCCATAACCCCTGTCATCAAAATGTCCCATGACACTTTTCATCAAATTGCTCCATGACCCTTTCATCACAATGCTCACTGCCCTTCTCATCACAGTACACCACGCCCGTGTCATCAAAACCCTCCATGACCTTTGTCATCACAAAGCTCCGTGACCCTTGGCATCACAATGCTCCATGCCCTTGTCATCAAAATGCTCCATGAACCCTCTCATCACATTGTTACATGTCCTTGTCATTACAGGCTCCATGATGCTTTTCATCACAATGCTCGATGCTCTTCTTAACACAAAGCTCCAAGGCTTGTCATTACAATCCTCCATGACCCATGTATCACAGTGTTCCGTGCCCTTGTCATCACAATGCTCCATGCCCCCTCTCATCACAATAATCCATGAAAATTTTCAGACCAATGCTCCATGCCCTTGTCATGAAAATGCTCCTTTACCCCTGTTATAACAATGCTCCATAAAAACTGCCATTACAATGTTCCACGGCCTTCTCATCACAAGGCTCCATGACCCTTGTCATCACAATGATCCAAGACACCTGTAATCACAATGCTCCATGCCTTTGTCATCACAAAGCTCCATGACACATGTCATCAAAATGCGCCTTCGCCTTCTCATCACAATGCTCCATGACCTGGTCATCGCAATGCTCCAAGACAACTGTAATCACAATGCTCCACGCCCCGTTTGATCTCAATGCTCCATGAACACAGTCATCACAGTGCACCATGCCCATCATCATAATGTTTCATGCTATTGTCATCACAATGAAATCAAAATGCTCCATGACCTCTCTCATCACAATGCTCTAAACCCTTGTGATCACAATGTTCCATAACACTTGTCATCACAATTCCTCATGACGCTCATCATCACAATTATCCATGGTATTTTATTCACAATACTCCATGGCCTTTGTCATCACAATGCTCAATAAACTTGTCATCACAATGCTCCCTGACAATGGTCGTCAATATGCTCCTTGAAACTTGTCATGACAAGGCTCCATGCATTTTTCATCACAATAATCCTTGCACTTTTCATCACAGTACTCCAAGACCCCTGTAATCACAATGCTCCATGACCTTCTCATCACAATGCTTAATGAAGCATGTCTTCAAAATGCTCTATTGCCTTCTCATCAACATGCTCCATGCCCTTTTCATCACAATGCTCCATTCCCTTGTCATCAAAATGCTCCATGACGCGTGTCATCACAATACTCCATGAATATTTACAGCCCAATGCTCCATGACCTTCTCTTCACAATGCCCCATGAACCCAGTCATCACTATGCTCCATGACCACTGTCATCACAACGATCCATGACCCCTGACAACACAATGATCCTGGACACTTGTCATCAAAATGCTCCATGACACTTGTCATCACAATGATCCATTCCCTTGTCATCACAATGCTCCATAACCCTTGTCATCACAAGGCTCCAAGCCCTTGTCATCACAATGCTCCATTATATTTGTCATCACATTTCTCCATGACACTTGGCATCATAGTGCTCCATGCCATTGTCATCACAATGGATCATGACATATGTCACCACAATGCTCCCTGACACCTGTCTTCAAAATAATCTATGACCTTGTCATAACAATGTTTAATGCCCTTTTTATCACAATGCGCCATGCCCACTGTCATCACAATAATCCAAGAAATTTATCAGACCAATGCCCCATGAACCCTGTCATCCCAAAGCTCCATGACCCCTGTAATCAGAATGCTCCATGACGCTTTTCATCACAGAGCTCCATGACCCTTGTCATCACAATGCTCCATGACCCCTGCCATCACAATTCTCCATGAATATTTTCAGCCCAATGCTCCATGACCTTCTCATCACAATGCTCCAAGATCCCTTTAATCACAATGCTCCTTGCCCCTTTTCATCTCAAGGGTCCATGAACCCTGTCATCACAATGATCCATGCCCATCATCATAATGCTTCATGCTATTTTCATCACAATGAAATCAAAATGCCCCATGACCTCTGTAATCACAATGTTCCAAACCCTTGAGATCACAATGTTCCATAACAGTTGTCATCACAACGCCCCATTACGCTCGTCATCACAATTATCAATGGTCTTCTCATCACAATGCTCCATGACATTTGTCATCACAATGCTCAATACACTTGTCATCACAATGCTCCATGAGCTTGTCAGCACACTGCTCCATGACCGATGTCATCACAAGGTTCCATGCGCTTGTCAACACAATGCTTCACATCTTTGTCATCACAATGCACCATAAAACTTGTCATCACAATACTCCATGCACTTCTCAAGAAAATGCTCTCTCACCACTGATATCACAATGTTCCATCACTAATCATCACAACACTCCCTAACCAATTTCATCACAATGTTCCAAGAACCCAGTCATCACAATGCTACATGCCCTTATCGTCACAATGTACCACTCCCTTGTCATCAAAATGCTACATGACCTTTGTCATCACAAAGCTCCATTACCCTTGGCATCACAATGCTCCATGCCATTGTCATCACAATGCTCCTTGAAGCCTCTCATCATATTGCTCCATGCCCTTGTCATCACAAAGCTCCAAGACTCTTGTCATCACAATGCTCGATGCCCTTCTCATCACAATGCTCCATGCCCTTGTCATTACAATCCTCCATGACCCATGTATCTAAGTGTACCTTGCCCTTGTCATCATAATGCTCCATGCACACTCTCATCACAATAATCCATGAAACTTTTCAGACCAATGCTCCAAGCCCTTGTCATCACAATGCTCCATTACTCCTGTAATAACAATGCTCCATGACCCCTGCCATCACAAGGTTCCACGGCCTTGTCATCACAAGACTCCATGACACTTGTCATCACAATGCTCCAAGACCCTGTAATCACAATGCTCCATGCACTTGTCATCACAAAGCTCCATGACGCATGTCATCAGAATGCTTCATGGCCTTCTCATTCACAATGCACCATGCCCTTGTCATCACAATGCTACATGACCCCTGTCATCACAATGCTCCATGACCACAGTCATCAAAACGATCCATCACCCCTGACAACACAATGATCCGGGACTCTTGTCATCAGAATGCTCCATGACCCTTGTCATCACAATGATCCATGCCCTTGTTATCCCAATGCTCCATGACACCTGTAATCACAATGTTCAGTGACACTTGTCATCACAGTGCTCCATAACCCTTGTCATCAAAATGTTCCATGCATCTGTCAGCAAAATGCTTCATGAACTTGTCATCACAATGCTCCATTCCCATTGTCATCAAAATCCTCGATGAAACTTGGGTTCACATTGCTTGATGCCCTTGTCATCACAATGCACCATGGTCCTTGAAATGAAAATGATCCATGACCTCTGTCATCACAATGTTCCATGCCCATTGCCATCACAATAATCCATGAAACTTGTCAGACCAAAGCTCCATGCCACTGTCATCACAATGCTCCATGCCATTGTCATTACAATGATCCATGACTCCAGTCATCAAAATGCTTCATGACCTTGGTCATCACAATGGTCCATGCCATCGTCATCACAAGGCTCTATGACATTTGTCACCACAATGCTCCATGAACTTTTCATCAAAATGCTTTGTGACACTTGTCATCACAATGCTCCATGCCTTTCTCAGCACAATGCTCCATGAACCTTGTCATCACAATGCTCCATGCCCTTGTCAGCACAGTGCTCCATGACTTTGTCATCACAATGCTCCAAGCCCTTGTCATCACAATGCTCCATTACCTTTGTCATCACAATCCTCCATGACACTTGGAATCACAATGCTCCATGACATTGTCATCACAACGGGTCATGACTTATGTCTTCACAATGCTCCCTGACACCTGTCTTCATAATACTGCATGACATTGTCATCACAATGCTCCGTGCCATTGTCATCACAATGCGTCATTCCCACTGTCATCACAATAATCCTTGAAACTTGTAAGACCAATGTTCCATGCCCCTGTCATCACAATGCTCCCTGCCCTTCTCATCACAATGCACGTCACCCTTTTCATCAGAATGCTCCATGACATTTGTCATGACAAAGCTCCATAACCCTGGGCATCACAATGTTCCATGCCATTGTCATCACAATGCTCCATGAACCCTCTCATCACATTGCTCCATGCCATTGTCATCACAAAGCTCCATGACGCTTGTCATCACAATGCTCCATTCCCCCTGTCATAAAAATGCTCCATGACACCTGCCATCACAAGGATCCACAGCCTTGTCATCACAATACTCCATGATCCTTTTCATCACAATGCTCCAAGACCATGTAATCACAATGCTCCATGCAATTGTCATCAGAAAGCTCCATGACGCATGTCATCAGAATGCTCCGTGGACTTCTCATTCACTATGCTCCATGACCTTGTCATCACAACGCTCCAAGACCCATGTAATCACAATGCTCCATGCCCCTTTTAATCTCAAAGCTCCAAGAACCCTGTCATCCCATGCACCATGCCCATCATCATAATGATTCATGCTATTGTCACCACAATGAAATCAATATGCTCCATGACTTCTGTCATCACAATGCTCCAAACACTTGTGATCACAATGTTCCATAACACTTGTCATCACAATGCCCCATGACGCTCCTCATCACAGTTAACCATGGTCTTCTCATCACAATGCTCCATGAACTTTGTCATCACAATGCTCAATACACTTGTCATCACAATGCTCCCTGACATTTGTCGAGAGTATGCTCCTTGAACCATGCCCTGACAAGGCTCCATCCCTTTTTCATCACAATGATCCATGCCCTTTTCATCACAATGCCCAAAGACCCCTGTAATCACAATGCTCCATTCCCCTTTTCATCACAAACATCCATGACACATGTCATCAGAATGCTCCATGGCCTTCTCATCACAATGCTCCATGCCCTTGTTATCACAGAGCTCCAAGAACCCTGTCATCACAATACTCCATGAATATTTTCAGCCCAATGCTCCATGATCTTCTCATCACAATTCTCCATGATCCCTGTCATCACAACGCTCCATGCTCCTTGAAATCAAAATGATCCATGACCTCTGTCATCACAATGCTCCAAACCCTTGTGATCACATTGTTCCACAACACTTGTCATCACAACGCTCCATGATGCCTGTCATCACAATACTCCATGCCCGTGTCATCACAATGCTCCATGACCTTTGTCATCACAATGCTCAATACACTTGTCATCACAGTGCTCCCTGACACTTGTCGTCAGAATGCTCCTTGAACACTGTCATGAAAAGCCTCCATGCCTTTTACATCCCAATGCTCCATGCCCTTTTCATCACAATGCTCCATGCCATGGTCATCACATTACTCCACAAGCTTATCATCAGGATGCTCCACGACCCTTGTCATCACAATGCTCCATGCCCCTTGTCATTACAGTGCTGCATGACGCTCGACATCACAATTATCCATGGTCTTCTCATCATAGTGCTCCACGGTCCTGCCATCACAATGCTCCATGACATTTCTCATCACAATGTTACATGATCTTGTCATCACATTTCTCCATGCAGTTGTCATCGCAATGCTCCATCACCCCTATCATAGCAAGCTCCAAGTGCTTTTCATCACACTGCTTCAAGACATTGTCATCAAAATTCTCAATGGCCGTTGTCATCACAGTGCTCCATGCCCTTGTCATCACAGTGCTCCATGACCATTGTCATCAAAAAGCTCCAAGCCCTTGTCATCACAATGCTCCATTACCTTTGTCATCACAATCCTCCATGACACTTGGCTTCACAATGCTCCATGCCATTGTCATAACAATGCACCAAGACATATGTCATCACAATGCTCCCTGACACCTGTCTGCACTGTATTCCATGACCTTCTCATAACAATGCTGCATGCCCTTGTCATCACAATGCGCCATGCCCACTGTCATCTCAATAATCCATGAAACTTGTCAGACCAATGCTCCATGCCCCTGTCATCACAATGCTCCATGCCCTTGTCATCACAGTGCTCCGTGATTCCAGTCATCATAATGCTTCATGACCTTTGGCATCAAAATGGTCCATGCCCTCGTCATCACAGGGCTCTGTGAAATTTGTCACCATAATGCTCCATGAACTTTTCATTCACAATGCTCTGTGACCCTTGCCATCACAATGCTCCATGCCTTTGTCAGCAGAGTGCTCCATGACCCTTGTTATCACAATGCTCCATGCGCTTGTTAACAAAACTTTCCACAAACTTGTCATCAAAATGCTCCATAAAACTTGTCATCACAATGCTCCATGTTCTTCTCATCAAAATGTTCTCTCACCACTGATATCAAAATGTTCCATCACTAGTCATCAGAATACTCCCTCAGCCCTGTCATGACAATGTTCCACGGCCTTGTCATCACAAGGCTCCATGAACCTTGTCATAACAATGCTCCAAGACCCCTGTAATCACAATGCTCCATGCCCTTGTCATCACAATGCTCCAACACCCTTGTAATCACAATGCTCCATGCCCCTTTTCATCTCAATGCTCCATGAACCCTGTCATCACAATGCACCGTGCCCATCACCATAATATTTCATGCTATTGTCATCACAATGAAATCAAAATGCTCAATGACCTCTGTGATCACAATGCACCAAACCCTTATGATCAAAATGTTCCATAACACTTGTCATCACAATGCCCCATGACGCTCCTCATCACAATTATCCATGGTCTTCACATCACAATGCTCCATGACCTTTGTCATCACAAAGCTCCTTGACATTTGTCATCAGTATGCACCTTGAACCCTGTCATGACAAGGCTCCATGCCTTTTTCATCACAGTGATCCATGGACTTTTCAGCACAAAGCTCCAAACCCCTGTAATAACAATTCTCCATGCCCTTGTCATCACAAAGCTTCATGATGCATGTCATCAGAATGCTCCATGGCTTTCTCAGCACAATGCTCCATGCCCTTGTCATCACAATGCTCCAAGGCTCCTGTAATCACAATGCTCCATGCCCCTTTTCATCAGAATGCTCCATGACACTTGTCATCACAAGGTTCTATGGTCTTCTCATCACAATGCTCCATTGCTTTTATCATCACAATCCTCCATGACACTTGGTATCACAATGCTCCATGCCATTGTCATCACAATGGACAATGACATATGTCATCACAATGGTGCCTGACACCTGTCTTCACAATAATCCATGACATTGTCATCAAAATGTTCCATGCCATTGTCATCACAATGCGCCATGCCCACTGTCATCAAAATAATCCATGAAATATGTCAGACCAATGCTCCATGTCCCTGTCATCACAATGCTCCATTCCCTTGTCATTACAATGCTCCATGACCACTGTCATCACAATGCTCCGTGTCTCCAGTCATCACAATGCTTCATGACCTTTGTCCTCACAATGGTCCATGCCCTAGTCACACAAGGCTCTGTGATCTTTGTCACTACAATGCTCCATGCCCTTGTCATCTCAATGCTCCATGCCCACTGTCATCACAGTAATCCATGAAACTTGTCAGAACAATGATCCATGCCCCTGTCATCACATTGCTCCATGCCCTTGTCTTCACAATGCTCCATGACCCCTGTCATCACAGTGCTCCGTGACTCCAGTCATCAAAATGATTCATGACCTTTCTCATCTCAATGGTCCATGCTCTCGTCACACAAGGCTCTGTGATCTTTGTCACCACAATGGTCCATGAAATTTTCATCACAATGCTCTGAGTCCCTTGTCATCACAATGCTCCATGCCTTTGTCAGCACAATGCTCCCTGACACTTGTCATCAAAATGCTCCATGTGCTTGTCAGCACAATGCTCCATGACACATGTCATCACAATGTGCCATGCTCTTTTCATCACAATGCTCCACATCCTTTTCATCGCTATGCTCCATAAAACTTGTCATCACAATGTTCCATGCACTTCTCATCAAAATGCTCTCACACCACATATATCACAATGTTCCATCACTAGTTATCACAATACTCGCTCACCCCTGTCATCACAATGTTCCATGACCACTGTCATCACAGTGCTACATGCTCTTATCATCACAATGCTCCATGACCCCGGACATCACAACGTTCCATAACCCCTGTCATCAAAATGTTCCATGATACTTTTCATCAGTTTGCTCCATGAATCTGTCATCACAATGCTCCATGCCCTTCTCATCACAATGCACCACGACCTTGTCATCAAAATGCATCTTGACCTTTGTCATTACAAAGCTCCATGACCCTTGGCATCACAATGCTCCATGCCATTTCATCACAATGCTACATGTAACCTCTCATAACATTGCTCCATGCCCTTGTCAGCACAATGCTCCATGACACTTGTCATCACAATGCTCGATACTCTTTTCATCACAATGCTCCATGCCCTTGTCATTACAATCGTCCATGACACATGTATCACAGTGTTTCGTTCCCTAGTCATCACAATGCTCCATGCCGAATCTCATCACAATAATCCATGAAATTTTCAGACCAATGTTCCATGCCCTTGTCATCACAATGCTCCATTACCCCTGTCAAAACAATGCTCCATGACCCCTGCCATCACAATGTTCCACCACCTTGGCATCCAAGGCTCCATGACCCTTGTCATCACAATGCTCCAAGACCCCTGTAATCACAATGCTCCATGCCCTTGTCATCACAAAGATCCATGACACATGTCATCAGAATGCTCCATGGCCTTCTCATCACAATGCTCCATGTCCTTGTCATCACAATGCTCCAAAACCACTGTAATCACAATTCTCAATGTCCCTATTCGTCAGAATTCTCCATGAGTCTTGTCATCACAAGGCTCCATGGTCTTCTCATCACACTGCTCCAGGACCTTTTCATCACAATTCTCCATTCCCTTGTCATCACAATGCTCCTTGACCACTGTCATCACAATACTCCATGAATATTTTCAGGCCAATGCTCCATGACCTTGTCATCACAATTCTCCATGCACTTGTCATCGCAATGCTCTATGACCCCTCTCATAGCAAGCTCCATGCGCTTGTCATCACAATGCTTCACGACGTTGTCATCAAAATTCTCAATGGCCCTTGATATCACAATGCTCCATGTCCTTGTCTTCACAATGCTCCATGACGCTTGTCATCACAACATTCCAAGCCCTTGTCATCAAAATGCTCCATTACCTTTGTCATCACAATCCTCCATGACACTTGGTATCACAATGCTCCATGCCATTGTCATCACAATGGACAATGACATATGTCATCACAATGCTCCCTGACACCTGTCTTCACAATACTCAATGACCTTGTCATCACAATGTTCCATGCCCTTGTCATCACAATGCGCCATGCCCACTCTCATCACAATAATCCATTAATCTTGTCAGAGCAATGCTCCATGACCCCTGTCATCACAATGCTCCGTGACTCCAGTCATCACAATGCTTCATGACCTTTGTCATCACAGTGGTCCATGCCCTCTTCACACAAAGCTCTGTGATCTTTTTCAGCACAATGCTCCATGAATATTTCATCGCAATGCTCTGTGTCCCTTGTCATCAAAATGCTCCATGCCTTTGTCACCACAATGCTCCATGCCCTTTTCATCACAATGCTCCATGCCCACTGTCATCACAATAATCCATGAAACATATCAGTCCAATAATCCATGCCCCTGTCATCACATTGCTCCATGCCCTTCTCATCACAATGCTCCATGACCCCTGTCATCACAGTGCTCCGTGACTCCAGTCATCACAATGCTTCATGACCGTTCTCATCACAATGGTACATGCCCTCGTCACACAAGGCTCTGTGATTGTTTTCACCACAATGCTCCATGAATATTTCATCACAATGCTCTGTGTCCCTTGTCATCAAAATGCTCCATGCCTTTGTCAGCACAATGCTCCATGACACTTGTCATCAAAATGCTCCATGCGCTTGTCAGCACAATGCTCTATGACCCATGTCATCACAATGCACCATGCGCTTGTCATCACAATACTCCACATCTTTATCATTGCTATGCTCCATAACACTGGTCATTACAATGCTCCATACACATCTCATCCAAATGCTCTCTCACCACATATATCACAATGCTACATCACTAGTCATCACAATACTAGCTCAGCCCTGTCATCACAGTGTTCCATGACCCCTGTCATCACAGTGCTACATGCCCTTATCATCACAATGCTCCATAACCCCTGACATCACAATGCCCCATAACCCCTGTCACAAAATGCTCCATGACCCATTTCATCACAATGCTTCATGACTCTTTACATCAGAATGTTCCATAACCCCTGTCATCAAAATATTCCATGGCCCTTTTCAACAAATTGCTAAATATCCCTGTCATCACAATGCGCCCTGTCCTTCTCATCTCATTGCACCATGCCCTTGTCGTCAAAATGCCCCATGTCCTTTGACAACACAAAGTTCCCTGAAACTTGGCATCACAATGCTCCATGGCATTGTTATCACAATGCTCAATGAAATCTCTCATCACATTGCTCCATGCCATTGTCATCACAATACTCCATTACACCTGTCATAACAATGCTCCCTGACCCCTGCCATCACAATGTTCCACGGCCTTGTCATCACAAGGCTCCATGACCCTTGCCATCACAATGCACCAAGACCTCTGTAATCACAATTCTCCATGCCCCTTTTCATCTCAGTGCTCCATGAACACTGTCATCACAATGCACCATGCCCATCATCATAATGATTCATGCTATAATCATCACAATGAAATTAAAATGCTCCATGACCTCTGTCATCACAGTGCTCCAAACCCTTCTGATCACAATGTTCCATAACTCTTGTCATCACAATGCCCCATGACGCTTGTTATCACAATTATACAAGGTCTTCTCATCACAATGCTCCATGACCTTTGTCACCACAATGCTCCATACACTTTTCATCACAATGCTCCCTGACACTTGTCATCAGTATGCTCCTTGAACACTGTCATGACACGGATCCATGCCTATTTCAACACAATGATCCATTCCCTTTTCATTACAATGCTCCAAGACCACTGTTATCACAATGCTCTGTGACTTCAGTCATCACAATGCTTCATGACATTTGTCATCACAATGGTCCATGACCTGGTCACACAAAGCTCTGTGACCTTTGTCACCACAATGCTCCATGAAATTTTTATCACAATGCTCTGTGACCCTTGTCATCACAAATCTCCATGCCTTTCTCAGCACAATGCACCATAACCCATGTCATCACAATGCACCATGCATTTGTCATCACAATGCTCCACATACTTGTCATCAAAATGCTCCATGATCTTTGTCATCACAATGCTCAATACACTTATCATCAGAATGCTCCCTGACAGTAGTCATCAGTATGCTCCTTGAACACTGTCATGACAAGGCTCCATGCATTTTTCATCACAATGATCCATTCCCTTTTCATCACAATGCTCCAAGACCCCTGTAATCACAATGCTCCATGTCCTTGTCATCACAAAGCTCCATGACGCATGTCATCAGAATGCTCCATGGCCTTCTCATCACAATGCTCCATGCCCTCGTAATCACATTGCTTCAAAACCCCTGTAATCTCAATGCTCCATGCACATTTTCATCAGAATGCTCCATGCACTTGTCATCACAATGCACCATGACCCTTGTCATCGCAATGTTCCAAGCCCTTGTCATCAAAATGCTCCATTACCTTTGTCATCACAATCCTCCATGACACTTGGTATCACAATGCTCCATGCCATTGTCATCACAATGGACAATGACATATGTCATCACAATGCTCCCTGACACCTGTCTTCACAATACTCCATGACCTTGTCACCACAATGCTCCATGCCCTTGTCATCACAATGCTCCAACACCCTTGTAATCACAATGCTCCATGCACCTTTTCATCTCAATGCTCCATGAACCCTGTCATCACAATGCAACATGCACCTCATCATAATGCTTCATCCTATTGTCATCACAATGAAATCAAAATGCTCCATGACATCTGTCACCACAATTCTCCAAATCCTTGTGATCACAGTGTTCCATAACACTTGTCATCAAAATGCCCCATGACGCTCGTCATTACTAATATGAATGGTTTTCTCATCACAATGCTCCATGACCTTTGTCACCACAATCCTCAATATATTTATCATTACAATGCTCCCTGACACTTGTCATTAGTATGCTTCTTGAACCCAGTCGTGAAAAGTCTCCATGCCTTTTTTATCACAATGATCCATACCCTTTCATCAGAATGCTCCAAGACCCCTGTAATCACAATGCTCCCTGCCCTTGTCATCACAAAGCTCCATGACACATGTCATCAGAATGCTCCATGGCCTTCTCATCACAATGATCCATGCCCTTGGCATCACAATGCTCCAAGAACGCTGTAATCACAATACTCTGTGACTACAGTCATTGCAGTGCTTCATGACATTTGTCATCACAATGGTCCATGACCTCCTCACAGAAGGCTCTGTGACCTTTGTCACCACAATGCTCCATGAGCTTTTCATCACAATTCTCTGTCACCCTTGTCATCACAATGCTCCATGCGTTTGTCAGCACAATGTTCAATGACCCTTGTCATCACAATGCTCCATGTGCTTGTCAGCACAATGCTTCACATCCTTGTCATCAAACTGCTCCATAAACCTTGTCATCACAGTGCTCCATGCACTTCTCATCAAAATGCTCTCTCACCAATGATATCAAAGTATTCCAACACTAGTCATCACAATACTCGCTCACCCCTGTCATCACAATGTTCCATGACCCCTGTCATCAAAATGCTATATGCCCTTATAATCACAATGCTCCATGAGCCCTGACATCACAATGTTCCATAACACCTGTCATCAAAATGCTCCATGTCCCGTTTCATCACAATGCTCCATGCCCCCTGACATCAGAATGTTCAATAATCCCTGTCACAAAATGCTCCATGACCCTTTTCATCACAATTCTCCATGACACCTGACATCACAGTTTTCCATAACCCCTCTCATCAAAATGTTCCATGACACTTTTGATCAAATTGCTCCATGACCCTGTCATCACAATGCTCCCTGCACTTCTCATCACAATGCACCACGGCCTTGTCATCAAAATGCTCCATGACATTTGTCATCACAAAGCTCCATGACCATTGGCATCACAATGCTCCATGCCATTATCATCAAATGCTCCTTGAACCCTCTCATCACATTGCTCCATGCCCTTGTCATCACAAAGCTCCATGACGCTTGTCATCACAATGCTCGATGCCCTTCTTATCACAATGCTCCATGCCCTTATCATTACAATCCTCCATGACCTAGGTATCATAGTGTTCCGTGCCCTTGTCATCACAATGCTCCAGGCCCACTCTCATCACAATAATCCATGAAACTTTTCAGACCAATGCTCCATGCCCTTGTCATCACAATGCTCAATTACACCTGTCATTATAATGCTCCATGACACCTGCCATCACAAGGTTCCATGGCCTTGTCATCACAAGCCTCCATTACCCTTGTCATCACAATGATCCAAGACCGCTCTAATCACAATGCTAAATGTCGTTGTCATCACAAAGCTCCATGATGCATGTCATCAGAATGCTCCATGGCCTTCTCATCACAATGCTCCATTCCCCTTTTTCATCTCAATGCTCCATGAACCCTGTCATCCCAATGCACCATGCCCATCATCATAATGCTTCATGCTGTTGTCATCACAATGAAATCAAAATGCTCCATTACCTCTGTCATCACAATTCTCCAAACCATTGTGATCACAATGTTCCATAACACTTGTCATCACAATGCCCCATGACGCTGGTCATTACAATTATCCATGGTCTTCTCATCACAATGCTCCATGACCTTTGTCATCACAATGCTCAATACACGTGTCATCACAATGCTCCCTGACACTTGTCGTCAGTATGCTCCTTGAACCCTCTCATGACAAGGCTCCATGCATTTTTCATCACAATGATCCATGCCCTTTTCATCACAATCATCCAAGACCCCTTGTATCACAATGCTCCATGTCCTTTTCATCACAAAGCTCCATGACACATGTCATCAGAATGCTCCATTGCCTTCTCATCACAATGCTCCATGCCCTGGTCTTCACAATGCTACAAAACCCCTGTAATCACAATGCTCCATGAACTTTTATCAGTATGCTCCATGACAATTTTCATCACCAGGTGCCATGGCCCTCTCATCACAATGCTCCAGGACCTTCTCATCGCATTGCTCCATTCCCTTCTCATCACAATGCTCCATGACCCCTGTCATCACAGTACTCCATGAATATTTTCAGCACAATGCTCCATGATCTTCTCATCACAATGCTCCATGACCCATGTCCTCACAATGCTACATGACCACAGTCATCAAATTGATCCATGCCACTTGTCATCAGAATATTCCATGAGCTTGTCATCCCCATGCTCCATGACCCCTGTAATCACAATGGTCCTTGACGCTTGTCGTCACAGAGCTCCATGACACTTGTCATCACGGTGCTCCATGCACTTGTCTTCACAATTCTCCATTACCAGTGTCATCACAATCCTCCATGAACCTTGGGATCACATTGCTTCATGCCCTTGTCCTCAGAATGCTCCATGATTCTTCAAATCAAAATGATCCATGACCTCTGTCATCACAATGCTCCAAACACTTGTGATCACCATGTTCCATAACACTTGTCATCACAACGTTCCATGATGCCTGCCATCACAATACTCCATGCCCTTGTAATCACAATGCTCCATGAACTTTGTCATCACAATGCTCAATACACCTGTCATCACAATGCTCCCTGACACTTTTCCTCAGAATGCTCCTTGAACCCTGTAATGAAAAGGCTCTATGCCTTTTTCATCACAATGCTCCATGCCCTTTTTCTCACGATGCTCCATGCCACTGTCATCACAATACTCCACAAGCGTGTCATCAGAATGCTCCAAGACCCTTGTCAACACAATGCTCCATGATCCCTGTCATCACAGTGCTCCATGACGCTGGTCATTACAATTATCCATGGTCTTCTCATCACAATGCTCCATGACCTTTGTCATCACAATGCTCAATACACTTGTCATCACAATGCTCCCTGACACTTGTCGTCAGTATGCTCCTTGAACCCTGTCATGACAAGGCTCCATGCATTTTTCATCACAATGATCCATGCACTTTTCATCATAATCCTCCAAGACCCCTCTAATCACATTGTTCCATGCCCTTGTAATCACAATGCTCCATTGCCCATGTCATAACAATGCTCCATGACCCCTGCCATCACAATGTTCCACGGCCTTGTCATCACAAGGATCCAAGACCCCTGTAATGACAATGCTCTATGCCAGTTTTCATCAGAATGCTCCATGAGAATTGTCATCACAAGGCTACATCGTCCTCTCATCACAATGCTCCAGGACCTTGTCATCACAATGCTCCGTGACTCCAGTCATCACAATGCTTTATGACCTTTGTCAACACAGTGGTCCATTCCCTCGTCATCAAAAGGCTCTGTGATATTTGTCACCACAGTGCTCCATGAAATTTTCATTACAATGCTCTGTTACCCATGTCATCACTATGCTCCGTACCTTTGTCAGCACAATGCTCCATGACCATTGTCATCACAATGCTCCATGCGCTTCTCCGCACAATGCCCTATGACCTGTGTCATCACAATGCGCCATGCGCTTGTCATCACAATGCTCCACAAACTTTTCATCACAGTGCTCCATAAATCTTTTCATCACAATGCTCCATGAACTTCCCATCAAACTGCTGTCCCACCACGGATATCATAATGTTCCATCAATAGTCATCACAATACTCCCTCACCCCTTTCATCACAATGTTCCAGGACCCCTGTCATCAAAATGCTCCATGACCCTTTTCATCATAATGCTCCATGACCCCTGACCTCACAATGTTCCATAACCCCTTTCATCAAAATATCCCATGACACTTTTCATCAAATTGCTCCATGACCATTTCATCACAATGCTCTCTGCCCTTCTCATCACAGTGCACCACGCCCTTGTCATCAAAATGCTCTATGACCTTTGTCATCACAAAGCTCCATGACCCTTGGCATCACAATGCTCCATGCCATTGTCATCAAAATGCTCCATGAACACTCTCATCACATTGTTCCATGCAATTGTCATCACAGGCTCCATGATGCTTTTCATCACAATTCTCCATGCTCTCCTTAACACAATGCTCCGTGCGCTTTTCATTAATATCCACCATGACCCATGTATCACAGTGTTCCGTGCCCTTGTCATCACAATGCTCCATGCACCCTCTCATCACAATAAGCCATGAAACTTTTCAGACCAATGCTCCATGCCCTTCTCATCAAAATGCTCCATTACCCGTTTTAACAATGCTCCATGACACCTGCCATTACAATGTTCCACTGCCTTGTCATCACAAGGCTCCATAACCCATGTCATCACAATGGTCCATGTCCTTGTCATCACAAAGCTCCATGACGCATGTCATCAGAATGCTCCATGGCATTCTCATTCACGATGCTCCATGCCCTTGTCATCACAATTCTCCTAGACCCCTGTAATCACAATGCTCCATGCCCCTTTTCTTCTCAATGCTCCATGAAAAGTGTCATCACAATTCACAATGCCCATCATCATAATGCTTCATGCTATTGTCATCAAAATGCTCCATGACCTCTGTCATCACAATGCTCCAAACACTTGTGATCACATTGTTCCATAACACTTGTCATCAAAACGCCCCATGATACTCATCATCACAATTATCCATGGCCTTCTATTCACAATACTCCATGAACTTTGTCATCACAATGCACAATACACTTGTCATCACAATGCTCCCTGACACTTGTCGTCAGTATGCTCCTTGAAACCTGTCATGACAAGGCTCCATGCCTTTTTAATCACAATGATCCATGCTCTTTTCCTGACAATGCTCCAAGACCCCTGTAATCACAATGCTCCATGCCCTTGTCATCACAAAGCTTCATGACATATGTCTTCAGAATGCTCCATGGCCTTCTCATCACCATTCTCCATGACGTTTTCATCACAATGCTCCTTTCCCTTGTCATCAAATTGCCCCATGACCCATGTCATCACAATACTCCTTGAATATTTTCATCCCAATGCTCCATGACCTTCTCATCACAATGCCCCATGAATCCTGTCATCACAATGCTCCATGACCCCTGTCATCACAATGCTCCGTGACTCCAGTCATCACAATGCTTCATGACTTTTGTCATCAGAATGGTCCAAGCCCTTGTCACACAAGGCTCTGTGTCATTTGTCACCACAATGCTCCATGAACATTTCATCACAATGCTCTGTTACCCTTGTCATCACAATGCACCATGCATTTGTCAGCACAATGATCCATGAAACTTGTCATCACAATGCTCCTTGACCCTTGTCATCACAATGCACCATGCATTTGTCAGCACAATGATCCATGAAACTTGTCATCACAATGCTCCATACGCTTGTCATCACAATGCTCCTTGACCCATGGCATCACAATGTACCATGCGCTTGTCATCACAATGCTCCACATCATAGTCATCACAATGCTCCATAAACCTTGTCATCACAAGGTTCCATGCACTTCTCATCAAAATGCCCTCTCACCACTGGTATCACAATATTCCATCACTAGTCTTCACAATATTCCCTCACCGTTGTCAACACAATGTTCCATGACCCCTATCATCACAATGCTACATGCACTTATCATCAAAATGCTCCATGACCCCTGCCATCACAATGCTCCATAACCCCTGTTATCAAAATGCTACATTACCCATTTCATCTCAATGCTCCATGACCCGTGTCATCACAATTTTCCATAACCACTCTCATCAAATGTTCCCTGACATTTTTCATCAAATTCTTCCATGAACCTATTATCACAATGCTCGCTGCACTTCTCATCACAACGCACCACGACCTCGTCATCAAAATGCTCCATGACCTTTGTCATCACAAAGCACCATGACCCTTGGCATCACAATGCTCCATGCCATAGTCATCACAATGCTCCATGAAGCCTCTCATCACATTGCTCCATGCCCTTGTCATCACAAAGCTCCATGATGCTTGTGATCCCAATGCTCGATGCCTTTCTCATCACAATGTTCCATGCCCTTGTCATTACAATCTTCCATGACCCATGAATCAAAGTGTTCTGTGCCCTTGTCATTACCATCCTCCATGACCCATGTATCAAAGTGTTCTGTGCCCTTGTCATCACAATGCTCCATGCCATTGTCATCACAATGCTCCATGAACCCTCTCATCACATTGCTCCATGCCCTTGTCATCACAAAGCTCCATGACGCTTGTCATCACACTGCTCGATGCCATTCTCATCACAATGCTGCAGGCCCTTGTCATTACAATGTTCCATGGTCCATGTATCACCGTGTTCCGTGCTCTTGTCATCACAATGCTCCATGCCCACTCTCATCACAATAATCCATAAAACTTGTCACATCAATGCACCATGCACTTGTCATCAAAAGGCTCCATTACCCGTGTCATAACAATGCTCCATGACCCCTGCCATCACAATGTTCCACGGCCTCATCATCACAAGGCTCCATGACCCTTGTCATCACAATTCTCCAAGAACACTGTAATCGCAATGCTCCATGCACTTGTCATCACAGAGCTCCATGATACATATCATCAAAATGCTCCATGACCTCTGGCATCTCAGTGCTCCAAACCATTGTGATCACAATGTACCATAACACTTGTCATCACAATTCCCCATGACGCTCCTCATCACAATTATCCATGGTCTTCTCATCACAATGCTCCATGACCTTTGTCATCACAATGCTCAATACACTTGTCAGCTCAATGCTCCCGGAAACTTGCCCTCAGTATGCTCCTTGAAACCTGTCATGACAAGGCTCCATGCCATTTTCATCACAATGATCCATGCACTTTTCATCACAATGCTCCAAGACCCCTGTAATCACAATGCTCCATGCCCTTGTCATCACAAAGCTCCATGACACATATCATCAGAAGTCTCCATGGCCTTCTCATCACCATGCTCCATGCCCTTGTCATCACAATGCTCCCTGACATTTGTCTTCAGAATGCTCCTTGAAACCTGTCATGAAATGGCTCCATGCCATTTTCATCACAATGCTCCATGCCCTTTTCATCACTATGCTACAGGCCATTGTCATCACAAAACTCCACAAGCTTCTCATCAGAATGCTCCATGACCCATGTCATAAGAATGCTCCAGGACCCCTGTCATCACAATGCTCCTTGACACCTGTCATCACAATGATCCATGCCCCTTGTCATTACAGTGCTCCATGACTCTCGTCATCACAATTATCCATGGCCTTCTCATCACACTGCTCCACGGTCTTGCCATCACTATGCTCCATGCCCTGGTCATCACAATGCTCCATGTCCCTTGTCATAACAATTCTCCACGTCCTTGTCATCACAATACTCCATGACACTTCTCATCACAATGTTATGTGATCTTGTCATTACAATTCTCCATGCACTTTTCATAGCAATGCTCCATGTCCCCTGTCATAGCAAGCTCTGTGCGCTTGTCATCACAATGCTTCACGACGTTTGCATCAAAATTCTCAATGGCCCTTGTCATCACAATGCTCCATGTACTTGTCATCACAATACTCCATGACCCTTTTCTTCACAATTCTAAAAGAAATTTTCATCACAATGCTCCATTACCTTTGTCAGCACAATCATCCATGACACTTGGCATCACAAGGCAACATTACAGTTGTAATCACAATCCTCCATGACACTTGGCATCACAATGCTCCATGCCATTGTCATCACAATGCACCATGACATATGTCATCACAGTGATCCTTGACACCTGTCTTCACAATATTACATGACCTTGTCATAACTATGTTCCATGCCCTTGTCATCACAATGTGCCCTGTCCACTCTCATAGCAATAATTCATGAAAATTGTCAGACCAATGCTCCATGCCCCTGTCATCACAATGCTCCATGCTCTTGTAATCACAATGCTCCATGACCCCTCACATCATAATGCTCCGTGACTCCAGCCATCACAATGCTTTATGAACTTTTTCATCACAATGGTTAATTCCCTCGTCATCACAATGCTCTGTAACACTTGTCATCACAATGCTTCATGCCATTATCAGCACAATGCTCCATGACCCTTGTCATCACAATTTTCCATGCGCTTGTCAGCACAATGCTCCAAGACACATGTCATCACAATGTGCCGTGCACTTGTCATCACTATGCTCCACAACCTTGTCATCACAATTTTCCATAAACCTTGTCATCACAATGCTCCATGCACTTCTCATCTAAATGCTCTCTCACCACTGATATCACAATGTTCCATGACCCCTGTCATCAAAATGCTACATGCCCTTATCATCACAATGCTCCATGACCACTGACATCACAATGTTCCATAACCCCTGTCATCAAAATATTCCCTGACCCTTTCCATCAAATTGTTCCATGAACCTGTCATCAGAATGCTCCCTGCCCTATTCATCACAATGCACCACGCCTTTGTCATCAAAATGCTCCATTACATTTGTCATCACAAATCTCCATGACCCTTGGCATCACAATGCTCCATTCCATTGTCATCACAATGCTCCATGAATCATCTCATCACATTACTCCATGCACTTGTCATCCCAAATCTCTATGACGCTTGTCATCACAATGCTCGAAGCCTTTCTCATCACAGTGATCCATGCCTTGTCATTACAATCCTCCATGACCAATGTATCACCGTGTTCCCTGCCCTTGTCATCACAATGCTCCATGCCCACACTCATCACAATAATACATGAAACTTTTCAAACCAATGCTCCATGCCCTTGTCATCACAGTGCTCCATTACCCCTGTCATAACAATGCTCCATTACCCCTGCCATCACAATGTTCCAAGGCGTTGTCATCACAAGGCTCCATGAACATTGTCATCACAATGCTCCCAGACCCCTCTAATCACAATGCTCCATGTGCTTGTCATCACAAATTTCCAGGACGCATGTCATCAGAATGCTCCATGGCATTGTCATCACCATGCTCTATGACCTTGTCGTCACAATGCTCCAAGACCCCTCTAATCACAATGCTCCATGCACTTGTCATCGCAATGCTCCATAACCCATGTCATAGCAAGCTCCATGCGCTTGTCATAACTATGCTTCACGACCTTGTCATCAGAATTCTCAATGGCCCTTGTCACCACAATGCTCCAAGCCCTTGTCATCACAATGCTCCATTACCTTTGTCATCACAATCCTCCATGACACTTGGCTTCACAATGCTCCATGACATTGTCATCTCAATGCACCAGGACATATGTCATCACAATACTCCCTGATACCTGTCTTCACAATAATCCATGACCTGGTCATAACAATGCTCCATGCCCTTGTCATCACAATGCAACATGCACACTTTCATCACAATAATCCATGATAATTCTCAGACCAATGCTCCATGCCCCTGTCATCACAATGCCCCATGCCCTTGTCATCACAATGCTCCGTGACTCCAGTCATCACACTGCTTCTTGACCTTTGTCATCACAGTGGTCCATGCCCTCGTAATCACAGGGCTCTGTGAACTTTGTCACCATAATGCTCCATGAACTTATCATCACAATGCTCTGTGACCCTTGTCATCACAATGCTCCATGCCTTTGTCAGCAGAGTGCTCCATGTCCCTTGTCATAACAATGCTCCATGCGCTTGTCAGCACAATGCTCCATGACCCATGTCATCACAATATGCCATGAGCTTGTCATCACAATGTTCCACATCTTTGTCATCCCAAAGCTCCATAAACCTTGTCATCACAAAGCTCCATGCACTTCTCATTAAAATGCTCTTTCACCACAGATATCAAAATGTTCCGTCACTAGTCATTACAATACTCCCACACCACTGTCATGACAATGTTCCACGGCCTTGTCATCACAATGCTCCATGACCCTTGTCATCACAATGCTCCAAGACCCCTGTAATCACACTGCTCCATGCTCTTGTCATCACAAAGCACCATGACGCATGTCATCAAACAGCTCCATGGCCTTCTCATCACAATGCCCCATGCCCTTTTCATCACAATGCTCCATGAACTCTGTCATCACAATGAACCATGCCCATCATCATAATGCTTCATGCTATTGTCATCACAATGAAATCAAAATGCACCATAACCTCTGTCATCAAAATGCTCCAAACCATTGTGTTCACAATGTTCCATAACACTTGTCATCACAACTCCCCATGACGCTCATCATCACAATTATCCATGGTCTTCTCATCACAGTGCTCCATGAACTTTGTCATCACAATACTCAATACACTTTTCATCACAATGCTCCCTGACACTTGTCGTTAGTATGCTCCTTGAACCCTCTCATGACAAGGCTCCATGCTCTTTCATCACAATCATCCATGCCCTATTCTTCACAATGCTCCAAGACCCATGTAATCACAATGCTCCATGCCCCTTTTCATCAGAATGCTCCATGATACTTGTCATCACAAGGCTACATGGTCTTCTCCTCACAATGCTCCAGGACCTTGTCATCACAATGCTCCATTCCATTGTCATCACAATGCTCCATGACCAATGCCATCACAATACTCAATGAATACTGTCAGTCCAATGCTCCATGAACTTCTGATCACAATGCTCCATGACCCCTGTCATCACAATGCTCCATGACCCCTGTCATCACAACGCTCTATGACACCAGACAACACAATGATCCGGGACACTTGTCATCAAAATGCTCCATGACACTTGTCATCACTATGATCCATGCTCTTGCCATCACAATGCTCCATGAGCCCTGTCAACACAATGCTCCATGACTCCAGTCATCACAATGCTTCATGACCTTTGTAATCACAATGGTCCATGCTCTCGTTTTCACAAGGCTCTGTGATATTTGTCACCACAATGCTCCATGAAATTTTCATCATAATGGTCTGTGACCGTTGTCATCACAATGCTCCAAGCCTTTCTCAGTACAATGCTCCATAACCATTGTCATCACAATGCTCCATGCCATTGTCAGCACAGTGTGTTATGAACCTTGTCATCACAAGGCTCCAAACCCTTATCATCACAATGCTCCATTACCTTTGTCATCACAAACCTCCATGACACTTGGCATCACAACGCTCCATGGCATTGTCATCACAATGGTCCATGACTTATGTCTTCAAAATGCTCCCAGACACCTGTCTTCAAATACCGCCTGACCTTGTCATCAAAATGCTACATGCCCTTGTCATCACAATGCACCATTCCCACTGTCATCGCAATAATCCATGAAACTTGTAAGACCAATGCTCCATACCCCTGTGATCACAATGCTCCATGCCCTTGTCATCACAATGCTCCATGACCCGTCATCGTAATGCACCGTGACTCCTGTCATCACAATGCATCATGACATTTCTCATCACAATGGTCCATGCCCTCGTCATCACAAGTCTCTTTGACATTTGTCACCACAATGCTCCATGAACTTTTCATCACCATGCTCTGCGAGCCTTGTCATCACAATGCTCTAGGACACTTTTCATCACACTGCTCCATGACCGCTGACATCACAATATTCTATAACCCATGTAATCAAACTGTTCCATGACACTTTTCATCAAATTGCTCCATGACCCTGTCATCACAATGCTCCCAGCCATTCTCATCACAAAGCACCATGCCCTTGTCATCAAAATGCTCCATGACATTTGTCATCACATAGCTCCATAACCCCTGGCATCACAATGCTCCATGCCATTGTCATCACAATGCTCCAAGACCCCTGTAATCACAATGCTCCTTTCTCTGGTCATCACAAAGCACCATGACACATGTCATCAGAATACTCCTTGGAAATCTCTCACAATGCTCCATGCCCTTGTAATCACAATGCTCCAAGACCACTGTAATCACAATGCTCCATGCCCCTTTTCATCAGAATGCTCCATGAGACTTCTCATCACAAGGCTCCATGGTCTTCTCATCAGAGTGCTCCAGGACCTTGTCTTCACAATGCTCCATGACCCATTTCATCAGAATACTCCATGAACATTTTCAGCTCAATGCTCCATGATCTTTTCATTACAATGCTCCATGACCCCTGTCATCACAATGCTCCATGCCTCTTGATATCAAAATGATCCATGACCACTGTCATCACAGTGCTCCAAACCCTTGTGATCACATTTTTCCATAACACTTGTCATCACAACGCTCCATGATGCCTGTCATCACAATACTCCATGCCCTTGTCATCACAATGCTCCATGACCTTTGTCATCACAATGCTCAATACACTTGTCATCACAATGCTCCCTGACACTTGTTGTCAGAATGCTTCTCGAACCCTGTCATGAAGAGGCTGTATGCCTTTTTCATCACAATGCTCCATGCCCTTTTCATCACAATGCTCCACGCCATTGTCATCACAATACTCCACAAGCTTGTCATCAGAATGCTCCATGACACTTGTCATCACAATGCTCCATGACCATTGTCATCACAATGCTCCAAGCCCTTGTCATCACAATGCTCCATTACCTTTGTCGTCACAATTCTCCCTGACAATTGGCATCACAATTCTCCATGCCATTGTCATCACAATGGAACATGACATATGCCATCACAATGAACCCTGACACCTGTCTTCACAATACTCCATGACCTTGTCATCACTATGCTCCATGCCCTTGTCATCACAATGCGCCATGCCGACTGTCATCACAATAATCCATGAAACTTGCCAGACCAATGTTCCATGCTGCTGTCATCACAATGCTACATTCCCTTGTCATCACAATGCTCTGTGACTCCAGTCATCACAATACTTCATGACATATTTCATCACAATGATCCATGCCCTCGTCATCACAAGGCTCTGTGAACTTTGTCACCACAATTCTCCATGATCTTTTCATCCCATTGCTCTCTGAGCCTTGTCATAACAACGCTCCATGCCTTTGTCAGCACAATGCTCCATGACCCTTGTTATTACAATGGTCCATGCGCTTGTCAGAACAATGCTCCATGACCCATGTCTTCACAGTGTGCCATGCACTTGTCATCACAATGCTCCCCAAACTTGTCATCACAATGCTCCATAAACATTGTCATCACAAAGCTCCATGCAGTTCGAATCAAAATGCTCTCTCACCACTGATATCTCAATTTTCCATCACTAGTCATCACAATACACCCTCACCCCTGTCATCACAATGTTACACGGCCTTGTCATCACAAGGCTTCATGACCCGAGTAATCACAATGCTCCATACCCCTTTTCATCTCAATGCTCCATGAACCCTGTCATCACAACGAACCATGCCCATCATCATAATGCTTCATGCTATTGTCATCACAATGAAAGCAAAATGCTCCATGACCTCTGTCATCACAATGCTCCCAATCCTGGTGATCACAATGCTCCATAACACTTGTCATCACAACGCCCAATGAGGATCGTCATCACAATTATCCATGCACTTCTCATCACAATGTTCCATGACCTTTGTCATCACAATGCTCAATACACTTGTCATCACAATGCTACCTGACACTTGTCGTCAGTATGCTCCTTGAACCCTGTCATGACAAGGCTCCATGCCTTTTTCATGACAATGATCCATGCCCTTTTCATCACAATGCTCCAAGACCCGTGTAATCACAATGCTCCATGCCCATTTTCATCAGAATGCTGCATGAGACTTCTCATCACAAGGCTCCATGGTCTTCTCATCAGAGTGCTCCATGCCCTTGTCATCACAATGCTCTATGACCCCTTTCATCAGAATACTCCATGAACATTTTCAGCTCAATGCTCCATGATCTTCTCATCACAATGCTCCATGACTCCTGTCATCACAAAGCTCCATGACACCTGTCATCACAATGCTCCAGGCCCCTTGTCATAACAGTTCTCCATGACACTCGTCATCACAATTATCCATGGTCTTCTCATCACAATGCTCTGCCGTCTTGCCATCACAATGCTCAATGCCCTGGTAATCACAATGCTCCAGGTCCCTTGTCATCACAGTTCTCCTCGTCCCTGTGATCACAATGCTCCATGATACTTCTCATCACAATGTTACATGCTCTTGTCATCACAATTATCCATGCACTTGTCATCACAATGGTCCATGACCCCTGTCATAGCAAGCTCCATGTGCTTGTCATCACAATGCTTCACGACGCTGTCATCAAAATTCTCAATGGCCGTTGTCATCACAATCCTCCGTGCCATTGTCATCACAATGTTCCATGCCCTTATCATCACAATGCTCCATGACCGTTGTCATCACGATGCTCCAAGGCCTTGTCTTCACAATGCTCCATTACCTTTGTCATCACATTCCTCCATGACACTTGTCATCACAATGCTGCAAGCCATTGTCATCACAATGCACCATGATACATGTCATCACAATGCTCCCTGACACCTGTCTTCACAATAAACCATGACCTTGTCAACACAAAGCTCCATTCCCTTTTCATCACAAGGCGCAAAGCCCAATGTCATCACAATACTCCATGAAACTTGTCAGACCAATGCTCCATGAACCTGTCATCACAATGCTCCATGCCCTTGTCATCACAATGCTCCATGACCCCTGTCATCACAATGCTCCGTGACTCCAGTCATCACAATGCTTCATGACCTTTGTCATCACAATGGTCCATGAACTTTTCATCACTATGCTCTGTGACCCTTGGCATCACAATGCTCCATGACTTTGTCAGCACAATGCTCCATGACCCTTGTCATCACAATGCTCCATGAGCTGGTCAGCACAATGCTCCATTCACTTCTCATGAAAATGATCTCTCACCACTGATATGACAATGTTCCATCACTAGTCATCACAATAATCCCTCACACTTGTCATCACAACGCTCCATGATGCCTGTCATCACAATACTCCATGCCCTTGTCATCACAATGCTCCATGACCTTTGTCATCACAATGCTCAATACACTTGTCATCACAATGTTCCCTGACACTTGTCGTCAAAATGCTTCTCGAACCTTGTCATGAAAGGGCTCTATGCCTTTTTCATCACAATGCTCCATGCCCTATTCATCACAATGCTCCATGCCATTGTCATCACAATACTCCACAAGCTTGTCATCAGAATGCTCCATGACCCTTCTCATCACAATGCTCGATGACCCCTGTCATCACAATGCTCCATGACACCTGTCATCACAGTGATCCATACCCCTTGTCATTACAGTTCTCTATGACCCTCGTCATCACAATTATCCATGGTCTTCTCATCAGAATGCTCCACCGTCTTGCCATCACAATGCTCCATGACACTTCAAATCACAATGTTACATGCTCTTGTAATCACTTTCTCCATGCACTTGTCATCGCAATGCTCCATGACACGTGTCATAGCAAGCTCCATGTGCTTTTCATCAGAGCGCTTCACGAACTTGTCATCAAAATTCTCAAAAGCGCTTGTCATCACAATGCTCCATGACCATTGTCATCAAAATGCAACAAGCCCTTGTCATCACAATGCTCCATTACCTTTGTCATCACAATCCTCCATGACACTTGTCATCACAATGCTCCATGCCATTGTCACTACAATGCACCATGACATAGGTCATCACAATTCTCCTTGACACGTGACTTCACAATACTCCATGACCTTTTCTTCACAGTGCTCCATGCCCTTGTCTTCACAATACGCAATGCCCACTGTCATCACAATAATCCATGAAATTTTTCAGACCGATGCTCCATGCCCCTGTCATCACAATGCTCCATGCACTTGTCATCACAATGCTCCATGACACCTGTCATCACAATGCTCAATGACTCCAGTCATCACAATGCTTCAAGACTCTGTCATCACAATGGTCCGTGCCCTCATCATCACAAATCTCTGTGACCTTTGTCACCACAATGCTCCATGAACTTTTCATCACAATGCTCTGTGACCCTTGGCATCACAATGCTCCATGCCATTGTCATCACAATGCTTCATGAAGCCTCTCATCACATTGCTCCATGCCCTTGTCATCACAAAGCTCCATGACGCTTGTCATCACAATGCTCGATGCCCTTCTCATCACAATGCTCCATGACCTTGTCATTACAATCCTCCATGACCCATGTATCACAGTGTTCCGTGTCCTTGTCATCACAATGCTCCATGCCCACTCTCATCACAGTAATCCATGAAAATTTTCAGACAAATGATCCATGCCCTTGTCATCACAAAGCTCTATGACGCATGTCATCAGAATGCTCCATGGCCTTCTCATTCACAATGCTCCATGCCCGTGTCATCACAGTGCTCCCCAAACTTGTCATCTCAATGCTCCATAAACATTGTCATCACAAAGCTCCATGCATTTCGCATCAAAATGCTCTCTCACCACTGATATCACAATTTTCCATCACTAGTCATCACAATACTCCCTCACCCCTGTCATCACAATGTTCCAGGGCTTTGTCATCACAAGGCTCCATGACCCGACTAATCACAGTGCTCCATACCCCTTTTCATCTCAATGCTCCATGAACCCTGTCATCACAACGAACCACGCCCATCATCATAATGCTTCATGCTATTGTCATCACAATGAAATCAAAATGCTCCATGACCTCTGTCATCACAATGCTCCAAACACTTGTGATCACAATGTTCCATAACACTTGTCATCACAATGCCCCATGACGGTCCTCATCACAGTTATCCATGGTCCTCTCAGCACAATGCTCCATGAACTTTGTCATCACAATGCTCAATACACTTGTTATCACAATGCTCCCTGCCACTTGACGTCAGAATGCTCCTTGATCCCTGTCATGAAAAGGTTCCATGCCTTTTTCATCACAATGCTCCATGCCTTTTTCATCACAATGCTCCATTCCATTGTCATCACAATACTCCACAAGCTTGTCATCAGAATGCTCCTTGACCCTTGTCATCACAATGATCCATGACACATGTCATCACAATTTTCCATGCCCCGTCTCAATACAGTTCTCGATGACACTCGTCATCAAAATGCTCCATGGTCTTGCCATCACAATGCTCCATGACCTGGACATCACAATGCTCCATGTCCCTTGTCATCACAATGCTCCATGCGCTTCTCAGCACAATGCTCCATGACCCATGACTTCACAATGTGCCAAGCTCTTCTCATCACAGTGCTCCACAACCTTGTCATCACAATGCTCCATAAACCTTGTTATCACAATGCACCATGCACTTCTCATCCAAATGCTCTCTCACCACTGATACAATGTTCCATCACTAGTCATCACAATACGCCCTCACCCCTGTCATCACAATGTTCCATGTCCCCTGTAATCACAATGCTCCATGCCCTTGTCATCACAAAGCTCCATGATGCATGTCATCAGAATGTTCCATGGCCTTCTCATCACAATGCTCCATACCCTTGTCATCACAAAGCTCCATGACGCTTGTCATCACAATGCTCGATGCACTTCTCATCACAATGCTCCATGACCTTGTCATTACAATCCTCCATGACCCATGTATCACAGTGTTCCGTGTCCTTGTCATCACAATGCTCCATGCCCACTCTCATCACAATAATCCATGAAAATTTTCAGACAAATGCTCCATGCACTTGTCATCACAAAGCTCTATGACGCATGTCATCAGAATGTTCCATGGTCTTCTCATCACAATGCTCCATGACCCTTGTCATAACAATGCTCCATGACCCCTGTAATCACAAGGCTCCATGCCCCTTTTCATCTCAATTCTCCATGAACACTGTCATTACAATGCACCATTCCTCTCATCATAAAGCTTCATGCTATTGTCATCACAATGAAATCAAAATGCTCCATGACCTCTGTCATCACAATGCTCCAAACCCTTGTGATCACAATGTTCCTTAACACTTGTCATCACATTGCCCCATGACGCTCCTCATCACAATTATCCATGGTCTTCACATCACAAGGCTCCATGACCTTTGTCATCACAGTGCTCCTTGACACTTGTCATCAGTATGCTCCTTGAACGCTGTCATGACAAGGCTCCATGCCATTTTCATCAAAATAATCCATGGACTTTTCATCACAATGCTCCAAGACACCTGTAATAACAATTCTCCATTCCCTTGTAATCACAAAGCTTCATGACGCATGTCATCAGAATGCTCCATGGCTTTCTCATCACAATGCTCCATGCCCTTGTCATCACAATGCTCCAAGGCTCCTGTAATCACAATGCTCCATGCCCCTTTTCATCAGAATGCTCCATTACCTTTGTCATCACAATCCTCCATGATAATTGGCATCACAATGCTCCATTCCGTTGTCATCACAATGCACCACGACATATGTCATCATAAAGCTCCATGACGCTTGTCATCACAATGCTCGATGCCTTTCTCATCACAATGATCCATGCCCTTGTCATTACAGTCCTCCATAACCCATGTATCACCGTGTTCTGTGCCCTTGTCATCACAATGCTCCATGACCACTCTCGTCACAATAATCCATGAAACTTTTCAAACCAATGCTCCATGCCCTTGTCATCACAATGCTCCATTACACCTGTCATAACAATGCTCCATGACCCCTGCCATCACAGTGTTCCAAGGCGTTGTCATGACAATGCTCCATGACCCTTGTCATAACAATGCTCCAAGACCCCTGTAATCACAAGGCTCCATTCCCCTTTTCATTTCAAATCTCCATGAACACTGTCATCAAAATGCAACATGCCCATCATCATAAAGCTTCATGCTATTGTCATCACAATGAAATCAAAATGCTCCATGACCTCTGTCATCACAATGCTCTAAACCCTTGTGATCACAATGTTCCATAACACTTGTCATCACAATGCTTCATGACACTCCTCATCACAATTATCCATGGTCTTCTCATCACAATTCTCCATGACCTTTGTCATCACAATGCTCCCTGACACTTGTCATAAGTATGCTCCTTGAACCCTGTCATGACAAGGCTCCATGCCTTTTCCTCACAATGATCCATGGACTTTTCATCACAATGCTCCAAAACCCCTGTAATCACAATGCTCCATGCCCTTGTCATCAGAAATATCCATGACGCATGTCATCAGAATGCTCCTGGCATTGTCATCACCATGCTCCACGCCCTTGTCATCCCAATGCTCCAAGACGCCTGTAATCACAATGCTCTATGCCCTTTTTCATTAGAATGTTCCATGAGACTTGTCATCACAATGATCCATGGTCTTCTCATCACAATGCCCCAGGACTTTGTCATCACAATGCTCCATGCCCTTGTCATTACAATCCTCCATGACCCATGTAACACAGTGTTGTGTGACCTTGTCATCACAATGCGTCATGCCCACTCTCATCACAATACTCAATGAAACTTTTCAGACCAATGCTCCATACAATTGTAATCACAATGCTCCATTACCCCTGTTATGAAAATGCTCCATTACCCCTGCCATCAAAATGATCCAAGGCCTTGTCATCACAAGGTTCCATAACCCTTGTCATCAGAATGATCCAAGACCCCTGTAATCACAATGCTCCATGCCTTTGTCATCACAAAGCTCCATGACGCATGTCTTCAGAATGCTCCATGGCTTTCTCATCACAATGTTCCATACCCTTGCCATCACAATACTCCATTACCCCAGTCATAACAATGCTCCATGACCACTGTCATCACGATGTTCCACGGCCTTGTCATCACAAGGATCCATGACCCTTGTCATCACAATGCACCATGCCCATCATCATAATGCTTCATGCTATTGTCAACACAATGAAATCAAAATGCTCCATGTCCTGTGTCATCACAATGCTCCAAACACTTGTGATCACGATATTCCATAACACTTGTCATCACAACGCCCCATGAAGCTCGTCATCACAATTATCCATGGTCTTCGCATCACAATGCTCCATGACATTTGTCATCACAATGCTCAATACTCATGTCATCATAATGGTCCCTGACACTTGTCGTCAGTATGCTCCTTGAACCCTGTCATGACAAGACTCCATGCCTTTTTCATCACAATGATCCATGCCCTTTTCATCACAATGCTCCAAGATCACGGTATTCGCAATGCTCCATGCCCTTGTCTTCACAAAACTCCATGATGCATGTCATCAGAATGCTCCATGGCCTTCTCATCAAAATGATCCATGCCCTTGTCATCACAATGCTCCAAGACCCCTGTAATCACAGTTCTCCATGCCCCTTTTCATCTCAATTCTCCATGAACCCTGTCATCACAATGCACCATGCCCATCATCTTAATGCTTCATGCTATTGTCATCACAATGAAATCAAAATGCTACATGACATCTGTCATCACAATGCTCCAAACCGTTGTGATCACAATGTTCATAACACTTGTCTTCACATCGCCCCATGACTCTCGTCATCACAATTATCCACGGTCTTCTCATCACAGTGCTCCATGACCTTTGTCATCACAATGCTCAATACACTGGTCATCACAATGCTCCCTGACACTTGTCATCAGTATACTCCTTGAACCCTGTCATGACAAGGCTACCTGACTTTTTCATCACAATGATCCATGCCGTTTTCATCACAATGCTCCAAGAGCCCTGTAATCACAATGCTCCATGCCCTGGTCATCACAGTGCTTCATGACGCATGTCATCAGAATGCTCCATGGCCTTCTCATCACAATGATCCATTCCCTTGTCATCACAAAGCTCCAAGGCTCCTTCAATCACAATGCTCCATGCCACATTTCATCAGAATGCTCCATGAGACTTGTCATCACAAAGCTCCATAGTCTTCTCATCACAATGCTCCAGGATCTTGTCATCACGATGCTCCATTCCCTTGTCATCACTATGCTCCATGACCCCTGTCATCACAGTACTCCATGAATATTTTCAGCCCAATGCTCCATGAACTTCTCATCACAGTGCTCCATGACCCCTGTCATCACAATGCTCCATGACCACGTGCATCACAATGTTCCATGACCCCTTACAACACAATAATCCTGGACTTTTATCATCAAAATGCTCCCTGACCCTTGTCATCACAATGATCCGTGCCCTTGCCATCTTAATTCTCCCTGACCGCTGTAATCACAATGCTCCGTGATGCTTGTCTTCACAGTGCTCCATGAAACTTGTCATCACGATGCTCCATGCCTTTGTAAGCAAAATGCTACATGACATTGTCATCACAATGCCCCATGCGCTTGTCATCAAAATCCTCCATGAAACTTTGGATCACATTGCTTCATGCCCTTGTCATCACAATGCTCCATGCCCCTTTTCATCTCAATGCTCCATGAACCCTGTCATCACAATGCACCGTGCCCATCACCATAATATTTCATGCTATTGTCATCACAATGAAATCAAAATGCTCCATGAACTCTGTCATCACAATGCTCCAAACCCTTATGATCACAATGTTCCATAACACTTGTCATCACAATGCCCCTTGATGCTCGTCATCACAATTATCCATGGTTTTCTCATCACAATGCTCCATGACCTTTGTCATCACAATGCTCAATTTACTTGTCATCACAATGCTCCCTGACACTTGTCGTCAGTATGCTCCTTGAACCCTGTCATAACAAGGCTCCATGCCTTTTCCATCACAATGATCCATGCCCTTTTCATCACAATGCTCCAAGACCCCTGTAATCACAATGCTCCATGCCCTTTTATCATAATGCTCCATGACCCTTTTCATCACAATGCTCCAAGCCCTTGTCATCTCAATCCTCCATGACACTTGGCATCACAATGCTCCATGCCATTGTCATCACAATGGACCACCGCATATGTCATCACAGTGCTCCCTGACACCTGTCTTCACAATACTGTATCACCTTGTTATCACAATACTCCATGCCCTTGTCATCACAAAGTGCCATGCGCACTGTCATCACAATAATCCATAAAACTTGTCAGAGCTATGCTCTATGGCCCTGTCATCACAATTCTCCATGCCCTTTTCATCACAATGCTCCATGACCCCTGTCATCACAGTCCTCCTTGACTCCAGTCATAACAATGATTCATGACCTTTGTCATCACAATGTTCCATGCCCTCTTAATTACAAGTCCCTGTGACCTTTGTCACCACAATGCTCCATGAAATTTTGATCACAATGCTCCGTGACCCTTGTCATCACAATGCTCCATGCCTTCCTCAGCACAAAGTTCCATGACCATTGTCATCACAATGCTCCGTGTGCTAATCAGCACAATGATCCATAACACATGTCATAACAATGTGTCATGCACTTGTCATCACAATGCTCCACAAACTTGTCATCGCAACTCTCTATAAATATTGTCATCACAATGCTCCATACACTTCTCATCAAAATGCTCTCTCACCACTGATATCACAATGTTCCATCACTAGTCATCACAATAGTCCCTCACCCCTGTCATCACAATGTTCCATGACCCCTGTCATCACAATGGTACATGCCCTTATCATCACAATGTTCAATGACCCCTGACATCACAATGTTCCTTAACACCTGTCATCAAAATTCTCCATGACCCATTTCATCAAAATGCTCCAGGAACCCTGACATCACAATGTTCCATAACCCCTGTCATCAAAATGTTCGATGACACTTTTCATCAAATTGCTCCATGACCCTGTCATCACAATGCTTGCTGCCCTTCTAATCACAATGCACGACACACTTGTCATCAAAGTGCTCCATGACCTTTGTCATCACAAAGCTCCATGACCCTTTTCATCACAATATTCCATGCCATTGTCATCACAATGCTTCATGAAGCCTCTCATCACATTGTTCCATGTCCTGGTCATCACAAAGCTCCAAGACGCTTGTCATCAAAATGCTTGATGCACTTCTCATCACAATGCTCCATGCCCTTGTCATTACAATCCTTCATGACCCATGTATCACAGTGTTCATTGACCTGTCATCACAATGCTCCAAACCCTTGTGATCACAATATTCCATAACACTTGACATCACAATGCTCCATGATGCCTGTCATCACAGTACTACATGCCCTTGTCATCACAATGTTCCATGACCATTTTCATCACAATGCTCAACACACTTGTCATCACAATGCTCCCTAAAACTTGTTGTCAGAATGCTCCTTTAAATCTGTCATGAAAAGGCTCCATGCATTTTTCATCACAATGATCCATGCCCTTTTCATCACAATGCTCCAGGACGCATGTCATCAGAATGCTCCTTGCCCCTTGTCATTACAGTGCTCCATGATGCTCGTCATCACAGTTATCCATTTTTCTTCTCATCACAGTGCTCCATGGTCTTTCGATCACAATGCTCCATTCCTTGGTCATAACAATGCTCCATGTCCCTTGTCATCACAATTCTCCACGTTCTTGTCATCACAATGCTCCATGACAATTCTCATCACAATTTTACATGCTCTTGTCATCACAATTCTCCATGCACTTGTCATTGAAATGTCCCATGACACCTGTCATAGCAAGATCCATGGCTTTGTCATCAAAATGCTTCATACCTTGTCATCAAAATTCTCAATGCCCATTTTCATCACAATGCTCCATGACCCTTGTTATCACAATGCTCCAAGCCCTTGTCATCACAATGCTCCATTACATTTGTCATCACAATCCTCCATGACACTTGGCGTCACAATGCTCCATGCCCTTGTCATCACAATTCGCCATGCCCACTGTCATCACAATAATCCATAAAACTTGTTACACCAATTTTCCATGCCACTGTCTTCACAATGCTCCATGCCCTTGTCATCACAAAACTACATGATGCATGTCATCAGAATGCTCCATTGACTTCTCATCACAATGCTCCATGCCTTTGTCATCATAATGCTCCAAGACCACTTTAATCACAATGCTCCTTGCCACTTTTCATCTCAATTCTCCATGAACACTGTCATCACAATGCACCATGCCCATTATCATAATGCTTCATGCTATTGTCACCACAATGAAATCAAAATGTTCCATGACCTCTGTCATCAATATGCTCCAAACCCTGGTGAACACAACGTTCCATAACACTTGTCATCACAACGCCCCATGACGCTCGTCATCACAATTATCCATGGTTTTCTCATCACAAAGCTCCATGAACTTTGTCATCACAATGCTCAATACACTTGTCATCACAATGCTCCTTGACCCCTGTCATCACTATACTCCATGAATATTTTCAGCCCAATGCTCCATGACCTCCTCATCACAATGCTCCATCACTCTTGTCATCACAATGCTCCATGACCCCTCTCATCACAATGTTCCATGACCCTTGTAATCATAATGTTCCAAGCCCTTGTCATCAAAATGCTCCATTACCTTTGTCATCACAATCTTCCATGACACTTGGTATCACAATGCTCCATGCCATTGTCATCACAATGGACAATGACATATGTCATCACAATGCTCCCTGACACCTGTCTTCACAATACTCCATGACCTTGTCACCACAATGTTCCTTGCCCTTGTCATCACAATGCGCCATGCCCACTGTCATCAGAATAATCCATGAAACTTGTCAGACAAATGTTCCATGCCACTGTCATCACAATGTTCCATGCCCATGTCTTCACAATGCTCCATTACCCATGTCATTAAAATGCTCCTTGCCGCCAGTCATCACAGTGCTTCATGACTTTTGTCATCACAATGCTCCATGCCCACTGTCATCACAATAATCCATGAAACTTGTCAGACCAATTGACCATGCCCCCGTCACACAAGGCTCTGTGATCTTTGTCACCACAATGCTCCATGAATATTTCATCACAATGCTCTGTGTCCCTTGTCATCACCATGCTCCATGCCTTTGTCAGCACAATGCTCCATGACACTTGTCATCAAAATGCTCCATGCGCTTCTCAGCACAATGCTCCATGACCCCTGCCATCACAATGCTCCGTGACTCCAGTCATCACAGTGCTTCATGACCTTTGTCAACACAGTGGTCCATGCCCTCTTCACACAAGGCTCTGTGACCTTTGTCATCACAATGCTCCATGCCCACTGTCATCACAATAATCCATGAAACTTGTCAGACAAATGTTCCATGCCCCTGTCATCACATTGCTCCCTGCCCTTGTCATCACAATGCCCCATGACCCCTGACATCACAATGTTCCATAACCCCTGTCACAAAATGCTCCATGACCCATTTCATCACAATGCTTCATGACCCCTGACATCACAATGTTCCATAACACGTGTCATCAAAATATTCCATGACGTTTTTCATCAAATTGCTCCATGACCCTGTCATCACAATGCTCCCTGCCATTCTCATCACAAAGCACCACACACTTGTCATTAAAATGCCCAAAGACATTTTTCATCACAAAGCTCCATGACCCCTGGCATCACAATGCTCCATGCCATTGTCATCACAATGCTCAATGAAATCTCTCATCACATTGCTCCATGCCCTTGTCATCACAATGCTCCATAACACATGTCATAACAATGCTCCATGACCCCTGCCATCACAATGTTCCACGGCCTTGTCATCACAAGGCTCCATGACCCTTGTCATCACAATGCTCCAAGACCCCTGTAGTCACAAATCTCTATGCCCTTGTAATCACAAAGCTCCATTACTCATGTCATCAGAATGCTCCATGGCCTTCTCCTCACAGTGCTCCATGCCCTTGTCATCACAATGCTCCAACACCCCTGGAATCACAATGCTCCATGCCCCTTTTCATCTCAATGCTCCATCAACCCTGTCATCAAAATGCACCATGCCCATCACCATAATATTTCATGCTTTTGTCATCACAATGAAATCAAAATGCTCAATGTCGTCTGTCATTACAATGCACCAAATCCTTGTGATCACAATGCTCCATAACACTTGTCATCACAATGCCCCATGATGCTGGTCATCACAATTATCCATGGTCTTCTCTCACAATTCTCCAAGCCTTTGTCATCAGAATGCTCCATTACATTTGTCATCTCAATCTTCCATGACACTTGGCTTCACAATGCTCCATGCCATTGTCATCACAATGCGTCATGACATATGTCATCACAATACTCCCTGACACCTCCTTCACCATATTCCATGAACTGGTCATATTAATGCTCCATGTCGCTGTCATCACAGTGTGCCATGCCCACTATCATCACAATAATCAATGAAAGTTGTCAGACCAATGCTCCATGCTCCTGTCATCACAATGCTCCATGCCCTTGTCATTACAATGGTCCGTGACTCCAGTCATCACAATGCTACATGACCTTTGTCCTCACAATGGTCCATAACCTCGTCATCACAGGGCTCTGTGAAATTTGTCACCATAATGCTCCATGAACTTTTCATCACAATGCTCTGTGACCCTTGTCATCACAATGCTCCATGCCTTTGTCAGCAGAGTGCTCCATGACCCTTGTCATCACAATGCTCCATTGGCTTGTCAGAACAATGCTCCGTGACCCATGTCATCAGAATATGCCATGCACTTGCCATCACAATGTTCCACAACTTTGTCATCACAATATTCTATAAACCTTGTCATCGAGACAAAGGGAAGATGGCGGAAGAGTAAGACGCGGAGATCACCTTCCTCCCCACAGATACATCAGAAATTCATCTACACGTGAAACAACTCCAACAGAACACCTACTGAACGCTGACAGAAAACCTCAGACCCCCCAAAAGGCAAGAAACTCCCCACATACCTGGGTAGGTCAAAAGAAAAAAAAGAATAAACAGAGACAATAGGATATGGATGGGGCCTGCACCAGTGGGAGGGAGCCGTGAAGGAGGGAAGGTTTCTACACACTACAAGCCCCTTCGCGGGCGGAGACTGCAGGTGGTGGAGGGGGAAATCTTCGGAGTAGTGGAGGAGAGCACAGCAATAGGGGTGCGGAGGGCAAAGCAGAGAGATTCTGGCACAGAGGATCGGTGCCCTCAGGCACACACCAGCCCGAGAGGCTTGTCTGCTTGATCGCCTGGGCGGGCGGGGCTGGGAGCTGAGGATCCGGTATCGGCTTTCAGTCGGAGCGCAGGGAGAGGACTGGGGCTCGCGGCAGGAAGAGAGCCTGAAGGAGTTAGTGCACCACGGCTAGCCCGGAGGGAGTCCGGGGAAAAGGTCTGGAGATACCGGAGAGGCAAGAGACTTTTTTTCCCTTTTGTTGCCTGGTGCGCGAGGAGAGGGCATTAAGAGGGCTGCTTGGGGAGGCGCTGGAGACAGGCGCGAGCCGCGGGTAAGGCGCGGACCTCGGAGATGGGCGTGGGACGCTGGGGTGGCTGCTGCTGCTGCTGCCGCCGCTGCCGCCGCCGCCGCCGCCGCCGCCGTGGGGCCTGTGTGCGAGCGCGGGTCACTGTCCGCCCCGCCTTCCGGGAGGCCTGTGCACCCCGCCACTGCCGGGGTCCTGGGACACGGGGACGGCTTTCCCGGGAGGGCGCACGGAGCGCCACGGGCTGTTGCAACGTCACGCCGGCCTCTGCCGCCGCAGGCCCGCCCCACACTGCGCGCCCCTCCCTCCTCTCTGCCTGAGTGAGCCAGAGCCCCCGAATCAGCGGCTCCTTTAAACCCGTCCTGTCTGAGCGAAGAACGGACGCCCTCCGGCGACCTACGCGCAGAGGCGGGGCCAGGTACAAGGCTGAGACCCGGGAGTTGTGAGAGCAGAGACAGGGAAATCTCTCTGTGCAGCCTCGGAGGCAGCGGATTAAAGCTCCACGGTCCATTTGATGTGCCCTGCGTCAGTGGAGTGCATAAATAGACAGCGAATCATCCCAAATTGAGGAAGTGGACTTTGAGGACAAGATTTAAGACTTTCCCCCCCTTTTCCTCTTTTTACAACGAATTATCCCAGATTAAGGAGGTGGACTTGGAGAGCAAGATTTCAGACTTCTCGCCCTTTTCCTCTTTTTACAACGAATTATCCCAAATTGAGGAGGTGGACTTGGAGAGCAAGATTTTTTATTTTTCCCCCTGCTCTCTTTTTGTGAATGTGTATGTGTAATCTTCTGTGTAAGATTCTCTCTGTATAGCTTTGCTTCCACCATATGTCCCTGGGTTCTATTGGTCCGTGTTTTTTTTCAATAATTACTTTTTAATTTTAATAACGCTACTATATTTCATACTTTATTCTATTTTACTTTACCTGCTCTTTCTTTTTTTCCTACCTTCCCTTCCTCCCTCCCTCCCTCCGCACCTCCTTTCCTTCTTTCTTTTTCTTTCCTCCCTCCCTCCCTCCCACCCTTCCTCTTTCCACTTTCTTTTTCTTTCCTTCCTCCCTCCCTCCCTCCGCTCCTCCTTTCCTTCTTTCTTTTTCTTTCTTCCCTCCCTCCCTCCCACCCTTCCTCTTTCCACTTTCTTTTTCTTTCCTTCCTCCCTCCCTCCCTCCCTCCGCTCCTCCTTTCCTTCTTTCTTTTTGTTTCCTCCCTCCCTCCCTCCCTCCCTCCTGTCTTTCTTTCTTTCTTTCCTTCCTCCCTCCCTCCTTCCCTTCTTCCATTCACTCTTCCTTTTGCTTTCATTCTTCCCTCCCTCCCTCCTTTTTTTCCTTCTTTCTTTCCTTCTTTCTTTCCATCCTTCCTCCCTCCCTCCTTTCTTTCTTTCTTCCTTCCTTCCTTCCTTCCCTTCTTCCTTTCTTCCCCCCTCTCTTTCTTTCTTCTACTAATTCTTTCTTTCTACTTTTTCTCACTTTTATTCTGAGCCGGGTGGATGAAAGGCTCTTGGTGCTGCAGCCAGGAGTCAGTGCTGTGCCTCTGAAGTGGGAGAGCCAACTTCAGGACATGGGTCCAAAAGAGACCTCCCAGCTCCACATAATATCAAGCAGCGAAAATCTCCCAGGGATCTCCATCTCAACACCAGCACCCAGCTTCAGTCAACGACCAGCAAGCTACAGTGCTGGTCACCCTATGCCAAGCAACTAGCAAGGCAGAAACACAACCCCCCCCCATTAGCAGAGAGGCTACCTAAAAACATAATAAGGCCACAGGCACCCCAAAACACACCACCGGACATGGACCTGTCCACCAGAAAGGCAAGATCGAGCCTCGGCCACCAGAACACAGGCATTATTCCCCCCCACCAGGAAGCCTACACAACCTACTGAAACAACATTAGCCACGGGGGACAGACACCAAAAACAACGGGAACTACGAATCAGCAGCCTGCAAAAAGGAGACCCCAAACACAGTAACATAAGCAAAATGAGAAAGCAGAAAAACACACAGCAGGTGAAGGAGCAAGATAAAACCCTACCAGACCTAACAAATGAAGAGGTAATAGGCAGTATGCCTGAAAAAGAATTCAGAATAATGATAGTAAAGCTGATCCAAGATTCTATTTCCAAGATCCAAAATCTTGGAAATAGAATAGACAATATGCAAGAAACAGTTAACAAGGACCTAGAAGAATTAAAGATGAATCAAGCATCGATTAAAAACACAATAAATGAAATGAAAAATACTCTAGATGGGATCAATAGCAGAATAACTGAGGCAGAAGAACGAATAAGTGAGGTGGAAGATAAAATAGTGGAAATAACTAATGCAGAGCAAAATAAAGAAAAAAGAATGAAAAGAACAGAGGACAGTCTCAGAGACCTCTGGGACAACATTAAACGCACCAACATTCGAATTATATGGGTTCCAGAAGAAGAAGAGAAAAAGAAAGGGACTGAGAAAATATTTGAAGAGATTATAGTTGAAAACTTCCCTAATATGGGAAAGGAAATAGTTAATCAAGTCCAGGAGGCACAGAGAGTCCCATACAGAATAAATCCAAGGAGAAATACGCCAAGACACATATTAATCAAACTGTCAAAAACTAAACACAAAGAAATCATATTAAAAGCAGCAAGGGAAAAACAACAAATAACACACAAGGGAATCCCCATCAGGTTAACAGCTGATCTCTCAGCAGAAACGCTACAAGCCAGAAGGGAGTGGAAGGACATAATGAAAGTGATGAAGGAGAGAAACCTGCAACCAAGATTACTCTACCCAGCAAGGATCTCATTCAGATTTGATGGAGAAATTAAAACGTTTACAGACAAGCAAAAGCTGAGAGAGTTCAGCACCACCAAACCAGCTTTACAACAAATGCTAAAGGAACTTCTCTAGGCAAGAAACACAACAGAAGGAATATACCTACAATAACAAACCCAAAGCAATTAAGGAAATGGGAATAGGAACATACATATCAATAATTACCTTAAATGTAAATGGACTAAATGCTCCCACCAAAAGACACAGAGTGGCTGAATGGATACAAAAACAAGACCCATATATATGCTGTCTACAAGAGACCCACTTCAGACCTAGAGACACATACAGATTGAAAGTAAGGGGATGGAAAAAGATATTCCATGCAAATGGAAATCAAAAGAAAGCTGGAGTAGCAATTCTTATATCAGACAAAATAGACTTTAAAATAAAGACTATTAGAAGAGACAAAGAAGGACACTACATAATGATAAAGGGATCGATCCAAGAAGAAGATATAACAATTGTAAATATTTATGCACCCAACATAGGAGCACCTCAATACATAAGGCAAATACTAACAGCCATAAAAGGGGAAATCGACAGTAACACAATCATAGTAGGGGACTTTAACACCCCACTTTCACCAATGGACAGATCATCCAAAATGAAAATAAATAAGGAAACACAAGCTTTAAATGATACATTAAACAAGATGGACTTAATTGATATTTATAGGACATTCCATCCAAAAACTACAGAATACACATTTTTCTCAAGTGCTCATGGAACATTCTCCAGGATAGATCATATCTTGGGTCACAAATCAAGCCTTGGTAAATTTAAGAAAATTGAAATTGTATCAAGTATCTTTTCCGACCACAAAGCTATGAGACTAGACATCAATTACAGGAAAAGATCTGTAAAAAATACAAACACATGGAGGCTGAATAATACACTACTCAATAACGAAGTGATCACTGAAGAAATCAAAGAGGAAATTAAAAAATACCTAGAAACAAATGACAATGGAGACACGACAACCCAAAACCTATGGGACGCAGCAAAAGCAGTTCTAAGGGGGAAGTTTATAGCAATACAATCCCACCTTAAGAAACAGGAAACATCTCGAGTAAACAACCTGACCCTGCACCTAAAGCAATTAGAGAAAGAAGAACAAAAAACCCCCAAAGTTAGCAGAAGGAAAGAAATCATAAAGATCAGATCAGAAATAAATGAAAAAGAAATGAAGGAAACGATAGCAAAGATCAACCAAACTAAAAGCTGGTTCTTTGAGAAGATAAACAAAATTGACAAACCATTAGCCAGACTCATCAAGAAAAGAAGGGAGAAGACTCAAATCAATAGAATTAGAAATGAAAAAGGAGAAGTAACAACTGACACTGCAGAAATACAAAAGATCATGAGAGATTACTATAAGCAACTCTATGCCAATAAAATGGACAACCTGGAAGAAATGGACAAATTCTTAGAAATGCACAACCTACGAAGACTGACTCAGGAAGAAATAGAAAATATGAATAGACCAATCACAAGCACTGAAATTGAAACTGTGATTAAAAATCTTCCAACAAACAAAAGCCCAGGACCAGATGGCTTCACAGGCGAATTCTATCAAACATTTAGAGAAGAGCTAACACCCATCCTTCTCAAACTCTTCCAAACAATATAAGAGAAAGGAAGACTCCCAAACTCATTCTACGAGGCCACCACCACCTTGATACCAAAACCAGGCAAGGATGTCACAAAGAAAGAAAACTACAGGCCAATATCACTGATGAACATAGATGCAAAAATCCTCAACAAAATACTAGCAAACAGAATCCAACAGCACATTAAAAGGATCATACATTATGATCAAGTGGGGTTTATTCCAGGAATGCAAGGATTCTTCAATATACGCAAATCAGTCAATGTGATACACCATATTAACAAGTTGAAGGAGAAAAACCATATGATCATCTCAATAGATGCAGAGAAAGCTTTCGACAAAATTCAACACCCATTTATGATAAAAACTCTGCAGAAAGTAGGCATAGAGGGAACTTTCCTCAACATAATAAAGGCCATATATGACAAACCCACAGCCAACATTGTCCTCAATGGTGAAAAACTGAAACCATTTCCACTAAGATCAGGAACAAGACAAGGCTGCCCACTCTCACCACTCTTATTCAACATAGTTTTGGAAGTTTTAGCCACAGCAATCAGAGAAGAAAAGGAAATAAAAGGAATCCAAATTGGAAAAGAAGAAGTAAAGCTGTCATTGTTTGCAGATGACATGATACTATACATAGAGAATCCTAAAGATGCTACCGAAAAACTACTAGAGCTAATCAATGAATTTGGTAAAGTAGCAGGATACAAAATTAACGTACAGAAATCTCTGGCATTCCTGTACACTAATGATGAAAAATCTGAAAGAGAAATCAAGGAAACACTCCCATTTACCATTGCAACAAAAAGAATAAAATATCTAGGAATAAACCTACCTAAGGAGACAAAAGACCTGTATGCAGAAAATTATAAGACACTGATGAAAGAAATTAAAGATGATACAAATAGATGGAGAGATATACCATGCTCCTGGATTGGAAGAATCAATAGAGTAAAAATGACTCTACTACCCAAAGCAATCTACAGATTCAATGCAATCCCTATCAAACTACCACTGGCATTTTTCACAGAACAAGAACAAAAAATTTCAAAATTTGTTTGGAAAAACAAAAGACCCCGAATAGCCAAAGCAATCTTGAGAACGAAAAACGGAGCTGGAGGAATCAGGCTCCCTGACTTCAGACTATACTACAAAGCTACAGTAATTAAGACAGTATGGTACTGGCATAAAAACAGAATGATAGATCAGTGGATCAGTATAGAAAGCCCAGAGATAAACCCACGCACATATGGCCAACTTATCTTTGATAAAGGAGGCAGGAATGTACAGTGGAGAAAGGATAGCCTCTTCAATAAATGGTGCTGGGAAAACTGGACAGGGACATGTAAAAGTTTGAGACTAGATCATTCACTAACACCATACACAAAAATAAGCTCAAAATGGATTAAAGACCTAAATGTAAGGCCAGACACTATCAAACTCTTAGAGGAAAACATAGGTAGAACACTCTATGACATAAATCACAGCAAGATCCTTTTGGACCCACCTCCTAGAGAAATGGAACTAAAAACAAAGATAAACAAATGGGACCTAATGAAACTTCAAAGCTTTTGCACAGCAAAGGAAACCATAAACAAGACCAAAAGACAACCCTCAGAATGGGAGAAAATATTTCAAATGAAGCAACTGACAAAGGATTAATCTCCAAAATTTATAAACAGCTCATGCAGCTCAATAGCAAAAAAACAAACAACCCAATCCAAAAATGGGCAGAAGACTTAAATAGGCATTTCTCCAAAGAAGATATACAGACTGCCAACAAACACATGAAAGAATGCTCAACATCATTAATCATTAGAGAAATGCAAATCAAAACTACAATGAGATATCATCTCACACCAGTCAGAATGGCCATCATCAAGAAATCTAGAAACAATAAATGCTGGAGAGGGTGTGGAGAAAAGGGAACACTCTTGCACTGCTGGTGGGAATGTGAATTGGTACAGCCACTATGGAGAACAGTATGGAGGTTCCTTAAAAAACTACAAATAGAACTACCATATGACCCAGCAATCCCACTACTAGGCATATACCCTGAGAAAACCATAATTCAAAAAGAGACATGTACCAAAATGTTCATTGCAGCTCTATTCACAATAGCCCGGAGCTGGAAACAACCTAAGTGTCCATCATCGGATGAATGGATAAAGAAGATGTGGCACATATATACAATGGAATATTACTCAGCCATAAAAAGAAAGGAAACTGAGCTATTTGTAATGAGGTGGATAGACCTAGAGTCTGTCATACAGAGTGAAGTAAGTCAGAAAGAGAAAGACAAATACCGTATGCTAACACATATATATGGAATTAAAAAAAAAAATGTCAGGAAGAACCTAGGGGTAAAACGGGAATAAAGACACAGACCTACTTGAGAATGGACTAGAGGATATGGGGAGGGGGAAGGGTAAGCTATGACAAAGCGAAAGAGAGGCATGGACATATATACACTAGGAAACGTAAGGTAGATAGATAGTGGGAAGCAGCCGCAGAACACAGGGAGATCAGCTCGGTGCTTTGTGACCGCCTGCAGGGGTGGGATGGGGAGGGTGGGAGGGAGGGAGATGCATGAGGGAAGGGATATGGGAACAGATATATATGTATGACTGATTCACTTTGTTATAAAGCAGAAACTAATAAAAAATTAAAAAAAAACCTTGTCATCACAAAACTCCATTCACTTCACATCAAAATGCTCTTTCACCGCAGATATAAAAATGTTCCATCACTAGTCATTACAATACTCCTTCACGCCTGTCATGACAATGTTCCACGTCCTTGTCATCACAAGGCTCCATGACCCTTGTCATCACAATGCTCCAAGACCCCTGTAATCAAAATGCTTCATGCTCTTGTCATCACATAGCTCCATGACGCTTGTCATCAGACAGCTCCATGGCCTTAGCATCACAATGCTCCATGCCCTTTTCATCACAATGCTCCAAGACACCTGTAATCACAATGCTCCAAGACACCTGTAATCACAATGTTCCATGCCCCTTTTCATCTCAATGCTCCATGAACTCTGTCATCACAATGAACCTTGCCCATCATCATAATGCTTCATGCTATTGTCATAACAATGAAATCAAAATGCTCCATAAACACTGTCATCACAATGCTCCAAACCCTTGTGTTCACAATGTTCCATAACACTTGTCATCACAACTCCCCATGACGCTCGTCTTCACAATTATCCATGGTCTTCTCATCACAATGCTCCATGACCTTTCTCATCACAATGCTCAATACACTTGTCATCACAATGCTCCCTGACACTTGTCGTCAGTATGCTCCTTGAACCCTTTCATGACAAGGCTCCATGCTTTTTCATGACAATCATCCATGCCCTATTCATCACAATGCTCCAAGACCCATGTAATCACAATGCTGCATGCCACTTTTCATCAGAATGCTCCATGATACTTGTCATCACAAGGCTACATGGTCTTCTCCTCACAATGCTCCAGGAACTTGTCATCACAATGCTCCTTTCCATTGTCACCACAATGCTCCATGACCCCTGCCATCATAATACTCAATGAATATTTTCAGCCCAATGCTCCATGAAATTCTGATCACAATGCTCCATGACCCCTGTCATCACAATGTTCCATGACCACAGTCATCACAACACTCCATGACACCAGACAACACAATGATCCGGGACCCTTGTAATCAAAATGCTCCATGACACTTGTCATCAGAATGATCCATGCCCTTGCCATCCCAATGCTTCATGACCCCTGTAATCACAATGCTCCATGACGCATGTCATCACAGTGCTCCATGACACATGTCATCAAAATGCTCCATGCATTTGTCAGCAAAATTCTACATTACCTTGTCATCACAATGCTCCATGCCTTTGTCAGCACAATGCTCCATGACACGTTTCATCGCAATGCTCCATGCCCCTGTCAGCATAGTGCTCCGTGACCCTTGTCATCACAATGCTCCAAGCCCTTGTCATCACAATGCTCCATTACCTTTGTCATCACAAACCTCCATGACACTTGGCATCACAATACTCCATGGCATTGTCATCACAATGGGCCACGACTTATGTCTTCACAATGCTTCCAGACACCTGTCTTCACAATACTGCATTACCTTGTCATCACCATGCTCCATGCCCTTGTCATCACAATGCACCATTCCCACTGTCATTGCAGTAATCCATGAAATTTGTAAGACCAATGTTCCATGCCCCTGTCTTCACAATGTTCCATGCACTTGTCTTCACAATGCCCCATGACCCATCATCACAATGCTCCATGACCCCTTTCATCACAATGCTCCAAGCTCCTTGAAATCAAAATGATCCATGACCTCTGTCATCACAATGCTCCAAAACGTTGTAATCACATTGTTCCAGAACACTTGTCATCACAACGCTCCATGATGCCTCTCACCACAGTACTGCATGCCCGTGTCATCACAATGCTCCATGACATTTGTCATCACAATGCTCAATACACTTGTTATCACAATGCTCCCTGACACTTGTCATCAGAATGCTCAATGCCCTTGTCATCACAATGCTCTATGAACCCTGTCATCACAATGCTCTGTGACTCCAGTCATCACAGTGCTTCATGAACTTTGTCATCACAATGGTCCATGCCGTCATCATCACAATTCTCTGTGACCTTTGTCACCACAATGTTCCATGAACTGTTCATCACAATGCTCTCTGACCATTGTCATCACAATGCTCTATGCCTTTCTCAGCACAATGCTCCATGACCCATGGTATCAAAATGTGCCATGCGCGTGTCATCACTGTGCTCCACAACATTGTCATCAAAATGCTCCATAAACCTTGTCATCAATATGCTCCAGGCACTTCTCAACAAAATGCTCTCTCACAACTGATATCACTATGTTCCATCACAAGTCATCACAATACTCCCTCACCCGTCATCACAATGTTCCATGACCCCTGTCATCACATTGCTCCATGCACTTATCATCACAATATTTGATGACCCCTGACATCACAATGTTCCATAACCCCTGTCATCAAAATGTTCCATGACCCTTTTCATCAAAATGCTCCATGAACCCTGACATCACAATGTTCCATAACCCCTGTCATCAAAATCTTCCATGACCATTTTCATCAAATTGCTCCATGACCCTGTCATCACAATGCTCCCTTCCCTTCACAACACAGTGCACCACGAACTTGTCATCAAAATGCTCCATGACATTTGTCGTCACACATCTCCATGACAATTGGCATCACAATGCTCCATGTCATTGTCATCACAATGCTCCATGAACTCTCTCATCACATTGTTCCATGCCCTTGTCATCACAAAGCTCCATGACGCTTGCCATCACAATGCTCGATGCCCTTCTCATCACAATGCTCCATGTCCTTGTCATTATAATCCCCCATGACCCATGTATCACAGTGTTCTGTGCCCTTGTCATCAAAATGCTCCATGCCCACTCTCATCACAATAATTCATGAAACTTTTCAGACCAATGCTCCATGCCCTAGTCATCACAGTGCTCCATTACAACTGTCATAACAATGCTCCATGACCCCTGCTATCACAATGATCCACGGCCTTTTAATCACAAGGCTCCATGACTCTTGTCATCACAATGCTCCAAGACCCCTGTAATCACAATGCGCCATGCAATTGTCATCACAAAGCTCCTTGATGCATGTCATCAGAATGCTTCATGGCCTTCTCATCACAATGCTCCATGCCCTTGTCATCACAATGCTCCAAGACCACTGTATTCACAATACTCCATGCCCTTGTCATCAAAAAGCTCCATGACACATGTCATCAGAATGCTCCTTGGCCTTCTCATCACAATGCTCCATGCCATTGTCATCACAATGTTCCAAGATCCCTGTAAACATAATGCTCCATGCCTCTTTTCATCAGTATGGTCCATGAGACTTGTCATCACAAGGCTCCATGGTCTTCTCAACACAGTGCTCCAGGACTTTGTCATCACAATGCTTCACAACCTTCTTATCAAGATTCTAAATGGCCCTTGGGATCATAATGTCCCAAGCCCTAATCATCACAATGCCCCATTATCTTTGTCATCACATTCCTCCATGACACTTGGCATCACAATGCCCCACGCCATTGTCATCGCAATGGAACATGACATATGTCATCACAATGCTCCCTGAACACCTGTCTTCACAATACTCCATGACCTTTTCATCACAATGCTCCATGCCCTTGTCACCACAATCCGCCATGCCGAATGTCATCACAATAATCCATGAAACTTGTCAGACCAATGCTCCATGCCCTTGTCATCACAATGCTCCATGCCCTTGTCATCACAATTCTCCATGAACCCGCACATCATAATTCTCCGTGAATCCAGTCATCACAATGCTTTATGACATTTGTCATCACAATGGTCCATTCCCACATCATCACAGTTCTCTGTAACACGTTTTATCACAATGCTCCATGCCTTTGTCAGCATAATGCTCCATGACCCTTGTCATCACAATGATCCATGCGCTTGTCAGCACAATTCTCCACAACCTTATCATCACAATGCTCCATAAACCTTGTCATCACAATGCTCCTTGCACTTCTCATCTAAATGCTCTCTCACCACTGATATCACAATGTTCCATTACTACTCATCACAATACTCCCTCACCCCTTTCATCACAATGTTCCATGACCCCTACCATCAAAATGCTACATGCCCTTATCATCATATTGCTCCATGACCACTGACAACACAATGTTCCATAACCCTGTCATGAAAATGTTCCCTGACGATTTTCATCAAATTGCTCCATGACCCTGTCATCACAATACTCCCTGCCCTTCTCATCACAATGCACAACGCTCTTGTCATCAAAATGCTCCATGACCTTTGTCATCACAAACTCCATGACCCTTGGCATCACAATGCTCCATGCCATTGTCATCACAATGCTCCATGAAACCTATCATCACATTGTTCCTTGCTCTTGTCATCACAAAGCTCCATTATGCTTGTCATCATAATGCTCGATGCCTTTCTCATCACAATGATCCATGCCCTTGTCATTACAATCCTCCATGACCCATGTATCACCGTCGTTCTGTGCCCTTGTCATCACAATGCTCCATGTCCACTCTCATCACAATAATCCATGAAACTTTTCAAACCAATACTCCATGCCCTTGTCATCACAATGCTCCATTACCCCTGTCATAACAATGATCCATGACCCCTGCCATCACAATGTTACACGGTGTTGTCATCACAAGGCTCCATGACCCTTGTCATAACAATGCTCCAAGACCCCTGTAATCACAATGCTCCATGCCCCTTTTCATCAGAATGCTCCATGAGATTTGTCATCACAATGATCCATGGTCTTCTCATCACAATGCTCCAGGACATTGTCATCCCAATGCTCCATTCCCTTGTCATCACAATGCTCCATGAGCCCTGCCATCACAATACTCAAGGAATATTGTCAGCTCAGTGCTCCATGAAATTCTGATCACAATGCTCCATGACCCCTGTCATCACAATGCTCCATGACCACTGACATCACAACGCTGCATGACACCAGACAACACAATGATCTAGGAATCTTGTCATCGAAATGCTCCATGACCCTTGTCATCACAATGATCCATGCCTTTGCCATCCCAATGCTCCATGACCCCTGTAATCACAATGCTCCATGACGCTTGTCATCACAATGCTCCATGCCCTTTTCATCAAAATGCTCCATGCCCTTGTTATCACAATGCGCCATGCCCACTCTCATCACAATAGTCCATAAATCTTGTCAGAGAAATGCACTATGACCCTGTCATCACAATGCTCCATGCCCTTGTCATCACAATGCTCCATGACCCTGTCATCACAATGCTCCGTGACTCGTCATAACAATGATTCATGAGGTTTGTCATCACAATGGTCCATACCCTCGTCATCACAAGTCTCTGTGACTTTGTCACCACAATGCTCCATGAACTTTTTTTTTTTTTTTTTTTTTTTTTTTTTTTTTTTTTTGCGGTATGTGGGCTTCCCACTGTCGCGGCCTCTCCCGTTGCGGAGCACAGGCTCCGGACACACAGGCCCAGCGGCCACGGCTCACGGGCCCAGCCGCTCCGCGGCACGTGGGATCTTCCCAGACCGGGGCACGAACCCATCTCCCCTGCATCGGCAGGCGGACTCTCAACCACTGCGCCACCAGGGAAGCCCGCTCCATGAACTTTTCATCACAATGCTCTCTGACACTGGTCATCACCATATTCTATGCCTTCCTCAGCACAATGCTCCCTGACCCTTATCATAAGAGTGCTCCATGTGCTTGTCAGCACATTGCTCCATGACCCATTTTATCACAATGCGCCGTGAGCTTGTCAATCAATATGTAACCAAGTTGAGGTTATTGTAATCAGTGCAGCCCTAAATTTTTGGGTGGCTATGTCTTATTGATTTTCAGTTTTCCCAAGGTATATTCCCTAGACTGGAAGTGCCCTTGGATCTGTAGCTCTGTTGTTTACTTGTTTTAGGGAACACAATTCACTCCTCCAGAGAGGCAGTTGGCAATTTACATCCTGCCCATCAGCATAACTAGGCTCCTTGTTCTCCAGGGCCTGTCTTGCGTTTCTAGTTTTTACACATTTTGCGGTTGTCCCTTTTGAATGGTGGGAATTGATAATTCTTTGTAGTGCAGATTTACATTGCCCGCTTGCTCGCTTGGCCAAAAAGGGCGTATGCGTTTTCTCCTGAATATATTCAGGAGAAAGCGCATACGCCCTTTTTGGCCAAGTGCATCATTGTCGAAGTTGTGTCCCTCTTCCTGTGCTTTAAAGGTGATTCCAATGTACCTCTTGAAATCTGTTTCCTGCTCTTCTGGCTCGGTTTCAAGTCCGCCTCGTTGCCTTCCCTAAACAGATTTCTGGACGATAGTTTTCCTTTATTACTCGGCCATTTTCTGAATTGCTCTGCCCCTGAGCTCCAGTTTTCAACTCGTTTTTTGTGAGCTGAACGCAAGTCTAAACTTTTGGTTCAGTAACTATACTGTTTCCCAGCGGGTGGCTGAGAGTTTGTTTAATTCTTCTCCCTGACCGGAAATTACAGTGATATGTACCCATCCAAATGCCTAACAGCTACTCTCTCAATGGTTCTCCCTCTTCCATTACATCCTCTGCCAAATTGGCAACCTGTGCGAACCAGGAGGTTAAAGGGGCTGTCTCTCCAAGTTGGGACATTGATAGTAAAGCAGTTGGAAAGTCAAACCGGAGCACCAGGAGAGGGACTATTAGTTGAGTTTTAGAAACCTTTCGTATTCACAGTGTGTCCATTCTCTAGGTTTCCCATACATGTTATAGCTGTAGTAATATTCCCTTCAACCTGGAGAGTTGGGACCATTGGAATGTGTGGCACGCATTATTGCTTGAAATGGTCTGCATTTGCTCACCGAATCTCACCAATCCTCTCAGTCCCAAGTGTCCGGCTTTATGCCACATCCAGCTGTCTTTGTAGATATGGTCATTCCAGGTTTCATCAGAGCCCCAGAAGGAATTGTAAAGAATTTCCCTGTTTTTTTGTTTTTGTTTTTGAAATTCCTTTTTATAGTGGATTTCAGCTGATTTTCACTGCCATGTTGATACTAGTGTAGACACACTTGATTCCCTTATGGACACCTATGAATACATAGGTTTTAAGATTCCTACTAGTCAGATATATTCCTCTGCGGGAAATATGGGGTTTTGAGTCCCTTTCACTGAGGAAGGTGTAGGTCTTGTCTATTCCGTAGTTGGTTTTTGGAACGGTACCTGTACTAATATCAAACTCTGGTTTTATGCATCACCCCACCTCTCCTTCCCCCTTAAGCAGGCATAAGAGTGTTTTCTCAATGTGAGACTCTGTTCTCTTTCGTAACTCAGTTCATGTGTAGCCATGTTTACAGGACCTTCATAAGTGATATCTTATGATAAGTTTCTTTTTCTCTGTGACTTATTTCACTTAGAATCATCGTTCCGGAATCCACTCATTTTGATGCTACTGGCCTTATGACATTGATTTCATGGCTGAGGGATATTCCATCATACGTAAGTACCACAATATCTTGAACCATTTTTGTCTTTCCTCAGATATTTAAGGTGTACCCAAGTTGAAGTTCTTGTAAGGAGTACAGCCCTAAATTGTGGGGTGGCTCTGTCTTATTGATTTTCAGTTTTCCCAAGGTATATTCCCTGGACTGGAAGTGCCCTTGGATCTGTAGCTCTGTTGTTTACCTGTTTTAGGGAACACAATGCACTCCTCCAGACAGGCAGTTGGCAATTTGCATCCTGCCCATCAGCATAACTAGTCTCCCTGTTCTTCAGGGCCTTTCTTGCCTTTCTGTTTTTTACCCATTTTGCGGATGTTCCTTTTAACCGTGGGGAAGTGATACTTCTTTGTAGTGCAGATTTGCATTGCCCACTTGCTTGCTTGGCCACAAAGGACGTATGCGGTTTCTCCTGAATATATTCAGGAGAAAATGCATACGCCCTTTTTGGCCAAGTGCATCATTGTCGGAATTGTGCCCCTCTTCCTCTGCTGTAAAGGTGATTCCAATGTACCTCTTGAAATCTGTTTCCTGCTATTCTGGCTCGCTTTCAAGTCCGCCTCGTTGCCTTCCCTCAACAGATTTTTGGACGATAGCTGTCCTTTTTTACTCTGCCAGTTTGTGAATTGCTGTGCCCCTGAACTCCATTTATCAACTCGTTTTTTGTGAGCTGACGGCAGGTCCAAATCTTTGGTTCAGGAACTATACTGGTTCCCGGCGGGTGGCTGAGACTTTGGCTAAGTCTTCTACCTGCTGGGAAATTAGAGAGACATGTGCCCGTCCAAATGCCTAACAGCTACTGTCTCATTGGTTCTCCCTCTTCCCTTTCATCCTCTGCCAATTTGGCAACCTGTGGGATCCAGGAGGTTAAAGGGGCTGTCTCTCCAAGTTGGGACATTGATAGTAAAGCAGTTGGAAAGTCAAACCAGAGCACCAGGAGAGGGACTATTAGTTGAGTTTTAGAAACATTTCGTATTCACAATGTGTCCATTCTCTAGATTTCACATACATGTTATAGCTGTAGTAATATTCCCTTCAACCTGGAGAGTTGGTAACCTTGGAATGTGTGCCATGAATTATTGCTTTAAATGGTCTGCATTTTCTCACCAAATCTCAGCAGTACTCTCAGTCCCAAGTGTCCAGCCATATGCCACATCCAGCTCTCATTGTAGATACGGTCATTCCATGTTTCATCAGAGCCCCTGAAGGAATTGTAAAGAATTTCCCTGTTTTTTTGTTTTGTTATTGAAATTCCTTTTTATAGTGGGTTTGAGCTGATTCTCACTGCCATGTTTATGCGAGTCTAGACACAATTGATTCCATTACGGAGACTTATCAGTACATTCGTTTTAAGATTCTTCCTAGTCAGATATATTCCTCTGCGGGAAATATGGGTTTTTGAGTCCCTTTCACTGAGGAAGGTGTAGGCCTTGTGTATTCTGTAGTTGGTTTTTGGAACGGAACCTGTACTAATATCAAACTCTGGTTTTATGCATCACCCCACCTCTCCTTCCCCCTTAAGCAGGCATAAGAGTGTTTTCTAAATGTGAGACTCTGTTCTCTTTCCTAACTCAGTTCATGTGTATCCAGCCATGTTTACAGGAGCTTCATCAGTGATATCTTATGATAAGTTTCTTTCTCTGTGTTACTTATTTCACTTAGTATCATCGTACATGAATCCACTCATTTTGATGCTACTGGCCTTATGACATTGATTTCATGGCTGATGGATATTACATCGTACGCAAGTAACACAATTTCTTGAACCATTTTTGTCTTTCCTGGGATATTTAAGGTGTACCCAAGTTGAGGTTCTTGTAAGCAGTGTAGCCCTATATTTTGGGGTGTCACTGTCTTATTGATTTTCAGTTTTCCCAAGCTATATTCCCTAGACTGGTAGTGCCCTTGGATCTGTAGCTCTGTTGTTTACTTGTTTTAGGGAACACAATGCACTACTCCAGAGAGGCAGTTGGCAATTTACATCCTGCCCATTAGCATAACTAGGCTCCCTGTTCTTCAGGGCCTTTCTTGCCTTTCTGGTTTTTACACATTTTGCGGATGTCCCTTTTGACCGGTGGGAAGTGATACTTCTTTGTAGTGCAGATTTGCATTGCACGCTAGCTTGCTTGGCCACAAAGGGCGTATGCGGTTTCTCCTGAATATATTCAGGAGAAAATGCATACGCCATTTTTGGCCAAGTGCATCATTGTCGAAATTGTGCCCCTCTTCCTGTTCTTTAAAGGGGATTCCAATGTACCTCTTGAAATCTGTTTGCTGCTATTCTGGCTTGCTTTCAATTCCTCCTCGTTGCCTTCCCTCAACAGATTTTTGGACGATAGTTTTCCTTTACTACTCTGCCAGTTTGTGAATTGCTCTGCCCCTGAGCTCCGTTTTTCAACTCGTTTTTTGGGAGCTGACAGCAGGTCCAGATCTTTGGTTCAGGAACTCTAATGGATCCCGGCGTGTGGCTGAGACTTTGGCTAATTCTTCTACCTGCCGGGTAATTAGAGTGACATGTGCCCGTCCAAATGCCTAACAGCTACTCTCTCATTGGTTCTCCCTCTTCCCTTACATCCTCTGCCAAATTGGCAACCTGTGCGAACCAGGATGTTAAAGGGGCTGTCTCTCCAAGTTGGGACATTGATAGTAAAGCAGATGGAAAGTCAAACCGGAGCTCCAGGAGAGGGACTATTAGTTGAGTTTTAGAAACCTTTCGTATTCACAGTGTGTCCATTCTCTAGGTTTCACATACATGTTACAGCTGTAGTAATATTCCCTTCAACCTGGAGAGTTGGGACCCTTGGAATGTGTGCCACGCATTATTGCTTTAAATGGTCTGCATTTGCTCACCGAATCTCACCAATCCTCTCTGTCCCAAGTGTCCGGCCTTATGCCATATCTAGGTGTCGTTGTAGATAGGGTCATTCCAGATTTCATCAGAGCCCCTGAAGGAATTTTAAAGAATTTCCCTGTTTTTTTGTTTTGTTTTTGAAATTCCTTTTTATAGTGGGTTTGAGCTGATTCTCACTGCCATGTTTATGCCAGTCTAGACACAATTGATTCCCTTACGGAGACATATCAATACATAGGTTTTAAGATTTTTACTAGTCAGATATATTCCTCTGCAGGTAATATGGGGTATTGAGTCCCTTTCACTGAAGAAAGTGGAGGTCTTGTCTATACCATATTTGGTTTTTGGAACGGTATCTGTTCTAATATCACACTCTGGTTTTATGCATCACCCCAAATCTCCTTCCCCCTTAAGCAGGCATTAGAATGTTTTCTAAATGTGCGTTTCTGTTCTCTTTCGTAACTCAGTTCATGTGTATTCATGTTTACAGGACCTTCATAAGTGATACCTTATGATAAGTTTCTTCTTCTCTGTGACTTATTTCACTTAGAATCATCGTACCTGAATCCACTCATTTTGCTGCTACTGGCTTTATGACATTGATTTCTTGGCTGAGTGGTATTCCATTGTACGTAAGTAACACAATTTCTTGAACCATTTTTGTCTTTCCTGGGATATTTAAGGTATACCCAAGTTGATGTTCTTGTAAGCAGTGCAGCCCTCAATTTTGTGTTTCCTGTGTCTTATTGATTTTCAGTTTTCCTAAGGTATCTTCCGTAGACTGGAAGGGCCCTTGGATCTGTAGCTCTGTTGTTTACTTGTGTGAGGGAACACAATGCACTCCTCCAGAGAGGCAGTTGGCAATTTACATCCTTCCCACCAGCATAACTAGGCTCCGAGTTTTTCAGGGCCTTTCTTGCCTTTCTGGTTTTTACACATTTTGCGGATGTCCCTTTTGACTGGTGGGAAGTGATACTTCTTTGTAGTGCAGATTTGCATTGCCTGCTTACTTGCTTGGCCACAAAGGGCGTATGCAGTTTATCCTGAATATATTCAGGAGAAAATGCATACGCCCTTTTTGGCCAAGTGCATCATTGTCGAAGTTGTGCCCCTCTTCCTGTTCTTTAAAGGAGATTCCAATGTACCTCTTGAAATCTGTTTCCTGCTATTCTGGCTCGCCTTCAATTCCGCCTCGTTTCCTTCCCTAAACAGATTTTTGGACGATAGTTGTCCTTTATTACTCTGCCAGTTTGTGAATTGCTGTGCCCCTGAGCTCCATTTTTCAACTCGTTTTTTGGGAGCTGACGGCAGGTCCAAATCTTTGGTTCAGGAACTCTACTGGTTCCCGGCGGGTGGCTGAGACTTTGGCTAATTCTTCTACCTGTCGGGAAATTAGAGAGACATGTGCCCGTCCAAATGCCTAACAGCTATTCTATCATTGGTTCTCCCTCTTCCCTTTCATCCTCTGCCAAATTGGCAACCTGTGCGAACCAGGAAGTTAAAGGGTCTGTCTCTCCAAGTTGGGATATTGATAGTAAAGCAGTTGGAAAGTCAAACCGGAGCACCAGGAGAGGGACTATTAGTTGAGTTTTAGAAACCTTTCGTATTCACAGTGTGTCCATTCTCTAGGTTTCCCATACATGTTATAGCTGTAGTAATATTCCCTTCAACCTGGAGAGTTGGGACCCTTGGAATGTGTGCCACACATTATTGTTTTAAATGGTCTGCATTTGCTCACCGAATCTCACCAATCCTCTCAGTCCCAAGTGTCCGGCGTTATGACACATCCAGCTGTCTTTGTAGTTATGGTCATTCCAGGTTTCATCAGAGCCCCTGAAGGAATTGTAAAGAATTTCCCTGTTTTTTTGTTTTTGTTTTGAAATTCCTTTTTATAGTGGATTTCAGCTGATTCTCACTGCCATGTTGATACTAGTGTAGACACACTTGATTCCCTTACGGAGACCTATGAATACATAGGTTTTAAGATTCTTACTAGTCAGATATATTCCTCTGCGGGAAATACGGGGTTTTGAGTTCCTTTCACTGAGGAAGGTGTAGGTCTTGTCTATTCCGTAGTTGGTTTTTGGAACGGTACGTGTACTAATATCAAACTCTGGTTTTATGCATCACCCCACCTCTCCTTCCCCCTTAAGCAGGCATAAGAGTGTTTTCTCAATGTGAGACTCTGTTCTCTTTCGTAACTCAGTTCATGTGTAGCCATGTTTACAGGACATTCATAAGTGATATCTTATGATAAGTTTCTTTTCCTCTGTGACTTATTTCACTTAGAATCATCGTTCCTGAATCCACTCATTTTGATGCTACTGGCCTTATGACATTGATTTCATGTCTGAGGGATATTCCATCATACGTAAGTACCACATTTTCTTGAACCATTTTTGTCTTTCCTCAGATATTTAAGGTGTACCCAAGTTGAAGTTCTCGTAAGGAGTACAGCCCTAAATTGTGGGGTGGCTCTGTCTTATTGATTTTCAGTTTTCCCAAGGTATATTCCATAGACTGGAAATGCCCTTGGATCTGTAGCTCTGGTGTTTACCTGTTTTAGGGAACACAATGCACTCCTCCAGAGAGGCAGTTGGCAATTTGCATCCTGCCCATCAGCATAACTAGTCTCCCTGTTCTTCAGGGCCTTTCTTGCCTTTCTGGTTTTTCCACATTTTGCGGATGTTCCTTTTGACCCGTGGGAATAGATACTTCTTTGTAGTGCAGATTTGCATTGCCCACTTGCTTGCTTGGCCACAAAGGACGTATGCAGTTTCTCCTGAATATATTCAGGAGAAAATGCAAACGCCCTTTTTGGCTACGTGCATCATTGTCGAAGTTGTGCCCCTCTTCCTGTTCTTTAAATGGGATTCCAATGTACCTCTTGAAATCTGTTTCCTTGTATTCTGGCTCGCTTTCAATTCCGCCTCGTTGCCTTCCCTGAACAGATTTTTGGACGATAGTTGTCCTTTATTACTCTTCCAGTTTTTGAATTGCTATGCAAACTGAGATCCATTTTTCAACTCGTTTTTTGTGAGCTGACCGCAAGTCCCAAACGCTGGTTCAGGAACTATACTGGTTCCCGGCGGGTGGCTGAGCCTTTGGTTAATTCTTCTTCCTGCCGGGAAATTAGAGTGACATGTGCCCGTCCAAATGCCTAACAGCTACTCTCTCATTAGTTCTCCCTCTTCCCTTTCATCCTCTGCCAAATTAGCCACCTGTGCGAACCAGGAGGATAAAGGGGCTGTCTCTGCAATTTGGGAGATTGATAGTAAAGCAGTTGGAAATTCAAACCGGAGCACCAGGAGAGGGACTATATGTTGAGTTTTAGAAACCTTTCATATTCACAGTGTGTGCATTCTCTAGTTTTCCCGTACATGTTATAGCTGTAGTAATATTCCTTTCCCCTGGAGAGTTGGGACCTTGGAATGTGTGCCTCGCATTATTGCTTTAAATGGTCTGCATTTGCTCACTGAATCTCTCTAATCCTCTCAGTCCCAAGTGTCCAGCCTTATGCCACATCCAGCTCTCGTTGTAGATAGGGTCATTCCACGTTTCATCAGAGCCCCTGAAGGAATTGTAAAGAATTTCCCTGTTTTTTTGTTTTGTTTTCGAAATTATTTTATAGTGGGTTTGAACTGATTCTTACTGCCATGTTTATGCCAGTCTAGACACACTTGATTCCCTTATGGTGACATATCAATACATAGGTTTTAAGATTCTTACTAGTCAGATATATTCCTCGGCAGGAAATATTGGGTTTTGAGTCCCATTCACTGAGGAAGGTGTAGGTCTTGTCTATTCTGTAGTTGGTCTTTGGAACGGTACCTGTACTAATATCAAACTCTGGTTTTATGAATCACCCCACCTCTCCTTCCCCCTTAAGCCGGCACAAGAGTGTTTTCTAAATGTGAGACTCTGTTCTCTTTCCTAACTAAGTTCTTGTATAGCCATGTTTACAGGACTTTCATAAGTGATATCTTATGATAAGTTTCTTTTTCTCTGTGACTTATTTCACTTGGAGTCATCGTACCTGAATCCACTCATTTTGCTGCTACTGGCCTTATGACATTGATTTCATGGCTGCGGGTTATTCCATCGTACGTAAGTAACACAATTTCTTGAACCAATTTTGTCTTTCCTGGGATATTTAATATGTACCCAAGTTGAGGTTCTTGTAAGCAGTGCAGCTCTAAATTTTGGGGTGGCTCTGTCTTATTGATTTTCAATTTTCCCGAGGTATATTCCCTAGACTGGAAGAGCCCTTGGTTCTGTAGCTCTGTTGTTAACTTGTTTTAGGGAACACAATGCACTCCTCCAGAGAGGCAGTTGGCAACTTACATCCTGCCCATCAGCATAAGTAGGCTCCCTGTTCTCCAGGGCCTGTCTTCCCTTTCTGGTTTTTACACATTTTACGGATATCCAATTTCACCAGTTGGAAGTGATACTTCTTTGTAGTGCAGAGTTGCATTGCCCGCTTGCTTGCTTTGCCAAAAAGGGCGTATGCATTTTCTCCTGAATGTATTCAGGAGAAAATGCATACGCCCTTTTTGGCCATGTGCATCATTGTCGAAATTGTGCCCCTCTTCCTGTGCTTAAAGCTGATTCCAATGTACCTCTTGAATTCTGTTTCCTACTATTCTGGCTCGCTTTCATGTCCACCTCGTTGCCTTCCCTCAACAGATTTTTGGAAAATTGTTGTCCTTTATTACTCTGCCAGTTTGTGAATTGCTGTGCCCCTGAGCTCCATTTTTCAACTCGTTTTTTTTGAGCTGACCGCAAGTCCCAAATATTGGTTCAGGTCCTATAATGTTTCCCGGCGGTTGGCTGAGACTTTGGTTAATTCTTGTTCGTGCTGGGGAATTAGAGTGACATGTGCCCATCCCAATGCCTAACAGCTACTCTCTCATTGGTACTCCCTCTTCCCTTTCATCCTTTGCCAATTTGGCAACCTGTGCGAACCAGGAGGTTAAAGGGGCTGTCTCTCCAAGTTGGGACTTTGATAGTAAAGCAGTTGGAAAGTGAAACCGGAACACGAGGAGAGGGACTATTAGTTGAGTTTTAGAAACCTTTCGTATTCACAGTGTGTCCATTCTCTAGGTTTCCCATACATGTTATAGATGTAGTAATATTCCCTTCTATCTTGAGAGTTGGGACACAAGGAATGGGTGCCACGCATTATTGCTTCAAAGGGTCTGCATTTGCTCACCCAATCTGACCAATCCTCTCAGTCCCAAGTGTCCAGCCTTATGCCACATCAAGCGGTCGTTGTAGACAGGGTCATTCCAGGTTTCATCAGAGCCCCTGAAGGAATTGTAAAGAATTTCCCTGTTTATTTGTTTTGTTTTTAAATTCCTTTTTATCGTGGGTTTCAGCTGATTGTCACTGCCATGTTTATGCCAGTCTAGACACACTTGATTCCCTTACGGAGACATATCAATACATAGGTTTTAAGATTCTTACTAGTCAGATATATTCCTCTGCAGAGAATAGGGGTGTTGAGTCCCGTTCACTGAGGAAGGAGTAGGTCTTGTCTATTCTGTATTTGGATTATGGAATGGTACCTGTGCTAATATCAAACTCTGCTTTTATGTATCAACCCAACTCTCCTTTCCCCGTAAGCAGGCATAAGTATGTTTTCTATATGTGAGACTCTGTTCTCTTTACTAATTCAGTTCATGTGTACCCATGTTTATATTTCCTTCATAAGTGATATCTTATGTCAGAATGCTCCATGGCTCTTGTCATCATAATGCTCCATGATGCTTGTCACCATGATTATCGATGGTCTTCTCATCAGAATGCTCCACAGTCTTGCCATCACATTGCTCCATGTCCCTTGTCATCACAATTCTCCACCTCTTTGTAATCACAATATTCCATGACATTTCTCATCACAATGTTACATGCTGTTGTCATCACAATTCTCTCTTCACTTGTCATCGCAATGCTCCCTGAACCCTGTCATAGCAAGCTCCATATGCTTGTCATCACAACGCTTCATGACATTGTTATGAAAATTCTTAATGTCCCTTGACATCACAATGCTCCCTGCCATTGTCATCACAATTCTCCATGACACTTGTCATCACAATGCCCCATGACGCTGGTCATCACAATTATCCATGGTCTTCTCATCACAATGCTCCATGATCTTTGTCATCACAATGCTCAATACACTTATCAACACAATGCTCCCTGACAGTTGTCATCAGTATGCTCCTTGAACCATGTCATTACAAGGCTCCATGCATTTTTCATCACAATGATCCATTCCGTTTTCATCACAATGCTCCAAGACACCTGTAATCACAATGATCCATGTCCTTGTCATCACAAAGCTCCATGACGCATGACATCAGAATGCTCCATTGCATTCTCATCACAATGCTCCATGCCCTTGTAATCACATTGCTTCAAAACCCCTGTAATCTCAAAGCTCCATGCACCTTTTCATCAGAATGCTCCATGCCCTTGTCATCACAATGCTCCATGACACTTGTCATCGCAATATTCCAAGCCCTTGTCATCAAAATGCTCCATTACCTTTGTTATCACAATCCTCCATGACACTTGGTATCACAATGCTCCATGCCATTGTCATCACAATGGACAATGACATATGTCATCACAATGCTCCCTGACACCTGTCTTCACAATACTGCATGACCTTGTCATCACAATGTTCCATGCCCTTGTCATCACAATGTGCCATGCCCACTGTCATCACAATAACCCATGAAACATGTCAGACCAGTGTTCCATGCCCCTGTCATCACAATGCGCCTTGCCCTTGTCATCACAATGCTTCATGACCCCTGTCATAACAATGCTCCGTGACTCCAGTCATCACAATGCTTCATGACATTTGTCCTCACAATGGTCCATGCCCTCGTCACACAAGGCTCTGTGACCTTTGTCACCACAATGCTACATGCCCTTCTCATCTCAATGCTCCATGCCCACTGTCTACACAATACTCCATGAAACTTGTCAGACAAATGTTCCATGCCCTTGTCATCACATTGCTACCTGCCCTTGTCATCACAATGCTCCATGACCCCTGTCATCACAATGCTCCGTGACTCCAGTCATCACAATGATTCATGACCATTGTCCTCACAATTGTCCATGAAATTTTCATCACAATGCTCTGTGTCCCTTGTTATCACAATGCTCCATGCCTTTGTCAGCACAATGCTCCATGACACTTGTCATCAAAACGCTCCATGTGCTTGTCAGCACAATGCTCCATGACACATGTCATCACAATGTGCCATGCTCTTTTCATCACAATGCTCCACATCCTTTTCATCGCTATGCTCCATAAAACTTGTCATCACAATGCTCCATGCACTTCTCATCAAAATGCTCTCTCACCACATATATCACAATGTTCCATCACTAGTCATCAGAATACTCGCTCACCCCTTCATCAAAATGTCCCATGACCACTGTCATCACAGTGCTACATGCCCTTATCATCACAATGCTCCATGACCCCTCACATCACAATGTTCCATAACCCCTGTCACAAAATGCTCCATGACCTATTTCATCACAATGCTTCATGAACCCTGACATAAAAATGTTCAATAACACCTGTCATCAAAATATTCCATGAAACTTTTATTCAAATTGCTCCATGACCCTGTCATCACAATGCTCCGTGCCCTTCTCATCACAATGCACCACGCCCTTGTCATCAAAATGCCCCATGACATTTGTCATCACAAAGCTCCATGACCCTTGGCATCACAATGCTCCATGCCATTGTCAGCACAATGCTCAATGAAATCTCTCATCACATTGCTCCATGCCCTTGTCATCACAATGCTCCATTACACCTGTCATAGCAATGCTCCATGACCCCTGCCATCACAATGTTCCACGGCCTTGTCATCACAAGGCTCCATGATCCTTGTCATCACAATGCTCCAAGACCTCTGTAATCACAATTGTCCATGCCAATTTTCATCTCAATGCTCCATGAACACTCTCATCACAATGCACCATGCCCATCATCATAATGATTCATGCTATTGTCATCACAATGAAATCAAAATGCTCCATGTCCTCTGTCATCACAATGCTCCAAACCCTTCTGATCACAATGTTCCATAACACTTGTCATCACATGCCCCATGACGCTCGTCATCACAATTATGCAAGGTCTTCTCATCACAATGCTCCATGACCTTTGTCACCACAATGCTCAATACACTTGGCATCACAATGCTCGCTGACACTTGTCATCAGTATGCTCCTTGAACACTGTCATGACAAGGCTCCATGCGTTTTTCATCACAGTGATCCATTCTCTTTTCATCACAATGCTCCAAGTCCCCTGTTATCACAATGCTCCTTGTCTCCAGTCATCACAATGCTTCATGACATTTGTCATCACAATGGCCCATGACCTCGTCACACAAAGCTCTGTGACATTTGTCACCACAATGCTCCATGAAATTTTTATCACAATGTTCTGTGACCCTTGTCATCACAAAGCTCCATGCCTTTGTCAGCACAAGGCTCCATGAGCCTTGTCATCACAATGCTCGATGCGCGTGTCAGCACAATGCTCCATAACCCATGCCATCACAATGCACCATGCACTTGTCATCACAATGCTCCACATCCTTGTCATCAACATGCTCCATAAATCTTGTCATCACAATGCTCCATGCACTTCTCCTCAAAATGCCTTCTCACCACTGGTATCACAATGTTCCATCACTAGTCATCACAATACTCCCTCACCCCTGTCATCACAATATTCCATGACCCCTGTAATCACAATTCTCCATGTCCTTTTCATCACAAAGCTCCATGACGCATGTCATCAGAATGCTCCATGGCCTTCTCATCACAATGCTCCATGCCCTTGTCATCACAATGCTCCAACACCCCTGTAATCACAATGCTCCATGCCACTTTTCATCTCAATGCTCCATGAACCCTGTCATCACAATGCACCGTGCCCATCACCATAATATTTCATGCTATTGTCATCACAATGAAATCAAAATTCTCAATGACCTCAGTCATCACAATGCACCAAACCCTTCTGATCACAATGTTCCATAACACTTGTCATCACATGCCCCATGACGCTCGTCATCACAATTATGCAAGGTCTTCTCATCACAATGCTCCATGAACTTTGTCACCACAATGCTCAATACACATGGCATCACAATGCTTGCTGACACTTGTCATCAGTATGCTCCTTGAACACTGTCATGACAAGGCTCCATGCCTTCTTCATCACAATGATCCATTCCCTTTTCATCACAATGCTCCATGACCCTGTCATCACAATGCTCTGTGATACTTGTCATCAGAAAGCTCCATGCCTTTGTCAGCACAATGCTCCATGACCCTTGTCATCACAATGCTCGTTGCGCGTGTCAGCACAATGCTCCATAACCCATGTCATCACAATGCACCATGCACTTGTCATCACAATGCTCCACATCCTTGTCATCAAAATGCTCCAAAAACCTTGTCATCACAATGCTCCATGCACTTCTCCTCAAAATGCCTTCTCACCACTGATATCACAATGTTCCATCACTAGTCATCACAATACTCCATCACCTCTGTCATCACAATATTCCATGACTCCTGTAATCACAATTCTCCATGCCCTTTTCAACACGAATCTCCATGACGCATGTCATCAGAATGCTCCATGGATTTCTCATCACAATGCTCCATGCCCTTGTCATCACAATGCTCCAACACCCCTGTAATCACAATGCTCCATGCCCCTTTTCATCTCAATGCTCCATGAACCCTGTCATCACAATGCACCGTGCCCATCACCATAATATTTCATGCTATTGTCATCACAATGAAATCAAAATTCTCAATGACCTCAGTCATCACAATGCACCAAACAATTCTGATCTCAATGTTCCATAACACGTGTCATCACAATGCCCCATGACGCTGGTCATCACAATTATCCATGGTTTTCTCATCACAATGCTTCATGATCTTTGTCATCACAATGCTCAATACACTTATCATCACAATGCTCCCTGATAGTTGTCATCAGTATGCTCCTTGAACCCTGTCATGACAAGGCTCCATGCATTTTTCACACAATGATCCATTCCCTTTTCATCAAAATGCTCCAAGACCCCTGTAATCACAATGCTCCATGTCCTTGTCATCACAAAGCTCCATGACGCATGTCATCAGAATGCTGCATTGCCTTCTCATCACAATGCTCCATGCCCTTGTAATCACATTGCTTCAAAACCCCCGTAATCTCAATGCTCCATGCAACTTTTCATTAGAAAGCTCCATGCCCTTGTCATCACAATGCTCCATGACACTTGTCATCGCAATGTTCCAAGCACTTGTCATCAAAATGCTCCATTACATTGTCATCACAATCCTCCATGACACTTGGTATCACAATGCTCCATGCCATAGTCATCACAATGGACAATGACATATGTCAGCACAATGCTCCCTGACACCTGTCTTCACAATACTCCATGGCCTTGTCATCACAATGTTCCATGCCCTTGTCATCACAATGCCCCATGCCCACTGTCATCACAATAATCCATGAAATATGTCAGACCAATGTTCCATGCCCCTGTCATAAAAATGTTCCATGCCATTGTCATCACAATGCCCCATGACACCTGTCATCACAATGCTCCGTGACTCCAGTCATCACAATGCTTCATGACCTTTGTCCTCACAATGGTCCATGCCCTCATCACACAAGGCTCTGTGACCTTTGTCACCACAATTCTCCATGCCCTTGTCATCTCAATGCTCCATGCCCACTGTCATCACAAAAATCTATGAAACTTGTCAGACCAATGTTCCATGCCCCTGTCATCACATTGCTCCATGCCCTTGTCATCACAATGGTCCATGACCCCTGTCATCACAATGCTCCGTGACTCCAGTCATCACAATGATTCATGACCTTTGTCCTCACAATGGTCCATGCCCTAGTCACACAAGGCTCTGTGATCTTTGTCACCACAATGCTCCATGAAATTTTCATCACAGTGCTCTGTGTCCCTTGTCATCACAATGCTCCATGCCTTTGTCACCACAATGCTCCATGACACTTGTCATCAAAATGCTCCATGTGCTTGTCAGCACAATTCTCCATGACACATGTCATCACAATGTGCCATGCTCTTTTCATCAGAAGGCTCCACATCCTTCTCATAGCTGTGCTCCATAAAAATTGTCATCAAATTGCTCCATGCACTTCTCATCAAAATGATCTCGCACCACATATATCACAATGTTCCATCACTAGTCATCACAATACTCGCTCACCCCTGTCATCACAATGTTCCATGACCACTGTCATCACAGTGCTACATGTCCTTATCATCACAATGCTCCATGTCCCCTGACATCACAATGTTCCATAACCCCTGTCACCAAATGCTCTATGACCCATTTCATCTTAATGCTTCATGACCCCTGACACACAATGTTCCATAACCCCTGTCATCAAAATATTCCATGACACTTTTATTCAAATTGCTCCATGACCCTGTCATCACAATGCTCCCTGCCCTTCTCATCACAATGCACCACGCCCTTGTCAGCAAAATGCCCCTTGACATTTGTCATCACAAAGCTCCATAACCCTTGGCATCACAGTGTTCCATGCCATTGTCATCACAATGCTCAAAGAAATCTCTCATCACATTGCTCCATGCCCTTGTCATCACAATGTTACATTACACCTGTGATAACAATGCTCCATTACCCCTGCCATTACAATGTTCCACGGCCTTGTCATCACAATGCTCCATGACCCTTGTCATCGCAATGTTCCAAGCCCTTGTCATCAAAATGCTCCATTACCTTTGTCATCTCAATACTCCTTGAGACTTAGTATCACAATGCTCCATGCCATTGTCATCACAATGGACAATGACATTTGTCATCACAATGAAATCAAAATGCTCCATGTCCTCTGTCATCACAATGCTCCAAACCCTTCTGATCACAATGTTCCATAACACTTGTCATCACATGCCCCATGACACTCGTCATCACAAAGATGCAAGGTCTTCTCATCACAATGATCCATTACCTTTGTCACCACAATGCTCAATACACTTGGCATCAAATGCTCGCTGACAATTGTCATCATTATGCTCCTTGAAAACGGTCATGACAAGGCTCCATGCCTTTTTCATCACAATGATCCATTCCCTTTTCATCACAATGCTCCAAGACCCCTGTTATCACAACGCTCCGTGACTGCAGTCATCACAATGCTTCATGACATTTGTCATCACAATGGTCCATGACCTCATCACACAAAGCTCTGTGACTTTTGTCACCACAATGCTCCATGAAATTTTTATCACAATGTTCTGTGACCCTTGTCATCACAAAGCTCCATGCTGTTGTCAGCACAATGCTCCATGACCCTTGTCATCACAATGCTCGATGCACATGTCAGCCCAATGCTCCATAACCCATGTCATCGCAATGCACCATGCACTTGTCATCACAATTCTCCACATCCTTGTCATCAAAATTCTCCATAAACCTTGTCATCACAATGCTCCATGCACTTCTCCTCAAAATGCCTTCTTACCACTGATATCACAATGTTGCATCAGTAGTCATCACAATACTCCCTCACCCCTGTCATCACAATATTCCATGACCCCTGTAATCACAATTCTCCATGCCCTTGTCATCACAAAGCTCCATGACGCATGTCATCAGAATGCTCCATGGCCTTCTCATCACAATGCTCCATGCCCTTGTCATCACAATGCTCCAGCACCCCTGTAGTCACAGTGCTCCATGCCCCTTTTCATCTCAATGCTCCATGAACCCTATCATCACAATGCACCGTGCCCATCACCATAATATTTCATGCTATTGTCATCACAATGAAATCAAAATGCTCAATGACCTCTGTCATCACAATGAACCAAACCCTTCTGATCACAATGTTCCATAACACTTGTCATCACAATGCCCCATGACGCTGGTCATCACAATTATCCATGGTCTACTCATCACAATGCTCCATGATCTTTGTCATCACAATGCTCAATACACTTATCATCACAATGCTCCCTGACAGTTGTCATCAGTATGCTCTTTGAACCCTGTCATGAAAAGACTCCATGCATTTTTCATCACAATGACCCATTCCCTTTTCATCACAATGCTCCAAGACCCCTGTAATCACAATGCTCCATGTCCTTGTCATCACAAACCTCCATGATACATGTCATCAGAATGCTCCATTGCATTCTCATCACAATGCTCCATGCCCTTGTAATCACATTGCTTCAAAACCACTGTAATCTCAATGCTCCATGAAACTTTTCATCAGAATGCTCCATGCCCTTGTCATCACAGTGCTCCATGACCCCTGTCATCATAATGCTCCATTACCTTTGTCATCACAATCCTCCATGACACTTGGTATCACAATCCTCCATGACACTTGGTATCACAATGCTCCATGCCATAGTCATCACAATGGACAATGACATATGTCATCACAATGCTCCCTGACACCTCTCTTCACAATAGTCCCCGACCTTGTCATCACAATGTTCCATGCCCTTGTCATCACAATGCACCATGCCCACTGTCATCACAATAATCCATGAAACATGTCAGACCAATGTTCCATGCCCCTGTCATAACAATGCTCCATGCCATTGTCATCACAATGCTCCATGACCTCTGTCATCACAATGCTCCGTGACTCCAGTCATCACAATGATTCGTGACCTTTGTCCTCACAATGGTCCATGCACTCGTCACACAAGGCTCTGTGACCTTTGTCACCACAATGCTCCATGCCCTTGTCATCTCAATGCTCCATGCCCTCTGTCATCACAAAAATCTATGAAACTTGTCAGACCAATGTTCCATGCCACTGTCATCAATTTGCTCCATGCCCTTGTCATCACAATCCTCCATGACCACTGTCATCACAATGCTCCGTGACTCCAGTCATCACAATTATTCATGACCCTTGCCCTCACAATGGTCTATGCCCTCGTCACACAAGGCTCTGTGATCTTTGTCACCACAATGCTCCCTGAAATTTTCATCACAATGCTCTGTGTCCCTTGTCATCACAATGCTCCATGCCTTTGTCAGCACAATGCTCCATGAGACTTGTCATCAAAATGCTCCATGCGCTTGTCAGCACAATGCTCCATGACACATGTCATCACAATGTGCCATGGTCTTTTCATCACAATGCTCCACATCCTTTTCATCGCTATGCTACATAAAATTTGTCATCACAATGCTCCATGCACTTCTCATCAAAATGCTCTCTCACCACATATATCACAATGTTCCATCACTAGTCTTCACAATACTTGCTCACCCCTGTCATCACAATGTTCCATGACCACTGTCATCACAGTGCTACATGCCCTTATCATCACAATGCTCCATGACCCCTGACATCACAATGTTCCATAAACACTGTCACAAAATGTTCCATGACCCATTTCATCACAATACTTCAGGACCCCTGACATCACAATGTTCCATAACCACTGTCATCAAAATATTCCATGACACTTTTATTCAAATTGCTCCATGACCCTGTCATCACAATGCTCCCTGACCTTCTCATCACAATGCACCACGCCCTTGTCATCAAAATGCCCCATGACATTTGTCATCACCAAGCTCCATAACCCTTGGCATCACAGTGTTCCATGCCATTGTCATCACAATGCTCAATGAAATCTCTCATCACATTGCTCCATGCCGATGTCATCACAATTCTCCTTTACACCTTTCATAACAATGCTCCATGACGTCTGCCATCACAATGTTCCACGGCCTTGTCATCACAAGGCTCCATGACCCTTGTCATCACAATGCTCCAAGACCTCTGTAATCACAATTCTCCTTGCCAATTTTCATCTCAATGCTCCATGAACACTCTCATCAAAATGCACCATGCACAACACCATAATATTTCATGTTATTGTCATCACAATGAAATCCAAATGCTCCATGTCCTCTGTCATCACAATGCTCCAAACCCTTCTGATCACAATGTTCCATAACACTTGTCATCACATGCCCCATGACGCTGGTCATCACAATTATGCAAGGACTTCTCATCATAATGCTCCATGAACTTTGTCACAACAATGCTCAACACACTTGGCATCACAATGCTCGCTGACACTTGTCATCAGTATGCTCCTTGAACACTCTCATTACAAGGCTTCATGCCTTTTTCATCACAATGATCCATTCCCTTTTCATCACAATGCTCCAAGACCCCTGTTATCACAATGCTCCGTGACTCCAGTCATCACAATGCTTCATGACACTTGTCATCACAATGGTCCATAACCTGGTCACACAAAGCTCTGTGACCTTTGTCACCACAATGCTGCATGAAATTTTTATCACAATGCTCTGTGACCCTTGTCATCACAATGCTCGATGCGCGTGTCAGCAAAATGCTCCATAACACATGTCATCACAATGCACCATGCACTTGTCATCACAATGTTCCACATCCTTGTCATCAAAATGCTCCATAAACATTGTCATCACAATGCTCCATGCACTTCTCCTCAAAATGCCTTCTCACCACTGATATCACAATGTTCCATCACTAGTCATCACAATACTCCCTCACCCCTGTCATCACAATATTCCATGACCCCTGTAATCACAATTCTCCATGCCCTTGTCATCACAGAGCTCCATGACGCATATCATCAGAATGCTCCATGGCCTTCTCATCACAATGCTCCATGCCCTTGTCATCACAATGCTCCAACACCCCTGTAATCACAATGCTCCATGCCCCTTTTCATCTCAATGCTCCATGAACCCAGTCATCACAATGCACCATGCCCATCACCATAATATTTCATGCTATTGTCATCACAATGAAATCAAATGCTCAATGACCTGTGTCATCACAATGCAAAAAACCCTTCTGATCACAATGTTCCATAACACTTGTCATCACAATGCCCAGTGACGCTGGTCATCACAATTATCCCTGGTCTACTCATCACAATGCTCCATGTTCTTTGACATCACAATACTCAATAAAATTATCATCACAATGCTCCCTGACAGTTGTCATCAGTATGCTCCTTGAACACTGTCATGACAAGGCTCCATGAATTTTTCATCACAATGACCCATTCCCTTTTCATCACAATGCTCCAAGACCCCAGTAATCACAATGCTCCATATCCTTGTCATCACAAAGCTCCATGACGCATGTCATCAGAATGCTCCATTGCCTTCTCATCACAATGCTCCATGCCCTTGTAATCACATTGCTTCAAACCCCCTGTAATCTCAATGCTGAATGCAACTTTTCATCACAATGCTCCATCCATTGTCATCACAATGGACAATGACATATGTCATCACAATGCTCCCTGACACCTGTCTTCACAATACTCCATTATCTTGTCATCACAATGTTCCATGCACTTGTCATCACAATGCTCCATTACACCTGTCATTACAATGCTCCATGACCCCTGCCATCACAATGTTCCACGGCCTTGTCATCACAAGGCTCCATGACCCTTGACATCACAATGCTCCAAGACCTCTGTAATCACAATTCTCCATTCAACTTTTCATCTCAATGCGCCATGAAGACTGTCATCACAATGCACCATGCCCATCATCATAATGATTCATGCTATTGTCATCAAAATGATATCAAAATGCTCCATGTACTCTGTCATCACAATGCTCCATTGCACCTGTCATAACAATGCTCCATGACCCCTGCCATCACAATGTTCCACGGCCTTGTCATCACAATGCTCCATGACCCTTGTCATCGCAATGTTCCCAGCCCTTGTCATCAAAATGCTCCATTACCTTTTTCATCTCAATACTCCATGACACTTAGTATCACAATGCTCTGTGACCCTTCTCATCACAATGCACCACAAACTTGTCATCAAAATGCTCCATGACGTTTGTCACCACAAAGCTCCATGACCCTTGGCATCACAGTGCTCCATGCAATTTCATCACAATGCTACATGAAACCTCTCATCACATTGCTCCATGCCCTTTTCACCACAATGCTCCATGACGCTTGTCATCAAAAAGCTCGATACACTTCTCATCACAATGCTCCATGCCCTTGTCATTTCAATCCTCCATAACACATGTATCACAGTGTTCCGTGCCCTAGTCATCACAGTGTTCCATGCCAAATCTCATCACAATAATCCATGAAATTTTCAGACCAATGTTCCATGCCCTTGTCATCACAATGCTCCATTACCCCTGTCATAACAATGCTCCATGACCCCTGCCATCACAATGTTCCACCGCCTTGGCATCCAAGGCTCCATGACCCTTGTCATCACAATGCTCCAAGACCCCTGTAATCACAATGCTCCATGCCCTTGTCATCACAAAAATCCATTACACATGTCATCAGAATGCTCCATGGCCTTCTTGTCACAATGCTCCATGCCTTGTCATCACAATGCTCCAAGACCCCTGTAATCACAATGCTTCATGCCCCTATTCATCAGAATGCTCCATGAGACTGGTCATCACAAGGCTCCATGGTCTTCTCATCACACTGCTCCAGGACCTTGTTATCACAATGCTCCATTCCCTTGTCATCACAATGCTCCTTGACCACTGTCATCACAATACTCCATGAATATTTTCAGCCCAATGCTCCATGACCTTCTCATCACAGTGTTCCATTACACTTGTCATCACAATGCTCCATGACCCCTCTCATCACAATGCTCCATGACACCTGTCATCAGAATGCTCCATGCCCCTTGTCATTACAATGATCCATTACGCTCTTCATCAAAATTATCCATGATCTTTTCATCACAATGCTCCACGGTCTTGCTATCACAGTTCTACATGCCCTGTTCATCACAATGCTCCATGTCACATGTCATTACAATTCTCCACGTCCTTGTCATCACAATGCTTCTTGACACATCTAATCCAATGTTACATGATCTTGTCATCACAATGCTCCATGCACTTGTCATCGCAATTCTCTATTACCCCTGTCATAGCAAGCTCCATGCGCTTGTCATCACCATGCTTAACGACGTTGTCATCAAAATTCTCAATGGCCCTTGCCATCACAATGCTCCATGAACCATGTCATTAAAATGCGCCATGCACTTGTCATCACAATACTCCACATCCTTATCATTGCTATGCTCCATAACACTTGTCATCGCAATGCTCCATGCACTTCTCATCAAAATGCTCTCTCACCATATATATCACAATGTTACATCACTAGTCATCACAATACTCCCTCACCCCTGTCATCACAGTGTTCCATGACCCCTGTTATCACAGTGCTACATGCCCTTATCATCACAATGTTCCATGACCCCTGACGTCACAATGTTCCATAACCCCTATCTCAAAATGCTCCATGACCCATTTCATCACAATGCTTCATGACCCCTGACATCACAATGTTCCATAGCCCCTGTCATCAATATATTCCATGATAATTTTCATCAAATTGCTCCATGACCCTGTCATCACAATGCTCCCTGTTCTTCTCATCTCAATGCACCATGCCCTTGTCGTCAAAATGCCCCATGACCTTTGTCATCACAAAGCTCCATGACATTTGGCATCACAATGCTCCATGCCATTGTCATCACAATGCTCAATGAAATCTCTCATCACATTGGTCCATGCCCTTGTCATCACAATGCTCCATTACACCTTTCATAAGAATGCTCCATGAACACTGCCATCAAAATGTTCCACGGTGTTGTCATCACAAGGCTCCATGACCCTTCTCATCAAAATGCACCAAGACATCTGTAATCACAATTCTCCATGCCCCTTTTCATCTCAATGCTCCATGAATCCTGTCATTACAATGCACCATTCCCATCATCATAATGATTCATGCGATTGTCATCACAATGAAATTAAAATGCTCCATGACCTCTGTCATCACAATGCACCAAACCCTTCTGATCACAATGTTCCATAACACTTGTCATCACAATACCCCATGACGCTCGTCATCACAATTATGCAAGGTCTTCTCATCACAATGCTCCATGACCTTTGTCACCACAATGCTCAATACACTAGTCATCACAGTGCTCCATGACCCTTGTCATCAAAATGCTCGACGCGTGTGTCAGCACAATGCTCCATAACCCATGTCATCACAATGCACCATGCACTTGTCATCAAAATGCTCCACATCCTTGTCATCAAAATGCTCCATAAACTTTGTCATCACAATGCTCCATGCACTTCTCCACAAAATGCTTTCTCACCACTGATATCACAATGTTCCATCACTAGTCATCAAAATACTCCCTCACCCCTGTCATCACAATATTCCATGACCCCTGTAATCACAATTCTCCTTGCCCTTGTCATCACAATGATCCATTACACCTCTCATAACAGTGCTCCATGACCCCTGCCATCCCAATGTTCCACGGCCTTGTCTTCACAATGCTCCATGCCCTTGTCATCACAATGCTCCAACACCCCAGTAATCACAATGTTCCATGCCCCTTTTCATCTCAATGCTCCATGATCCCTGTCATCACAATGCACCGTGCCCATCACCATAATATTTCATGCTATTGTAATCACAAAGAAATCAAAATGCCCAATGACCTCTGTCATCACAATGCACCAAACCCTTCTGATCACAATGTTCCATAACACTTGTCATCACAATGCCCCATGACGATGATCATCACAATTATCCATGGTCTTCTCATCACAATGCTCCATGTTCTTTGTCATCACAATGCTCAATACACTTATCATCAAAATGCTCCCTGACAGTTGTCATCAGTATGCTCCTTGAACCCTGTCATGACAAGGCTCCATGCATTTTTCATCACAATGACCCATTCCCTTTTCGTTACAATGCTCCAAGACCCATGTAATCACAATGCTCCATGTCCTTGTCATCACAAAGCTCCATTACGCATGTCATCAGCATGCTCCATTGCCTTCTCATCAAAATGCTCCATGCCCTTGTAATCACATTGCTTCAAAACCCCTGTAATCTCAATGCTCCATGAACCTTTTCATCAGAATGCTCCATGCCCTTGTCATCACAATGCTCCATGACACTTGTCATCGCAATGTTCCAAGCCCTTGTCATCAAAATGCTCCATTAGCTTTGTCATCACAATCCTCCATGACACTTGGTATCACAATGCTCCATGCCATTGTGATCCCAATGTACAATGACATATGTCATCACAATGCTCCCTGGCACCTGTCTTCACAATACTACATGACTTTGTCATCACAATGTTCCATGACCTTGTTATCACAATGCACCATGCCCAATGTCATCACAATAATCCATGAAACATGTTAGACCAATGTTCCATGCCCCCGTCATCACATTGCTCCATGCCCTTGTCATCACAATGCTCCATTACCCCTGTCATCACAATGCTCCGTGACTCCAGTCATCACAATGCTTCATGACACTTGTCATCACAATGATCCATGATCTCGTCACACAAAGCTCTGTGACCATTGTCACCACAATGCTCCATGAAATTTTTATCACAATGCTCTGTGACCCTTGTCATCACAAAGCTCCATGCCTTTGTCAGCACAATGCTCCATGACCCTTGTCATCACAATACTCGATGCGCGTGTCAGCACAATGCTCCATAACCCATGTCATCACAATGCACCATGCACTTGTCATCACAATGCTCCACATCATTGTCATCAAAATGCACCATAAAACTTGTCTTCACAATGCTCCATGCACTTCTCCTCAAAATGCCTTCTCACCAATGATATCACAAGGTTCCATCACTAGTCATCACAATACTCCCTCACCCCTGTCATCACAATATTCCATGACCCCTCTAATCACAATTCTCCAAGCCCTTGTCATCACAAAGCTCCATGACGCATGTCATCAGAATGCTCCATGGCCTTCTCATCACAATGCTCCATGCCCTTGTCATCACAATGCTCCAACACCCCTGTAATCACAATGCTCCATGCCCCTTTTCATCTCAATTCTCTATGAACACTGTCACCAAAATGCACCGTGCCAATCACCATAATATTTCATGCTATTGTCATCACAATGAAATCAAAATGCTCAATGACCTCTGTCATCACAATGCACCAAACTCTTCTGATCACAATGTTCCATAACCCATGTCATCACAATGCACCATGCACTTGTCATCACAATGCTCCACATCCTTGTCATCAAAATGCTCCATAAACCTTGTCATCACAATGCTCCATGCACTTCTCCTCAAAATGCCTTCTCACCACAGATATAACAATGTTCCATCACTAGTCATCACAATACTCCCTCACCCCTGTCATCACAATATTCCATGACCCCTGTAATCACAATTCTCCATGCTCTTGTCATCACAAAGCTCCATGACACATGTCATCAGAATGCTCCATGGCCTTCTCATCACAAGGCTCCATTTCCCTTGTCATCACAATGTTCCAAGCCCTTTTCATCAAAATGCTCCATTACCTTTGTCATCACAATCCTCCATGACACTTGGTATCATAATGCTCCATGCCATTGTCATCACAATGGACAATGACATATGTCATCACAAAGATCCCTGACACCTGTCTTCACAATACTCCATGACCTTGTCATCACAATGTTCCATACCCTTGTCATCACAATGCGCCCTGCCCACTCTCATCACAATAATCCATAAATCTTGTCAGAGCAATGCTCCATGACCCCTGTCATCACAATGCTCCATGCCCCTTTTCATCTCAATGCTCCTTGAACCCTGTCGTCACAATGCACCGTGCCCATCACCATAATATTTCATGCTATTGTCATCACAATGAAATCAAAATGCTCAATGACCTTTGTCATCACAATGCAACAAAACCTTCTGATCACAATGTTCCATAATACTTGTCATCACAATGCCCCATGACGCTGGTCATCACAATTATCCATGGTCTTCTCATCACAATGCTCCATGATCTTTGTCATCACAATGCTCAATACACTTATCATCACAATGCTCCCTGACAGTTGTCATCATTATGCTCCTTGAACCCTGTCATGACAAGGCTCCATGCATTTTTCATCACAATGATCCATTCCCTTTTCATCACAAGGCTCCAAGACTGCTGTAATCACAATGCTCCCTGTCCTTGTCATCACAAAGCTCCATGACGCATGTCATCAGAATGCTCCATTGCCTTCTCTTCACAATGCTCCATGCCCTTGTAATCACATTGCTTCAAAACCCCTGTAATCTCCATGGTCCATGCACATTTTCATCAGAATGCTCCATGCCCTTGTAATCACAATGCTCCATGACACTTGTCATCGCAATGTTCCAAGCCCTTGTCGTCAAAATGCTCCATTACCTTTGTCATCACAATCCTCCTTGACACTTGGTATCACAATGCTCCATGCCATTGTCATCACAATGGACAATGACATATGACATAACAATGCTCCCCGACACCTGTCTTCACAATACTCCATGACCTTGTCATCACAATGTTCCATGCCCTTGTCATCACAATGTTCCATGCCCACTGATATCACAATAATCCATGAAACATGTCAGACCAATGTTCCATGCCCCTGTCATCACAATGCTCCATGCCCTTGTCATCACAATGCTCTATTACCCCTGTCATCACAATGCTCCGTGACTCCAGTCATCACAATGCTTCATGACCTTTGTCCTCACAAAGCTCCATGACCCTTGGCATCACAATGCTCCATGCCATTTCATCACAGTGCTACTGAAAGCTCTCTTCACATTGCTCCATGTCCTTGTCACCACAATGTTCCATGACGCTTGTCATCACAATACTCGATAATCTTCTCATCACAATGCTCCATGCCCTTGTCATTACAATCCTCCATGACACATGTATCACAGTGTTCCGTGCCCTAGTCGTCACAAAGTCCCATGCCGAATCTCATCAAAATAATCCATGAAATTTTCAGACCAATGTTCCATGCCCTTGTCATCACAATGCACCATTACCCCTGTCATAATTATGCTCCATGACCCCTGCCATCACAATGTTCCACCGCCTTGGCATCCAAGGCTCCATGACCCTTGTCATCACAGTGCTCCAAGACCACTGTAATCACAATGCTCCATGCCCATGTCATCACAAAGATCCATGACACATGTCATCAGAATGCTCCATGGCCTTCTCATCACAATGCTCCATGCCCTTGTCATCACAATGCTCCAAGACCCCTGTAATCACAATGCTCCATGCCCCTATTCATCAGAATGCTCCATGAGACTTGTCATCACAAGGCTCCATGGTCTTCTCATCACACTGCTCCAGGACCTTGTCATCACAATGCTCCATTCCCTTGTCATCACAATGCTCCTTGACCACTGTCATCACAATACTCCATGAACATTTTCAGGCCAATGCTCCATGACCTTCTCATCACAATGCTCCATGACCCTTGTCATGAAAATGCTCCATGACCCCTCTCATCACAATGCTCCATGACACCTGTCATCACAATGCTCCATGCCCCTTGTCATTACAGTGATCCATGACGCTCTTCTTCACAATTATCCATGGTCTTTTCATCACAATGCTCCACGGTCTTGCTATCACAATTCTCCATGCCCTGTTCATCACAATGCCCCATGTCCCATGTCATTACAATTCTCCACGTCCTTGTCATCACAATGCTTCGTGATACTTCTCATCACAATGTTACATGACCTTGTCATCACAATTCCCCTTGCATTTGTCATCGCAATGCTCTAGGACCCCTGTCATAGCAAGCTCCATGCGCTTGTCATCACAATGCTTCACGACGTTGTCATCAAAATTCTCAATGGCCCTTGTCATCACAATGCTCCATGCCCTTGTCATCACAATGCTCTATGACCCTTGTCATCACAATGTTCCAAGCCCTTGTCATCAAAATGCTCCATTACCTTTGTCATCACAATCCTCCATGACACTTGGTATCACAATGCTCCATGCCATTGTCATCACAATGGACAATGACATATGTCATCACAATGATCGCTGACACCTGTCTTCACAATACTCCATGACCTTGTCATCACAATGTTCCATACCCTTGTCATCACAATGTGCCCTGCCCAATCTCATCACAATAATCCATAAATCTTGTCATAGCAATGCTCCATGACCCCTGTCATCACAATGCTCCGTGACTCCAGTCATCACAATGATTCAGGACTTATCTCATCACAATGCTCGATGTCCTCGTCACACAAGGCTCTGTGATATTTGTCACCACAATGCTCCATGAATATTTCATCACAATGCTCTGTGTCCCTTGTCATCAAAATGCTCCATGCCTTTGTCAGCACAATGTTCCTTGACATTTGTCATCAAAATGCTTCATGTGCTTTTCAGCACACTGCTCCATGATGCATGTCATCCAAATGCACCATGTGTTTGTCATCACAATACTCTGCATCCTTATCATTGCTATGCTCCATAACACTTGTCATCACAATGCTCCATGCACTTCTCATCAAAATGCTCCATGCACTTCTCATCAAAATGCTCTCTGACCACATATATCACAATGTTCCATCACTAGTCATCACAATACTTGCTCACCCCTGTAATCACTATGTTCCATGACCACTGTCATCACAGTGCTACATGCCCTTATCATCACCATTCTCCATGACCCCTGATATCACAATGTTCCATAACCCCTGTCATCAAAATATTCCATGACACTTTTCATCAATTTGCTACATGACCCTGTCATCACAATGCTCCCTGCCCTTCTCATCACAATGCACCACGACCTTGTCATCAAAATGCTCCATGACCTTTGTCATCACATAGCTCCATGACCCTTGGCATCACAATGCTCCATGCCATTTCATCACAGTGCTACATGAAAGCTCTCATCACATTGATCCATGCACTTGTCACCACAATGCCCCATGACTCTTGTCATCACAATGCTCGATACTCTTCTCATCACAACGCACCATGCCCTTGTCATTACAATCCTCCATGACACATGTATCACAGTATTCCTTGCCCTAGTGATCACAATGATCCATGCCGAATCTCATCACAATAATCCATGAAATTTTCAGACCAATGTTCCATGCCCTTGTCATCACAATGCTCCATTACTCCTGTCATAACAATGCTCCATGACCCCTGCCATCACAATGTTCCACCGCCTTGGCATCCACGGCTCCATGACCCATGTCATCACAATGCTCCAAGATCCCTGTAATCACAATGCTCCATGCTCTTGTCACCACAAAGATCCATGACACATGTCATCAGAATGCTCCATGGCCTTCTCATCACAATGCTCCAATCACTTGTCATCACAATGCTCGAAGACCCCTGTAATCACAATACTCCATGCCCCTATTCATCAGAATGCTCCATGAGACTTGTCATCACAAGGCACATGGTCTTCTCATCACACTGCTCCAGGACCTTGTCATCACAATGCTACATTCCCTAGTCATCACAATGCTCCATGACCACTGTCATCACAATACTCCATGAACATTTTCAGGCTAATGCTCCATGACCTTCTCATCACAAAGCTCCATGACACTTTTCAACACAAGGCTCCATGACCCTTCTCATCACAATGCAAAATGACAGCTGTCATCACAATGCTCCATGCCCCTTGTCATTACAGTGATCCATGACGCTCTTCCTCATAATTATCCATGGTCTTTTCATCACAATGCTCCACGGTCTTGCTATCACAATTCTCCATGCCCTGTTCATAACAATGCTCCATGTCCCATGTCATTACAATTCTCCACGTCCTTGTCATCACAATGCTTCGTGACACTTCTCATCACAATGTTACATGATATTGTCATCACAATTCTCCATGCATTTGTCATCGCAATGCTCTATGACCTCTATCATAGCAAGCTCCATGCACTTGTCATCACAATGCTTCACGACGTTTTCATCAAAATTCTCAATGGCCCTTTTCATCACAATGATCCATTCCCTTTTCATCACAATGCTCCAAGACCCCTGTAATCACAATGCTCCATGTCCTTGTCATCACAAAGCTCCATGACGAATGTCATTAGAATGCTCCATTGCCTTCTCATCAAAATGCTCCATGCCCTTGTATTCACATTGCTTCAAAAACCCAGTAATCTCAAAGCTCCATGCACCTTTTCATCAGAATTCTCCATGCCCTTGTCATCACAATGCTCCATGACACTTGTCATCGCAATGTTCCAAGCCCTTGTCGTCAAAATGCTCCATTACCTTTGTCATCACAAACCTCCATGACACTTGGTATCACAATGCTCCATGCCATTGTCATCACAATGGACAATGACATATGTCATCACAATGCTCCCTGACACCTCTCTTCACAATACTCCATGACCTTGTCATCACAATATTCCATGCCCTTGTCATCACAATGTGCCATTCCCACTGTCATCACAATAATCCATGAAACTGGTCAGACCAATGTTCCATGCCGCTGTCATCACAATGCTCCTTGCCCTTGTCATCACAATGCTCCATGACCCCTGTCATAACAATGCTCCGTGACTCCAGTCATCACAATGCTTCATGACATTTGTCCTCACAATGGTCCATGCCCTCGTCACAAAAGGCTCTGTGACCTTTGTCACCACAATGCTCCATGCCCTTATCATCTCAATGCTCCATGCCCACTGTCATCACAATAATCCATGAAACTTGTCAGACCGATGTTCCATGCCCCTGTCATCAAATTGCTCCATGCCCTTGTCATCACAATGCTCCATGACCCCTGTCTTCACAATGCTCCGTGACTCAAATCATCACAATGAATCATGACCTTTCTCCTCACAATGGTCCATGCCCACGTCACACAAGGCTCTTTGATCTTTGTCACCACAATGCTCCATGAAATTTTCATCACAATGCTCTGTGTCCCTTGTCATCACAATGCTCCATGCATTTGTCAGCACAATGCTCCATGACACTTGTCATCAAAATACTCCATGCGCTTGTGAGCACAATGTTCCATGACACATGTCATCACAATGTGCCATGCTCTTTTCATCACAATGCTCCGCATCGTTTTCATCGCTATGCTCCATAAAACTTGTCATCACAATGCTCCATGCACTTCTCAACAAAATGATCTCTCACCACATATATCACAATGTTCCATCACTAGTCATCACAATACTCGCTCACCCCTGTCATCACAATGTTCCATGACCACCGTCATCACAGTGCTACATGCCCTTATCATCACAATGCTCCATGACACCTGACATCACAATGTTCCATAACCCCTGTCATCAAACTGTTCCATGTATCTTTTCATCAATTTGCTCCATGACCCTGTCATCACAATGCTCCCTGTACTTCTCATCAAAATGCTCCTTGACCTTTGTCATCACAATGCTCCTTGACCTTTGTCATCACAAAGCTCCATGACCCTTGGGATCACAATGCTCCATGCCATTTCATCACAGTGCTACTGAAAGCTCTCTTCACATTGCTCCATGTCCTTGTCACCACAATGCTCCATGACGCTTGTCATCACAATGCTCGATACTCTTCTCATCACAATGCTCTATGCCCTTGTCATTACAATCCTCCATGACACATGTATCACAGTATTCCTTGCCCTAGTCATCACAATGTTCCATGCCGAATCTCATCACAATAATCCATGAAATTTTCAGACCAATGTTCCATTCCCTGATCATCACAATGCTCCATTACCCCTGTCATAACAATGCTCCATGAGCCCTGCCATCACAATGTTCCACCGCGTTGGCATCCAAGGCTCCATGACTCTTGTCATCACAATGCTCCAAGACCCCTGTAATCACAATGCTCCATGCCCCTATTCATCAGAATGCTCCATGAGACTTGTCATCACAAGGCTCCATGGTCTTCTCATCACACTGCTCCAGGACCTTGTCATCACAATGCTCCATTCCCTTGTCATCACAATGCTCCTTGACCACTGTCATCACAATACTCCATGAACATTTTCAGGCCAATGCTCCATGACCTTCTCATCACAGTGCTGCATGACCCTTGTCATCACAATGCTCCATGACACCTGTCATCACAATACTCCATGACCTTGTCATCACAAAGTTCCGTGCCCTTGTCATCACAATGCGCCCTGCCCACTCTCATCACAATAAACAATAAATCTTGTCAGAGCAATGCTACATGACCCCTGTCATCACAATGCTCCGTGACTCCAGTCATCACAATGATTCAGGACCTATCTCATCACAATGCTCCAAGTCCTCCTCACACAAGGCTCTGTGATATTTGTCACCACAATGCTCCATGAATATTTCATCACAATGCTCTGTGTCCCTTGTCATCAAAATGGTCCATGCCTTTGTCACCACAATGCTCCATGCCCTTGTCATCACAATGCTCCATGCCCACTGTCATCACAATAATCCATGAATCTTGTCAGACCAATGTTCCATGCCCGTGTCATCACATTGCTCCATGCCCTTGTCATCACAATGCTCCATGACCCATTTCATCACAATGCTCCGTGACTCCGGTCATCACAATGCTTGATGACCTATCTCATCACAATGCTCCATGCCCTCGTCACACAAGGCTCTGTGATCTTTTTCACCACAATGCTCCATGAATATTTCATCACAATGCTCTGTGTCACTTGTCATCAAAATGCTCCATGCCTTTGTCTGCACAATGATCCATGACACTTGACATCAAAATGCACCATGGGCTTGTCAGCACAATGCTCCATGAACCATGTCATCACAATGTGCCATGCGCTTGTCATCACAATACTCCACATCCTTATCATTGCTATGCTCCATAACACTTGTCATCACGATGCTTCATGCACTTCTCATCAAAATGCTCTCTGACCACATATATCACAATGTTACATCACTAGTTATCACAATACTCCCTCACCCCTGTCATCACAGTGTTCCATGACCCCTGTCATCACAGTGCTACATGCCCTTATCATCACAATGCTCCATGACACCTGAAATCACAATGTTCCATAACCCCTGTCTCGAAAAGCTCCATGAGCCATTTCATCACAATGCTTCATGACCCCTGACATCACAAAGTTCCATAACCCCTGTCATCAATATATTCCATGACCCTTTTCATCCAATTGCTCCATGACCCTGTCATCACAATGCTCCCTGTCCTTCTCATCTCAATGCACCATGCCCTTCTCATCAAAATGCCCCATGACATTTGTCATCACAAAGCTCCAGGACACTTGGCATCACAATGCTCCATGCCATTGTCATCACAATGCTCAATGAAATCTCTCATCACATTGCTCCATGCCTTTGTCATCACAATGCTCCATTACACCTGTCATAACAATGCTCCATGACCCCTGCCATCACAATGTTCCACGGCCTTGTCATCACATGGCTCCATGACCCTTGTCATCAGAATGCACCAAGACCTCTGTAATCACAATTATCCATGCCCCTTTTCATCTCAATGTTCCATGAACCCTGTGATCACAATGCACCATGCCCATCATCATAATGATACATGCTATTGTCATCAAAATGAAATTAAAATGCTCCATGACCTCTGTCATCACAATGCTCCAAACCCTTCTGATCACAACGTTCCATAACACTTGTCATCACAATACCCCATGACGCTCGTCATCACAATTATGCAAGTACTTCTCATCAAAATGTTCCATGACCTTTGTCACCACAATGCTCAATACACTTGTCATCACAATGCTCCCTGACACTTGTCATCAGTATGCTCCTTGAACACTGTCATGACAAGGATCCATGCCTATTTCATCACAATGATCCATTCCCTTTTCATCACAATGGTCCATTCCCTTTTCATCACAATGCTCCAAGACCACTCTTATCACAATGCTCTGTGACTTCAGTCATCACACTGCTTCATGACATTTGTCATCACAATGGTCTGTGACCTCGTCACACAAAGCTCTGTGACCTTTGTCACCACAATGCTCCATGAAATTTTTATCACAATGCTCTGTGACCCTTGTCATCACAAAGCTCCATGCCTTTGTCAGCTTAATGCTCCATGACCCTTGTCATCACAATGCTCGATACGCATGTCAGCACAATGCTCCATAACACATTTCATCACAATGCACCATGCACTTGTCATCACAATGCTCCACATACTTGTCATCAAAATGCTCCATAAAACTTTTCATCAAAATGCTCCATGCACTTCTCCTCAAAATGCCTTCTCACCACTGATATCACAATGTTCCATCTCTAGTCATCACAATACTCCCTCACCCCTGTCATCACAATATTCCATGACTCCTGTAATCACAATTCTCCATGCCCTTGTCATCACAAAGCTCCATGACGCATGTCATTAAAATGCTCTATTGCCTTCTCATCACAATGCTCCATGTCCTTGTCCTCACAATGCTCCAACACCCATGTAATCACAATGCTCCATGCTCCTTTTCATCACAATGCTCCATGAACCCTGTCATCACAATGCTCCGTGACTCAAGTCATCACAATGATTCATGACCTTTGTCCTCACAATGGTCCATCCCCTCATCACACACGGCTCTGTGATCTTTGTCAAAACAACGCTCCATGAAATTTTCATCACAATGCTCTGTGTCACTTGTCATCACAATGCTCCATGCCTTTGTCAGCACAATGCTCCATGACACTTGTCATCAAAATGCTCCATGCGCTTGTCAGCACAATGTTCCATGACACATGTCATCACAATATGCCATGCCATTTTCATCACAATGCTCCATGACCCCTGACATCACAATGTTCCCTAACCCCTGTCACAAAATGCTCCATGACCCATTTCATCACAATGCTTCATGACCCCTGACATCACAATGTTCCATAACTCCTGTCATCAAAATATTCCATTACCCTTTTATTCAAATTGCTCCATAACCCTGTCATCACAATTCTCCCTGCCCTTCTCATCACAATGCACCACGCCCTTGTCATCAAAATGCCCCATATCATTTGTCATCACAAAGCTGCATGACACATGGGATCTCAATGCTCCATGCCATTGTCATCACAATGCTCAATGAAATCTCTCATCACATTGTTCCATGCCCTTGTCATCACAATGCTCCATTACATTTGTCATAACAATGCTCCATGACCCCAGCCATCACAATGTTCCACGGCCTTGTAATCACAAGGCTCCATGACACTTTTTATCACAATGCTCCACATCCTTTTCATCGGTATGCTCCATAAAATTTGTGATCACAATGCTCCATGCACTTCTCATCAAAATGCTCTCTCACCACAAATATCACAATGTTCCAACACTAGTCATCACAATACTCGCTCACCCCTGTCATCACAATGTTCCATGACCACTGTCATCACAGTGCTACATGCCTTTATCTTCACAATTCTCCATGACCCCTGACATCACAATGTACCATAAACCCTGTCACAAAATGTTCCATGACCCATTTCATCACAATGCTTCATGTCCCCTGACATCAAAATGTTCCATAACCCCTGTCATCAAAATATTCCATGACACTTTTATTCAAATTGCTCCATGACACTGTCATCACAATGCTCCCTGCCCTTCTCATCACAATGCACCACGCCGTTGTCATCAAAATGCCCCATGAAACTTGTCATCACAAAGCTCCATGACCCTTGGCATCACAATGTTCCATGCTCTTGTCATCACAATGCTCCATTACACCTGTCATAACTATGCTCAATGACCCCTGCCATCACAATGTTCCACGGCCTTGTCATCCCAAAGCTCAATGACCCTTGTCATCACAAATCTCCAGGACATCTGTAATCACAATAATCCATGCCACTTTTCATCTCAATGCTCCATGAACACTGTCATCACAATGCACCGTGCCCGTCACCATAATATTTCATGCTATTGTCATCACATTGAAATCAAAATGCTCAATGACCTGTGTCATCCCAATGCACCAAAACCTTCTGATCACAGGGTTCCATAACACTTGTCATCACAATGCCCCATGACGCTGTTCATCACAATTATCCATGGCCTTCTCATCACAATGCTCCATGATCTTTGTCATCATAATGCTCAATACACTTATCATCACAATGCTCCCTGACAGTTGTCATCAGTATGCTCCTTGAACCCTGTCATGACAAGGCTCCATGCATTTTTCATCACAATGATCCATTCCCTTTTCATCACAATCCTCCAAGACCCCTGTAATCACAATGCTCCATGTCCTTGTCATCACAAATCTCCATGACGCATGTCATCAGAATGCTCCATTGCCTTCTCATCACAATTCTCCATGCCCTTGTAATCACATTGCTTCAAAACCCCTGTAATCTCAATGCTCCATGCACCTTTTCATCAGAATGCTCCATGCCCTTGTCATCACAATGCTCCATGAACTTTGTCATCGCAATGTCCAAGCACTTGTCATCAAAATGCTCCATTACCTTTGTCATCACAATCCTCCATGACACTTGGTATCACAATGCTCCATGCCATTGTCATCACAATGGACAATGACATATGTCATCACAATGCTCCCTGACACCTGTCTTTACAATACTCCATGACCTTCTCATCACAGTGTTCCATGCCCTTGTCATCACAATGCGCCATGCCCACTGTCATCACAATAATCCATGAAACATATCAGACCAATGTTCCATGGCCCTGTCATCACAATGCTCCATGCCCTTGTCATCACAATGCTCCATGACCCCTGTCATCACAATGCTCCGTGACTCCAGTCAACACAATGCTTCATGACCTTTGTCCTCTCAATGGTCCATGCCCTCGTCACACAAGTCACTGTGACCTTTGTCACCACAATGCGCCATGCCCTTGTCATCTCCATGCTCCATGCCCACTGTCATCACAATAATACATGAAGCTTTTCAGACCAATGTTCCATGCCACTGTCATCATATTGCTCCATGCCCTTGTCATCTCAATGCTCCATGACCCCTGTCGTAACAGTGCTCCTTGACTCCAGTCATCACAAGGTTTCATGATATTTCTCATCACAATTGTCCATGCCCTCGTCACACAAGGCTCTGTGATCTTTGTCACCACAATGCTTCATGAATTTTTCATTACATTGCTCTGTGTCCCTTGTCATCACAATGCTCCATGACACTTGTCATCAAAATGCTCCATGCGCTTCTAAGCACAATGCTCCATGACACATGTCATCACAATGTGCCATGCCCTTTTCATCACAATGCTCCATGACCCCTGACATCACAATGTTCCATAAACCCTGTCACAAAATGCTCCATGACCCATTTCATCAGAATGCTTCATGACCCCTGACATCACAGTGTTTCATAACCCGTGTCATCAACATATTCCATGACAATTTTATTCAAATTGCTCCATGACCCTGTCATCACAATGCTCCCTGCCCTTCTCATCACAATTCACCACGCCCTTGTCATCAAAATGCCCCATGACATTTGTCATCACAAAGCTCCATGTCACTTGGCATCACAATGCTCAATGAAAACTCTCATCACATTGCTCCATGCCCTTGTCATCACAATGCTCCATTACACCTGTCATAACAATGCTCCATGACCCCTGCCATCACAAAGTTCCACGTCCTTTGTCATCACAAGGCTCCATGACCCTTGTCATCACAATGCACCAAGACCTCTGTAATCACAATTCTCCATGCCACTTTTCACCTCAATGCTCCATGAACACTGTCATACTAATGCACCATGCCCATCATCATAATGTTTCATGCTATTGTCATCACAATGAAATCAAAATGCTCCATGTCCTCTGTCATCACAATGCTCCAAACCCTTCTGATAACAATGTTCCATAACACTTGTCATCACATGCCCCATGACGCTCGTCATCACAATTATGCAAGGTCTTCTCATCACAATGCTCCATGACTTTGGCACCACAATGCTCAATACAATTGGCATCACAATGCTCGCTGACACTTGTCATCAGTATGGTCCTTGAACACTGTCATGACAAGGCTCCATGCCTTTTTCATCACAATGATCCATTCCCTTTACATCACAATGCTCCAAGACCCCTGTTATAACAATGCTCTGTGACTCTAGTCATCAAAATGCTTCATGACATTTGTCATCACAATGGTCCATGACCTGGTCACACAAAACTCTGTGACCTTTGTCACCACAATGCTCCATGAAATTTTTATCACAATGCTCTGTGACCCTTGTCATCACAAAGCTCCATGCCTTTGTGAACACAATGCTCCATGACCCTTGTCATCACAATGCTCGTTGCGCGTGTCAGCACAATGCTCCATAACCCATGTCATCACAATGCACAATGCACTTGTCATCACAATGCTCCACATCCTTGTCGTCAAAATGCTCCAATAATCTTGTCATCACAATGCTCCATGCACTTCTCCTCAAAATGCTTTCTCACCACTTATATCACAATGTTCCATCACTAGTCATCACAATACTCCCTCACCCCTGTCATCACAATATTCCATGACCCCTTTAAACACAATTCTCCATGCCCTTGTCATCACAAAGCTCCATGACGCATGTCATCAGAATGCTCCATTGCCTTCTCATCACAATGTGTCATGCCCTTGTCATCAGAATGCTCCAAAACCCCTGTAATCACAATGCTCCATGCCCCTTTTCATCTCAATGCTCCATGAACCCTGTCATCACAATGAACCGTGCCCATCACCATAATAATTCATGCTATTGTCATCACAATGAAATCAAAATGCTCAATGACCTCTGTCATCACAATGCACCAAACCCTTCTGATCACAATGTTCCATAACACTTGTCATCACAATGACCCATGACGCATGTCATCACAATTATCCATGGTTTTCTCATCACAGTGCTTCATGATCTTTGTCATCACAATGCTCAATACACTTATCATCACAATGCTCCCTGACAGTTGTCATCAGTATGTTCCTTGAACCCTGTCATGACAAGTCTCCATGCATTTTTCATCACAATGATCCATTCCCATTTCATCACAATGCTCCAAGACCCCTGTAATCACAATGCTCCATGTCCTTGTCATCACATAACTCCATGACGCATGTCATCAGAATGCTCCATTGCCTTTTCTTCACAATGCTCCATGCCCTTGTAATCACATTGCTTCAAAACCCCTGTAATCTCAATGCTCCATGCACATTTTCATCAGAATGCTCCATGCACTTGTCAACACAATGCTCCATGACGCTTGCCATAACAATGTTCCAAGCCATTGTCATCACAATGCTCCATTACCTTTGTCATCACAATCCTCGATGACACTTGGTATCACAATGCTCCATGCCATTGTCATCACAATGGACAATGACATATGTCATCACAATGCTCCCTGACACCTGTCTTCACAATACTCCATGAACTTGTCATCACAATGTTCCATGCCCTTGTCATCACAATGAGCCCTGCCCACTCTCATCACAATAATCCATAAATCTTATCAGAGCAATGTTCCATGATCCCTGTCATCACAATGCTCCGTGACTCCAGTCATCAAAATGCTTCATGACTTTCGTCATCACAATGGTCCATGACCTCGTCACAGAAAGCTCTGTGACCTTTGTCATCACAATGCTCCATGAAATTTTTATCACAGTGCTCTGTGACCCTTGTCATCACAAAGCTCCATGCCTTTGTCTGCACAATGCTCCATGACACTTGTCATCAGAATGCTCGATGCGCGTGTCAGCACAATGCTCCATAACACATGTCATCACAATGCCCCATGCACTTGTCATCACAATGCTCCTTATCCTTGTCATCAAAATGCTCCATAAACCTTGTCATCACAATGCTCCATGCACTTCTCCTCAAAATGCTTTCTCACCACTGATATCACAATGTTCCATCACTAGTCATCACAATACTCCCTCACCCCTGTCATCACAATATTCCATGACCCCTGTAATCACAATTCTCCATGCCCTTGTCATCACAAAGCTCCATGACACATGTCATCAGAATGCTCCATTGCCTTCTCATCACAACGCGCCATGCCCTTGTCAACAGAATGCTCCAAAACCCCTGTAATCACAATGCTCCATGCCCCTTTTCATCTCAATGCTCCATGAACCCTGTCATCACAATGCACCGTGCCCATCACCATAATAATTCATGCTATTGTCATCACAATGAAATCAAAATGCTCAATGACCTCTGTCATCACAATGCACCAAACCCTTCTGATCACAATGTTCCATAACACTTGTCATCACAATGCCCCATGACGCTGGTCATCACAATTATCCATGGTCTTCTCATCACAATGCTCCATGATCTTTGTCATCACAATGCTCAATACACTTATCATCACAATGCTCCCTGACAGTTGTCATCAGTATGCTCCTTGAAACCTGTCATGACAAGGCTCCATGCATTTTTCATCACAATGATCCATTCCTTTTTCATCACAATGCTCCAAGACCCCTGTAATCACAATGCTCCCTTTCCTTGTCATCACAAAGCTCCATGACGCATGTCATCAGAATGCTCCATTGCATTCTCATCACAATGCTCCATGCCCTTGTAATCACATTGCTTCAAAACCACTGTAATCTCAAATCTCCATGCACCTTTTCATCAGAATTCTCCATGCCCTTGTCATCACAATTCACCATGACCCTTCTCATCGCAATGTTCCAAGCTCTTGTCGTCAAAATGCTCCATTACCTTTGTCATCACAATCCTCCATGACACTTGGTATCACAATGCTCCATGCCATTGTCATCACAATGGACAATGATATATGTCATCACAATGCTCCCTGACACCTGTCTTCACAATAATCCATGACCTTGTCATCACAATGTCCCATGCCCTTGTCATCACAATGTGCCATGCCCACTGTCATCACAATAATCCATGAAACATGTCAGACCAATGTTCCATGCCCCGTCATCACAATGCTCCATGCCCTTGTCATCACAATGCTCCATGACCCCTGTCATCACAATGCTCCGTGACTCCAGTCATCACAATGCTTCATGACATTTGTCCTCACAATGGTCCATGCCCTCGTCACAAAAGGCTGTGTGACCTTTGTCACCACAATGCTCCATGCCCTTGTCATCTCAATGCTCCATGCCCACTGTCATCACAATAATCCATGAAACATGTCACACCAATGTTCCATGCCCCTGTCATCACATTGCTCCATGCCCTTTTCATCACAATGCTCCATGACCCCTGTCATCACAATGCTCCGTGACTCCACTCATCACAATGATTCATGACCTTTCTCCTCACAATGGTCCATGCCCACGTCACACAAGGCTCTTTGATCTTTGTCACCACAATGCTCCATGAAATTTTCATCACAATGCTCTGTGTCCCTTGTCATCACCATGCTCCATGCATTTGTCAGCACAATGCTCCATGACACTTGTCATCAAAATGCTCCATGCGCATGTCAGCACAATGTTCCATGACACATGTCATCACAATGTGCCATGCTCTTTTCATCACAATGCTCCGCATCCTTTTCATGGCTATGCTCCATAAAACTTGTCATCACAATGCTCCATGAACTTCTCATCAAAATGATCTCTCACCGCATATATCACAATGTTCCATCACTAGTCATCACAATACTCGCTCACCCCTGTCATCACAATGTTCCATGACCACCGTCATACAGTGCTACATGCCCTTATCTTCACAATGCTCCATGACCCCTGACATCACAATGTTCCATAAACCCTGTCATCAAAGTGTTCCATGTAACTTTTCATCAGTTTGCTCCATGACCCTGTCATCACAATGCTCCCTGCACTTCTCATCAGAATGCACCACGACCTTGTCATCAAAATGCTCCATGACCTTTGTCATCACAAAGATCCATGACCCTTGGCATCACAATACTCCATGAACATTTTCAGGCAAATGCTCCATGACCTTCTCATCACAATGCACCATGACACCTGTCATCACAATGCTCCATGCCCCTTGTCAATACAGTGATCCATGACGCTCTTCATCATAATTATCCATGGTCTTTTCATCACAATGCTCCACGGTCTTGCTATCACAATTCTCCATGCCCTGTTCATCACAATGCTCCATGTCCCATGTCATTACAATTCTCCACGTCCTTGTCATCACAATGCTTCGTGACACTTCTCATCACAATGTTACATGATATTGTCATCACAATTCTCCATGCATTTGTCATCGCAATGCTCTATGACCCCTGTCATAGCAAGCTCCATGCGCTTGTCATCACAATGCTTCACGACGGTGTCATCAAAATTCTCAATGGCCCTTTTCATGACAGTGCTCCATGCCATTGTCATCACAATGCTCCATGACCCTTGTCATCACAATGTTCCAAGCACTTGTCATCAAAATGCTCCATTACTTTTGTCATCAAAATTCTCCATGACACTTGGTATACAATGCTCCATGCCATTGTCATCACAATGGACAATGACATATGTCATCACAATGCTCCCTGACACCTGTCTTCACAATAGTCCATGACCTTGTCATCACAATGTTCCATGCCCTTGTCATCACAATGAGCCCTGCCCACTCTCATCACAATAATCCATAAATCATATCAGAGCAATGTTCCATGATCCCTGTCATCACAATGCTCCATGACTCCAGTCATCACAATGCTTCATGACTTTTATCATCACAATGGTCCATGACCTCGTCACACAATGCTCCATGAAATTTTTGTCACAATGCTCTGTGACCCTTGTCATCACAAAGTTCCATGCCTTTGTCTGCACAATGCTCCATTATCCTTGTCATCAGAATGCTCGATGCGCGTGTCAGCACATTGCTCCATAACCCATGTCATCACAATGCGCCATGCATTTGTCATCACAATGCTCCTCCTCCTTGTCATCAAAATGCTCCATGTGCTTGTCAGCACAATGCTCCATGACACATGTCATCACAATGTGCCATGCTCTTTTCATCACAATGCTCCACATCTTTTTCATCGCTATGCTCCATAAAACTTGTCATCACAATGCTCCATGAACTTCTCATCAAAATGATCTCTCACCAAATATATCACAATGTTCCGTCACTAGTCATCATAATACTCGCTCATACCTGTCATCACAATGTTCCATGACCGCCGTCATCACAGTGCTACATGCACTTATCATCACAATGCTCCATGACCCCTGACATCACAATGTTCCATAACCCCTGTCATCAAAATGCTCCATGACACTTTTCATCAATTTTCTCCATGACCCTGTCATCACAATGCTCCCTGCCCTTCTCATCCCAAAGCACCACGACCTTGTCACCAAAATGCTCCATGACCTTTGTCATCACAAAGCTCCATGACCCTTGGCATCACAATGCTCCATGCCATTTCATCACAGTGCTACTGAAAGCTCTCATCACATTGCTCCATGTCCTTCTCACCACAATGCTCCATGACCCTTGTCATCACAATGCTCAATACTCTTCTCATCACAATGCTCCATGCCCTTGTCATTACAATCCTCCATGACACATGTATCACAGTGTTGCGTGCCCTAGTCATCACAATGTTCCATGCCGAATCTCATCATAATAATCCATGAAATTTTCAGACCAATGTTCCATTCCCTTATCATCACAATGCTCCATTACCCCTGTCATAATTATGCTCCATGACCCCTGCCATCACAAAGTTCCACCGCCTTGGCATCCAAGGCTCCATGACCCTTGTCATCACAATGCTCTAAGACCCCTGTAATCACAATGCTCCATGCCCTTGTCATCACAAAGATCCTTGACACATGTCATCAGAATGCTCCATGGCCTTCTCATCACAATGCTCCATGCCCTTGTCATCACAATGCTCCAAGACCCCTGTAATCACAATGCTCCCTGCCCCTATTCATCAGAATGTTCCATGAGACTTGTCATCACAAGGCTCCATGGTCTTCTCATCACACTGCTCCAGGGCCTTGTCATCACAATGCTCCATTCCCTTGTCATCACAATGCTCCTTGACCACTGTCATCACAATACTCCATGAACATTTTCAGGCCAATGCTCCATGACCTTCTCATCACAATGCTCCATGACGCTTGTCATGAAAATGCTCCATGACCCCTCTCATCACAATGCTCCATGACACCTGTCATCAGAATGCTCCATGCCCCTTGTCATTACAGTGATCCATGACGCTCTTCTTCATAATTATCCATGGTCTTTTCATCACAATGCTCCACGGTCTTGCTATCACAAGTCTCCATGCCCTGTTCATCACAATGCTCCATGTCCCATGTCATTACAATTCTCCACGTCCTTGTCATCACAATGCTTCGTGACACTTCTCATCACAATGTTACATGGTCTTTTCATCACAATTCCCCATGCACTTGTCATCGCAATGCTCTAGGACACCTGTCATAGCAAGCTCCATGCGCTTGTCATCACAATGTTTCACGACGTTGTCATCAAAATTCACAATGGCCCTTTTCATCACAATGCTCAATGCCCTTGTCATCACAATGCTCCATGACCCTTGTCATCACAATATTCCAAGCCCTTGTCATCAAAATGCTCCATTACCTTTGTCATCACAATCCTCCATGACACTTGGTATCACAATGCTCCATGCCATTGTCATCACAATGGACAATGACATATGTCATCACAATGCTCCCTGACACCTGTCTTCACAATACTCCATGACCTTGTCATCACAAAGTTCCATGTCCTTGTCATCACAATGCGCCCTGCCCACTCTCATCACAATAATCCATAAATCTTGTCAGAGCAATGCTCCATGACCCCTGTCATCACAATGCTCCGTGACTCCAGTCATCACAATTATTCAGGACCTATCTCATCAAAATGCTCCATGTCCTCATCACACAAGGCTCTGTGATCATTGTCAACACAATGCTCCATGAATATTTCATCACAATGCTCCATGCCCTTGTCATCACAATGCTCCATGCCCTTGTCATTACAATCCTCCATAACACATGTATCACAGTGTTCCGTGGCCTAGTCATCACAGTGTTCCATGCCGAAACTCATCACAATAATCCATGAAATTTTCAGACCAATGTTCCATGCCCTTGTCATCACAATGTTCCATTACCCCTGTCATAACAATGCTCCATGATCCCTGCCATCACAATGTTCCACCGCCTTGGCATCCAAGGATCCATGACACTTGTCATCACAATGCTCCAAGACCCCTATAATCACATTGCTCCATGCCCTTGTCATCACAAAGATCCATGACACATGTCATCAGAATGCTCCATGGCCTTCTCATCACAATGCTCCATGCCCTTGTCATCACAATGCTCCAGGACCCCTATAATCACAATGCTCCATGCCCCTATTCATCAGAATGCTCCATGAGACTTGTCAACACAAGGCTCCATGGTCTTCTCATCACACTGCTCCAGGACTTTGTCATCACAATGCTCCATTCCCTTGTCATCACAATGCTCCTTGACCACTGTCATCACAATACTCCATGAACATTTTCAGGCCAATGCTCCATGACCTTCTCATCACAATGCTCAATGACACTTGTCATGAAAATGCTCCATGACCCCTCTCATCCCAATGCTCCATGACATCTGTCATCACAATGCTCCATGCCCCTTGACATTACAGTGATCCATGACGCTCTTCTTCATAATTATCCATGGTCTTTTCATCACAATGCTCCACGGTCTTGCTATCACAATTCTCCATGCCCTGTTAAACACAATGCTCCATGTCCCATGTCATTACAATTCTCCACGTCCTTGTCATCACAATGCTTCGTGACACTTCTCATCACAATGTTACATGATGATGTCATCACAATTCCCCATGCAATTGTCATCGCAATGCTCTATGACCCCTGTCATAGCAAGCTCCATGTGCTTGTCATCACAATGCTTCACGACGTTGTCATCAAAATTCTCAATGGCACTTGTCATCACAATGCTCCATGCCCTTGTCATCACAATGCTCCATGACCATTGTCATCACAATGTTCCAAGCCCTTGTCATCAAAATGCTCCATTACCTTTGTCATCACAATCCTCCATGACACTTGGTATCACAATGCTCCATGTCATTGTCATCACAAGGACAATGACATATGTCATCACCATGCTCCCTGACACCTGTCTTCACAATAATCCATGACCTTGTCATCACAAAGTTCCATGCACTTTTCATCACAATGCGCCCTCCCCACTCTCATCACAACAAACCATAAATCTTGTCATAGCAATGCTCCATGACCCCTGTCATCACAATGCTCCGTGACTCCAGTCATCACAATGATTCAGGACCTATCTCATCGCAGTGCTCCATGTCCTCGTCACACAAGGCTCTGTGATCTTTGTCACTACAATGCTCCATGAATATTTCATCACAATGCTCTGTGTCCCTTGTCATCAAAATGTTCCATGCCTTTGTCACCAAAATGCTCCATGCCCTTGTCATCACAATGCTCTATGCCCACTGTCATCACAATAATCCATGGAACATGTCAGACCAATGTTCCATGCCCGTGTCATCACATCGCTCCATGCCCTTGTCATCACAATGCTCCATGAACCCTGTCATCACAGTGCTCCGTGACTCAAGTCATCACAATGATTCATGACCTTTGTCCTCACAATGGTCCATCCATTCATTACACACGGCTCTGTGATCTTTGTCAAAACAACGCTCCATGAAAATTTCATCACAATGCTCTGTGTCCCTTGTCATCAAAATGCTCCATGCGCTTGTCAGCACAATGCTCCATGACACAAGTCATCACAATATGCCATGCCATTTTCATCAAAATGCTCCATGACCCCTGACATCACAGTGTTACCTAACCCCTCTCACAAAATGCTCCATGACCCATTTCATCACAATGCTTCATGACCCCTGACATCACAATGTTCCATAACACCTGTCATCAAAATATTCCATGACCCTTTTATTCAAATTGCTCCATAACCCTGTCATCAAAATGCTCCCTTCCCCTCTCATCACAATGCACCACGCCCTGGTCATCAAAATGCCCCATATCATTTGTCATCACAAAGCTGCATGACACTTGGGATCACAATGCTCCATGCCATTGTCATCACAATGCTCAATGAAATCTCTCATCACATTGCTCCATGCCCTTGTCATCACAATGCTCCATTACACCTGTCATAACAATGCTCCATGTCCTTGTCATCACAAAACTCCATGACGCATGTCATCAGAATGCTCCATTGCCTTCTCATCACAATGCTCCATGCCCTTGTAATCACAATGCTTCAAAACCCCTGTAATCTCAATGCTCCATGCACCTTTTCATCAGAATGCTCCATGCCCTTGTCACCACAATGCTCCATGACACTTGACATTACAATGCTCGATATCTTTTCATCACAATGCTCCATGCCCTTGTCATTACAATCCTCCATGACACATGTATCAAGTGTTCCGTGCCCTAGTCATCACAATGCTCCATGCCGAATCTCATCACAATAATCCATGAAATTTTCAGACCAATGTTCCATGCCCTTGTCATCACAATGCTCCATTAACCCTGTCATAACAATGCTCCATGACCCCTGCCATCACAATGTCCACGGCCCTGTCATCCAAAGCCCCATGACCCTTGTCATTACAGTGCTCCAAGACCTCTGTAATCACAATGCTCCATGCCCTTGTCATCACAGTGATTCATGACGCATGTCATCAGAATGCTCCATGGCCCTCTCATGAAAATGCTCCATGCCCTTTTCATCACAATGCTCCAGGAACCCTGTAATCACAATGCTCCATGCCCCTTGTCATTACAGAGCTCCATGACGCTCGTCATCACAATTATCCATGATCTTCTCATCACAATGCTCCACGGTCTTGCCATCACAATGCTCCATGCCCTGGTCATCACAATGCTCCATGTCCTGTGTCATCACAATTATCCACGTCCCTGTCAACAAAATGCTCCATGATACTTCTCATCACAATGTTACATGATCTTGTCATCACAATTCTCCATGCACTTGTCACCACAATGCTCTATGACCACTGTCATAGCAAGCTCCATGCGCTTGTCATCACAATGCTTCACGACGTTGTCATCAAAATTCTCAATGGCACTTGTCATCACAATGCTCCATGACCCTTGTCATCACAATCCTCCATGACACTTGGTATCACAATGCTCCATGCCATTGTCATCACAATGGACAATGACATATGTCATCACAATGCTCCCTGACACCTGTCTTCACAATACTCCATGACCTTGTCATCACAATATTCCATGCCCTTGTCATCACAGTGTGCCTTGCCCACTGTCATCACAATAATCCATGAAACTTGTCAGACCAATATTCCATGCCCCTGTCATCACAATGCTCCGTGACTCCAGTCATCACATTGCTTCATGACATTTGTCATCACAATGGTCCATGCCCTTGTCATCACAATGCTCAAAGCCCACTGTCATCACAATAATCCATGAAACTTGTCAGACCAATGATCCATGCCCTCTTCACACAAGGCTCGGTGATCATTGTCACCACAATGCTCCATGAACATTTCATCACAATGCTCCATGCCTTTGTCAGCAAAATGCTCCATGACACTTGTCAGCAAAATGCTCCATGCGCTTCTCAGCACAATGCTACATAACCCATGTCATCACAATGCGCTATGCGCTTGTCATCACAATGCTCCATATCTTTTTCAATGATATGCTCCATAAAACTTGTCATCACAATGCTCCATGCACTGCTAATCAAAATGCTCTCTCACCACATATATCACAATGTTCAATCACTAGTCATCACAATACTCCCTCACCTCTGTCATCACAATGTTCCATGACCCCTGTCATCACAGTGCTACATGCATTATCATCACAATGCTCCATGACCACTGACATCACAATGTTCCATAACCCCATCACAAAATGGTCCATGAGCCACTTCATCACAATGCTACATGACCCCTGACATCACAATGTTCAATAACCACTTTCATCAAAATGTTCCATTACACTTTTCATCAAATTGCTCCATGACGCTGTCATCACAATGCTCCCTGCCCTTCTCATCACAATGCACCACCCCATTGTCATCAAAATGCCCCATGACCTTTGTCATCACAAAGCTCCATTATACCTGTCATAACAATGATCCATGTCCCCTGCCAATACAAGGTTCCACGGCCTTGTCATCACAAGGCTCCATGACCCTTGTCATCAAAATGCTACAAGACCCCTGTAATCACAATGCTGCATGCCCTTGTCATCACAATGCTCCAACAGCCCTGTAATCACAATGCTCCATGCCCCTTTTTATCTCAATGCTCCATGAACCCTGTCATCAAAATTCACCTTGTCCATCACCATAATATTTCATGCTATTGTCATCACAATGTAATCAAACTGCTCAATGACCTCTGTCATCACAATGCACCAAACCCTTCTGATCACAATGTTCCATAACACTTGTCATCACAATGCCCAATGAGGCTGGTCATCACAATTATCCATGGACTTCTCATCACAATGCTCCATGATCTTTGTCATCACAATGCTCAATACACTTATCATCACAATGTTCCCTGACACTTCTCATCAGTATGCTCCTTGAACCCTGTCATGACAAGGCTCCATGCATTTTTCATAACAATGATCCATTCCCTTTTCATCACAATGCACCAAGACCCCTGCAATCACAATGCTCCATGTACTTGTCATCACAAAGCTCCATGACGCATGTCATCAGAATGCTCCATTGCCTTCTCATCACAATACTCCATGCCCTGTCATCACAATGCTTCAAAACCCCTGTAATCACAATGCTCCATGCACCTTTTCATCACAATGCTCCATGACCCTTTTCATCAAAATGCTCCATGACCCGTGACATCATAGTGTTCCATAACCCCTGTAATCAAAATGTTCCATGACACTTTTCATCAATTTGCTCCATGACCCTGTCATCACAATGCTCCCTGCCCTTCTCATAACAATGCACCACGACGTTGTCATCAAAATGCTCCATGACCTGTGTCATCACAAAGCTCCATGACCCTTGGCATCACAATGCTCCATGCCATTTCATCACAATGCTACATGAAACATCTCATCACATTGCTCCATGCCGTTGTCAGCACAATGCTCCATGACGCTTGTCATCAAAATGCTCGATACTCTTCTCATCACAATGCTCCATGCTCTTGTCATTACAATCCTCAATGACACATGTATCACAGTGTTCCGTGCACTAGTCATCACAATGCTGCATGCCGAATCTCATCACAATAATCCATGAAATTTTCAGACCAATGTTCCATGCCCTTGTCATCACAATGCTCCATTAACCCTGTCATAACAATGCTCCATGACCCCTGCCATCACAAGGTTCCACGGCCTTGTCATCCAAGGCTCCATGACCCTTGTAATCACAATTCTCCAAGACCCCTGTAATCACAATGCTCCATGCCCTTCTCGTCACAAAGATCCATCATGCATATCATCAGAATGCTCCCTGGCCTTCGAATCACAATGCTCCATGCCCTTGTCATCACAATGCTCCAAGACCCCTGTAATCACAATGCTCCATACCACTTTTCATCTCAATGCTCCATGAACACTGTCATCACAATGCACCATGCCCATCATCATAATGCTTCATGCTATTGTCATCACAATGAAATCAAAATGCTCCATTACCTCTGTCATCACAATGTTCTAATCCCTTGTGATCACAATGTTCCATAACACTTGTCATCACAATGCCCCTTGACGATGGTAATCACAATTATCCATGGGCTTCTCATCACAATGCTCCATGACCTTTCTCATCACAATGCTCAATACACTTATCATCACAATGCTCCCGGACACTTATCATCAGTATGCTCCTTGAACACTGTCATGACAAGTCTCCATGCATTTTTCATCACAATGATCCATTCCCTTTTCATCACAATCCTCCAAGACCCCTCCTATCACAATGCTCCATGTCCCTCTCATCACAAAGCTCCATGACGCATGTCATCAGAATGTTCCATGGCCTTCTCATCACAATGCTCCATGCCCTGGTCTTCACAAAGCTACAAAACCCCTGTAATCACAATGCTCCATGAACCTTTTTATCAGTATGCTCCATGACACTTGTCATCACAAGGCGCCATGGCCCTCTCATCACAATGTTCCAGGACCTTCTCATCGCATTGCTCCATTCCCTTCTCATCACAATGCTCCATGACCCACGTCATCACAGTACTCCCTGAACATTTTCAGCCCAATGCTCCATGACCTTCTCATCAAAAAGCTCCATGACCCATGTCATCACAATGCTACATGACCACAGTCATCAAAATGATCCATGCCACTTGTCATCAGAATGTTCCCTGTGTTTGTCATCCCAATGTTCCATGACCCCTGTAATCACAATGCTCCTTGACGCTTGTCATCTCAGAGCTCCATGACACTTGTCATCACAATTCTCCATGCCTTTGTCAGCAAAATGCTACATGACTTTGTCATCACAATGCTCCATGCACTTGTCATCACAATTCTCCATTACCAGTGTCATCACAATCCTCCGTGAACCTTGGGATCACATTGTTTCATGCCCTTGTCATCACAATGTTCGATGATACTTGAAATCAAAATGATCCATGACCTGTGTCATCACAGTGCTCCAAACACTTTTGATCACAATGTACCATAACAATTGTCATCACAACGCTCCGTGATGCCTGTCATCACAATACTCCATGCCCTTGTCATCACAATGCTCCAACAGCCCTGTAAGCACAATGCTCCATGCCCCTTTTCATCTCAATGCTCCATGAACCCTGTCATCAGAATGCACCGTGCCCATCACCATAATATTTCATGCTATTTTCATCACAATGAAATCAGAATGCTCAATGACCTCTGTCATCACAATGCACCAAACCATTCTGAACACAATGTTCCATAACACTTGTCATCACAATGCCCCATGACGCTGGTCATCACAATTATCCATGGACTTCTCATCATAATGCTTCATGATATTTTTCATCACAATGCTCCCTGACACTTTTCGTCAGAATGCTCCTTGAAACCTTTCATAAAAAGGCTCCATGCCTTTTTCATCACAATGCTCCATGCCATTGTCATCACAATACTCCACAAGCTTGTCATCAGAATGCTCCATGACCCTTGACATCACAATGCTCCATGACCCCTGTCATCACAATGCTCCATGACACCTGTCATCACAATGCTCCATGCCCCTTGTCATTACAGTGCTCCATGACGCTCATCATCAAAATTATCCATGGTCTTCTCATCACAATGCTCCACGGTCTTGCCATCACAATGCTCCATGACACTTCTCATCACAGTGTTACATGCTCTTGTCATCACAATTCTCCATGCACTTGTCATCGAAATGCTCCATGACCACTGTCATAGTAAGCTCCATGTGCTTTTCCTCAGAATGCTTCACGAACTTGTCATCAAAATTCTCAATGGCCCTTGTCATCACAATCCTCCATGCCCTTGTCATCAAAATGCTCCATGACCCTTGTCATCACAATGTTCCAAACCCCTGTCATCACAATGCTCCATTAACTTTGTCATCACATTCCTCCATGACACTTGGCATCACAATGCTCCGTGCCATTGTCATCACAATGGACCATGACATATGTCATCACAATGCTCCCAGACAACTCTCTTCACAGTACTCCATGACCTTCCCATCACAATGCTCCATGATCTTCTCATCAGAATGCCCCTTGCCCACTGTCATCACAATAAACCATGAAACTTGTCAGACCAATGCACCATGCCCCTGTCATCAGAATGCTCCATACCCTTGTCATCACAGTGTTCCGTTACTCCAGTCATCACAATCCTTCATGACCTTTGTCATCACAATGGTCCTTGAGCTCCTCATCACAAGGCTCTGTGACCATTGTCACAATGCTCCATGAACTTTTCATCACAATGCTCTGTGACCGTTGTCATCACAATGTTGCATGCTTTTGTCAACAGAATGCTCCATGACACTTGTCATCACAATGCTCCATGCGCTTCTCAGCACAATGCTCCATGACCCATGTCATCAAAATGCGCCATGCACTTGTCATCACAATGCTCCACAGCCTTGTCATCAAAATACTCCATAAACCTTGTCATCACAATGCTCCATGCACTTCTCATCAAACTGATTTCTCACCACTGATATCACAATGCTCCATCACTAGTCATCACAATACACCCTCACCACTGTCATCACAATTTTCCATTACCTCTGTCATCACAATGCTACATGCCTTATCATCACAATGCTCCATGACCCCTGACATCAAAATGTTCCATATCCTCTGTCATCAGAATGCTCCATCAACCTTTTCATCACAAGGCTCCAAGACCCCTGACATCACAATGTTCCATAACCACTGTCATCAAAATGTTCCATTACACTTTTCATCAAATTGCTCCATGACCCTGTCATCACAATGCACCATGTCCATCATCATAATGCTTCATGCTATTGTCATCACAATAAAATCAATATGCTCCATGACCTCTGTCATCAAAATGCTCCAAACCCTTGTGATCACAATGTTCCATAACCATTGTCATCACAATGCACCATGACGCTCATCATCACAATTATCCATGGTCTTCTCATCACAGTGCTCCATGACCTTTGTCATCACAATGCTCAATACACTTGTCATCACATTGCACCCTGACACTAGTCATCAGTATGCTCATTGAACCCTGTCATGACAAGGCTCCATGCCTTTTTCATAACAATGCTCCAAGACCCCTGTAATCACAATGCTCAATGACCTTTAATCACAAAGCTCCATGATGCATGTCATCAGAATGCTCCATGGCCTTCTCATCACAATGCTCCATGTCCTTGTCATCACAGTGCTCCAAGACCCCAGTCATCTCAATGCTCTGTGTCTCCTGTCATCATAAGGCTTCATGACATTTGTCATCACAATGGTCCATGTCCTCGTCACACAAGGCTCTGTAACCTTTCGCACCACAATGCTCCATGAACTTTTCATCACAATGCTCTGTGATACTTGTCATCACCATGCTCCATGCCTTTGTCAGCACAATTCTACATGATCCTTGTCATCACAATGCTCCATGTGCTTGTGAGCACAGTGCTCCATAACCCATGTCATCACAATGCGCCATGCGCTTGTCATCACAATGCTCCACATTCTTGTCATTACAGTGCTCCAAAGACCTTGTCATCACAATGCTCCATGCACTTCTCATCAAAATGCTATCTCCCACCGTCATCACAATGTTCCATGATCCCTGTCATGACAATGCTACATGACCTTATCATCACAATGCTCCATGAACCCTGACATCACAATGTTCCATAACCCCTGTCATCAAAATCCTCCATGACCCTTTTCATCACAATGCTCCATGACCCCTGACATAACAGTGTTCCATAACCACTGTCATCAAAGTATTCCATGATACTTTTCATTACATTGCTCCATGACCCTGTCATCAAAATGCTCCCTGCCCTTCTCATCACAATGCACCACGAACTTGTCATCAAAATGCTCCATGAACTTTGTCATCACAAAGCTCCATGACACTTGGCATCACAATGCTCCATGCCATTTTCATCACAATGCTCCATGAGCCCTGTAATCACAATGCTCCATGCACCTTTTCATCAGAATGCTCCATGAGACTTGTCATCACAAGGCTCCATGGTTTTCTCATCACAATGCCCCAGGACCTTGTCATCACAATACTCCATTCCCTTGTCATCACAATGCCCCATTACCCCTGTCATCACAATACTCCATGAATATTTTCAGCCCAATGCTCCATGACCTTCTTATCACAATGCTCCTTGAACCTGTCATCACAATGCTCCATGACCACTGTCATCACAGCGCTCCATGACCCCTGACAACACAATGATCTGGGTATCTTGTCATCAAAATGCTCAATGACCCTTGTCATCACAGTGCTCCATGCCCTTGTCATCACATTGCTCCATGAAGCCTCTCATCACATTGCTCCATGGACTTGTCATTAGAATCCTACATGACCCATGTATCACAGTGTTCCGTGCCCTTGTCAACACAATGCTCCTTGCCCACTCTCATCACAATAATCCATGAAACTTTTCAGACCAATGCTCGATGCCCTTGTCATCACAATGCTCATTGCCCATGTCATAACCATGCTCGATGACCCCTGCCATCACAATGTTCTACGGCTTTGTCATCACAAGGATCTAATACCACTGTAATCACAATGCTCCATGCCCCTTTTCATCAGAATGCTCCATGAGAATTGTCATCACAAGGCTCCATGGTCCTCTCATCACAATGCTCCAGGACCTTCTCATCACAATGGTCCATGCCCACGTCATCAAAAGGCTCTGTGAAATTTGTCACCACAATGCTCCATGAAATTTTCATCACAATACTCTTTTACCCATGTCATCACTATGCTCCATGCCTTTGTCAGCACAATTCTCCATGACAATTTTCATCACAATGCTCCATGCGCTTGTCCGCACAATGCCCCATGACCTGTGTCATCACAATGCTCCATGTGCTTGTCATCACAATGCTCCACAACCTTGTCATCACAGTGCTCCATAAACCTTGTCATCACAATGCTCCATGCACTTCACATCAAAATGCTCTCCCACCACTGATATCATAATGTTCCATCACAAGTCATCACAATACTCCCTCACCCCTGTCATCACAATGTTCCAGGACCCCTGTCATCAAAATGTCCCATGACAATTTTCATCAAATTGCTCCATGACCCTTTCATCACAATGATCCCTGCCCTTCTCAACACAGTTCACCACGTGCTTGTCATCAAAATGCTCCATGACCTTTGTCATCACAAAGCTACATGACCCTTGGCATCACAATGCTCCATGCTATTGTCATCAGTATGCTCCATGAACACTCTCATCACATTGTTCCATGCCCTTGTCATCACAGGCTCCGTGATGCTTTTCATCACAATGCTCGATGCTCTTCTTAACACAATGCTCCATGCCCTTGTCATTACAATCCGCCATGACCCCATGTATCACAGTGTTCCGTGCCCTTGTCATCACAATGCTCCATGCCCCCTCTCATCACAATAGTCCATGAAGCTTTTCAGACCAATGCTCCATGCCCTTGTCATCAAAATGCTCCATTACCCCTGTTATAACAATGCTCCATGACACCTGCCATTACAATATTCCACGGCCTTGTCATCACAAGGCTCCATAACCCTTGTCATTACAATGCTCCATGTCCTTGTCATCAAAAAGCTCCATGACGCATGTCATCAGAATGCTCCATGGCCTTCTCATTCACGATGCTCCATGCCCTTGTCATCACAATTCTCCTAGACCTCTGTAATCACAATGCTCAATGCCCCTTTTCATCTCAAATCTCCATGAACCGTGTCATCACAATGCACCATGCCCATCATCATAATGCTTCATGCTATTGTCATCAAAATGAAATCAAAATGCTCCATGACCTCTGTCATCACAATGCTCCAAACCCTTGTGATCACAATGTTCCATAACACTTGTCATAACAACGCCCCATGATGCTCATCATCACAATTATCCATGGCCTTCTATTCACAATATTCCATGAACTTTGTCATCACAATGCTCAATACACTTGTCATCACAATGCTCGCTGACACTTGTCATCAGTATGCTCCTTGAACCCTGTCATGACAAGGCTCCATGAATTTTGCATCACAATGATCAATGTCCTTTTCATCACAATGCCCTGTGACCTATGTCATCACAATGCACCATGCCTTTGTCAGCACAATGATCCATGACACTTGTCATCACAATGCTCCATGTGCTTTTCAGCACAATGCTCCTTGAAACATGTCATCACAATGCACCATGCGCTTGTCATCACAATGCTCCACATCCTTTTCATCACAATGTTCCATAAACCTTGTCATCACAATGCTCCATGCACTTCTCATCAAAATGCTCTCTCACCACTGATATCACAATGTTCCATCACTAGTCTTCACAATACTCCCTCAGCCCTGTCATCACAATGTTCCATGACCCCTATCATCACTATGCTACATGCACTTATCATCAAAATGCTCCATGACCAATGACATCACAATGCTCCATAATCCCTGTCATCAAAATGCTCCATTACCATTTTCATCACAATGCTCCATGACCCCTGACATCACAGTTTTCCATAACCACTCTCATGAAAATATTCCATGACTTTTTCACCAAATTGCTCCATGACCCTGTTAGCACAATGTTCCCTGCCCTTCTCATCACAACGCACCACGAATTTGTCATCAAAATGCTCCATGACCTTTGTCATCACAAAACTCCATGACACTTGGCATCACAGTGCTCCATGCCATTGTCATCACAATGCTCCATGAAGCCTCTCATCACATTGCTCCATGCCCTTGTCATCACAAACCTCCATGTCGCTTGTCATCACAATGCTCGATGGCCTTCTCATCACAATGCTCCATGTCCTTGTCATTACAATCCTCCCTGACCCATGTATCAAAGTGTTCTGTGCCCTTGTCATCACAATGCTCCATGCCCACTCTCATCACAATAATCGATGAAACATTTCAGAAAAATGTTCCATGCCCTTTTCATCACAATGCTCCATTACCCCTGTCATAACAATTCTCCATGACACCTGCCTTCACAAGTATCCACGGCCTTGTCATCACAAGACTCCATGACACTTGTCATCATAATGCTCCAAACAATGTAATCACAATTCTGCATACACTTGTCATCATAAAGCTCCATGACGCATGTCATCAGAATGTTCCATGGCCTTCTCATTCAAGATGCTCAATTCCCTGGTCATCACAATGGTCCAAAACACCTGTAATCACAATGCTCCATGCCCCTTTTCATCTCAATGCTCCATGAACCGTGTCATCACAATGCACCATGCACATCATCATAATGCTTCATGCTATTGTCATCACAATGAAATCAATATGCTCCATGACCTCTGTCATCACAATGCTCCAAACACTTGTGATCACAATGTTGCATAACACTTGTCATCACAACGTCCAATGACGCTCATCATCACAGTTATCCATGGGCTTCTATTCACAGTACTCCATTACCTTTGTCATCACAATGCTCAATACACTTGTCATCACAATGCTCCCTGACACTTGTCGTCAGTATGCTCCTTGAACCCTGTCATGACAAAGCTCCATGGATTTTTCAACACAATGATCCATGCCATTTTCCTCACAATGCTCCAAGACCCCTGCAATCACAATGCTCCATGCCATTGTCATCACAAAGCTTCATAACTCATGTCTTCAGAATGCTCCATGGTCTTATCATCACCATGCTCCATGCCCTTTTAATCACAATGCTCGATTCCCATGTCATCAAAATGCCCCATGACCCCTGTCATCACAATACTCCATGAATATTTTCAGCCCAATGCTCCATGACCATCTAATCACAATGCCCCATGAACCCTGTAATCACAATGCTCCATGACCCCTGTCATCACAATGCTCCGTGACTCCAGTCATCACAAAGCTTCATGACCTTTGTCATCTCAGTGGTCCATGCCATTGTCACACAAGGCTCTGTGACTTTTGTCACCACAATGCTCCATGAACTTTTCATCAAAATACTCTGTGACCCTTGTCATCAAAATACACCATGCCTTTGTCAGCACAGTGCTCCATGACCCATGTCATCACAATTCGCCATGCGCTTGTCATCACAAATCTCCATGAGGCTTGTCATCACAACGATCGATGCACTTCTCATCACAATGCTCCATGCCCTTGTCATTACAATCCTGCATGATCTATGTATCACAGTGTTCTGTGCCGTTGTCATCACAATGCTCCATGCACTTGTCATCACAATGCTCCATGACCCTAGTGATCACGATGCTCCAAACCCTTGTCATCAAAATGCTCCATTACATTTGTCATCACTATCCTCCATGACTCTTGGCATCACAATGCTCCATGCCATTGTCATCACAATGGAACATGTCATATGTCATCACTATGCTCCCAGTCACCTGTCTTCACAATACTCCAAGACCTTGTCATCACAATGCTCCATGCCCTTGTCATCACAATGAGCCATGCCCACTGTCATCACAATAATCCATGAAACTTGTCAGACCAATGTTCCATGTCCCTGTCATCACAAAGCTCCATGCACTTGTCATCACAATGCTCCATGACCCCTGTCATCACAATGCTGCGTAACTCCAGTCATCAAAATGCTTTATGACATTTGTCATCACAATGATCCATGCCCTCGTCACACAAGGCTCTGTGACATTTGTCACCAAAATGCTCCATGCTCTTGTCATCACAATGTGCCAAGCCCCTGTCATCACAATGCTCCATGCCCTTGTCATCACAGTGCTCCATGACCCATGTCATCACGATGCTCTAAGCCCTTGTCATCAAAATGCTCCATTACGTTTGTCATCACAATCCTCCATGACACTTGGCATCACAATGCTCCATGCAATTGTCATCGCAATGGACCATGACATATTTCATCAAAATGCTCCCTGACACCTGTCTTCACAATACTCCCTGACCTTGTCATCAGAATGCTACATGCCCTTGTCATCACAATGCGTCATGCCCACTGTCATAATAATAATCCATGAAACTTGTCAGACCAACGTTCCATGCCCCTGTCATCAAAATGCTCCATGCCTTTGTTATCACAATGCTCCATGACCCCTGCCATCACAATGTTCCACGGCCTTGTTATCCAAGGCTCCATGACCCTTGTCATCCCAATGCTCGAAGACCCCTCTAATCACAATGCTCCATGCCCTTGTCATCACAAAGCTCCATGACACAAGTCATCTAGAATGCTCCATGGCCTTCTCATCACAATGCTCCATGTCCTTGTCATCACAATGCTGCAAGACCCCTGTAATTACAGTGCTCCATGCCCCTTTTCATCTCAATGCTCCATGAACTCTTTCATCACAATGCACCATGCCCATCACCATAATATTTCATGCTGTTGTCATCACAATGAAATCAAAATGCTCAATGACCTCTGTCATCACAATGCTCCAAACCCTTCTGATCACAATGTTCCATAACTCTTGTCATCACAATGCCCCATGAGGCTGGTCATCACAATTATCAGTGGTCTTCTCATCACAATGCTCCATGATCTTTGTCATCACAATGTTCAATACACTTATCTTCACAATGCTCCTAGAAACTTCTCATCAGTATGCTACTTGAACCATGTCATGACAAGGCTCCATGAAATTTTCATCACAATGATCCATGTCCTTCTCATCACAAAGCTCCATGATGCATGTCATCAGCATGCTCCATGGCCTTCACATCACAATGCTCCATTCCCTTGTCATCACAGTGCTACAAAACCCCTGTAATCACAATGCTCCATGCACCTTTTCATCAGAATGCTCCATGACACTTGTCATCACAAGGCTCCATGGTCCTCTCATCACAATGCTCCAGGACCTTGTCATCACAGTGCTCCATTCCCTTGTCATCACAATGCTCCATGACCCCTGTCATCACAATACTCTATGTACATTTTCAGCCCAGTGCTCAATGACCGTCTCATTACAATGCTCCATGACCCATGTCATCACAATGCTCCATGACCACAGTCATCAAAATGCTCCATGACCCTTGTCATCACAATGCTCCATGTGCTTGTCCGCACAATGCCCCATGACCTGTGTCATCACAATGCGACATGCGCTTGTCATCACAGTGCTCCACAACTTTGTCATCACAGTGCTCCATAAACCTTGTCGTCACAATGCTCCATGCACTTCCCATCAAAATGTTCTCCCATCACTGATATCATAATGTTCCATCACTAGTCATCACAATACTCCCTCACCCCTGTCATCACAATGTTCCATGACCCCTGTCATCACAATGCTCAATGACACTTTTCATCACAATGCTCCCTGACACCTGACATCACAATGTTCCATAACCCCGTCATCAAAATGTCCCATGACACTTTTCATCAAATTGCTCCATGACCCTTTCATCACAATGCTCACTGCCCTTCTCATCACAGTGCACCATGCCCTTGTCATCAAAACCCTCCATGACCTTTGCCATCACAAAGCTCCGTGACCCCTGGCATCACAATGCTCCATGCCATTGTCATCAAAATGCTCCGTTAACCTTCTCAACACATTGATACCTGTCCTTGTCATCACAGGCTCCATGATGCTTTTCATCACAATGCTCGATGCTCTTCTTAACACAAAGCTCCAAGGCTTGCCATTAGAATCCTCCATGACCCCTGTATCACAGTGTTCCGTGCCCTTGTCATCACAATGCTCCATGCCCCCTCTCATCACAATAATCCATGAAAATTTTCAGACCAATGCTCCATGCCCTTGTCATGAAAATGCTCTATTACCACTGTTATAACAATGCTCCATGAAAACTGCCATTACAATGTTCCACGGCCTTCTCATCACAAGGCTCCATGACCCTTGTCATCACAATGCTCCAAGACACCTGTAATCACAATGCTCCATGCCCTTGTCATCACAAAGCTCCATGACGCATGTCATCAGAATGCGCCTTCGCCTTCTCATCACAATGCTCCATGACCTGGTCATCGTAAGGCTCAAAGACCCCTGTAATCACAATGCTCCATGCCCCTTTTCATCTCAATGCTCCATGAACCCTGTCATCACAAAGCACCATACCCATCATCATAATGCTTCATGCTACTGTCATCACAATGAAATCAAAATGCTCCACGACCTCTGTCATCACAATGCTCCAAACCCTTGTGATCACAATGTTCCATAACACTTGTCATCACAACGCCCCATGACGCTCATCATCACAATTATCCATGGTCTTCTCATCACAATACTCCATGACCTTTTTCATCACAATTCTCAATAAACTTGTCATCACAATGCTCCCTGACAATGGTCGTGAATATGCTCCTTGAAACCTGTCATGACAAGGCTCCATGCATTTTTCATCACAATGATCCATGCACTTTTCATCACAATACTCCAAGACTCCTGTAATCACAATGCTCCATGCCCTTGTCATCACAATTATCCATGCACTTTTCATCACAATACTCCAAGACTCCTGTAATCACAATGCTCCATGCCCTTGTCATCACAAAGCTTCATGAAGCATGTCTTCAAAATGCTCCATGGCCTTCTCATCACCATGCTCCATGCCCTTTTCATCACAATGCTCCATTCCCTTGTCATCAAAATGCTCCATGACCCCTGTCATCACAATTATCCACGAATATTTACAGCCCAATGCTCCATGACCTTCACTTCACAATGCCCCATGAACCCTGTCATCACTATGCTCCATGACCACTGTCATCACAACGATCCATGACCCCTGACAACACAATGATCCTGGACACTTGTCATCAAAATGCTCCATGACCCTTGTCATCACAATGATCCATTACCTTGTCATCACAATGATCCATAACCCTTGTCATCACAAGGCTCCAAGCCCTTGTCATCATAATGCTCCATTATATTTGTCATCACATTTCTCCATGACACTTGGCATCACAATGCTCCATGCCATTGTCATCACAATGGACCATGACATATGTCACCACAATGCTCCCTGACAACTGTCTTCACAATAATCTACGACCTTGTCATCACAATGCTCCATGCCCCTGTCATCACAATGTTCCATGCCCTTGTCATCACAATGATCCATTCCCTTGTTATCACAATGCTGCATGACCCCTGTAATCACAATGTTCAGTGACGCTTGTCATCACAGTGCTCCATGACCCTTGTCATCAAAATGCTTCATGAACTTGTCATCACAATGCTCCATTCCCATTGTCATCAAAATCCTCGATGAAACTTGGGTTCACATTGCTTGATGCACTTGTCATCACAGTACGCCATGGTCCTTGAAATGAAAATGATCCATGACCTCTGTCATCACAATGCTCCATGCCCACTGTCATAGCAATAATCCATGAAACTTGTCAGACCAATGCTCCATGCCGCTGTCATCACAATGCTCCATGCCCTTTTAATCACAATGCTCCATTACTCCTCCCATCATAATGTTCCTTGACTCCAGTCATCACAATGCTTTATGACCTTTGTCATCACAATGGTCCATTCCCTCGTCATGACAATGCTCTGTAACACTTCTCATCACAATGCTCCATGCCTTTGTCAGCACAATGCTCCATGACACTTGTCATCACAATGCTCCATGTGCTTCTCAGCACAATGCTCCAAGACACATGTCATCACAATGTGCCATGCACTTGTCATCACAATGCTCCACAACCTTGTCATCACAATGCTCCATAAACCTTTTTATCACAATGCTCCATGCACTTCTCATCTAAATGCTCTCTCACCACTGATATCACAATGCTCCATCACTAGTCATCACAATACTCCCTCACCCCTGTCATCACAATGTTCCATGACCCCTGTCATCAAAATGCTACATGCCCTTATCATCACAATGCTCCATGACCACTGACATCACAATGTTCCATGACCCCTGTCATCAAAATATTCCCTGACCCTTTTCATCAAATTGCTCCATGACCCTGTCATCACAATGCTCCCTGCCCTTCTCATCACAATGCACCACACACTTGTCATTAAATGCTCCATGACTTTGTCATCACAAAGCTCCATGACCCTTGGCATCACAATACTCCATGCCATTGTCATCACAATGCTCCATGAACATTCTCATCACATTGCTCCCTGCCCTTGTCATCACAATGCTCAATGGCCTTTTCATCACAATGCTCCATGCAATTGTCATCATCATACGCCTCAAGCTTGTCGTCCGAATGCTCCATGAATCTTGTCATCACAATGCTCCATGACCCTTGTCATCACAATGCTCCATGCGCTTCTCAGCACAATACTCCATGACCCATGTCATCACAACGTGCCATGTGCTTGTCATCACAATGCTCCACATTCTTATCATCACAATGCTGCTTAAACCTTGTCATTACAGTGCTCCATGCACTTCTCATCAAAATGCTCTCTCACCACTGATATCACAATGTTCCATCACTATTCATTCCAATACTCCATCACCCCTGTCACCACAATGTTCCATGACCCGTGTGATTAAAATGCTACATGCACTAATCATCACAATGTTCGATGACCCATGACATCACAATATTCCATAACCCCTGTCATCAAAATGCTCCATGACACTTTTCATCACAAAGCTCCATGACCCCTGACATCACAATATTCCATAACCACTGTAATCAAAATGTTCCATGACCCTTTTATTCAAATTGCTCAATGACCCTGTGACCACAATGCTCCCTGCCCTTCTCATCTCAATGCACGTCACCCTTGTCATCAGAATGCTCCATGACATTTGTCATCACAAAGCTCCATAACCCTTGGCATCACATTGCTCCATGCCATTGTCATCACAATGCTCCATGAACCCTCTCATCACATTGCTCCATGCCCTTGTCATCACAAAGCTCCATGACGCTTGTCATCACAATGCTCGATGCATTTCTCATCACAATGCTCGATGCATTTCTCATCACAATGCTCCATGCCCTTGTCATTACAATCCTCCATGACCCATGTATCACAGTGTTGCGTTAACTTGTCATCACAATGCTCCATTCCCCCTGTCATAACAATGCTCCATGACACCTGCCATCACAAGGTTCCACAGCCCTGTCATCACAAGACTCTATGACCCTTTTCATCACAATGCTCCAAGAACCTGTAATCACAATGCTCCATGCAATTGTCATCAGAAAGCTCCATGACGCATGACATCAGAATGCTCCATGGACTTCTCATTCACTACGCTCCATGCCCTTGTCATCACAATGCTCCAAGACCCCTGTAATCACAATGCTCCATGCCCCTTTTAATCTCAATGCTCCAAGAACCCTGTCATCCCATGCACCATGCCCATCATCTTAATGCTTCATGCTATTGTCATCACAATGAAATCAATATGCTCCATGACTTCTGTCATCACAATGCTCAAAGTCCCCTGTAATCACAATGCTCCATTCCCCTTTTCATCACAAACATCCATGACACATGTCATCAGAATGCTCCATGGCCTTCTCATCACAATGCTCCATGCCCTTGTTATCACAGTGCTCCAAGACCCCTGTCATCACAATACTCTATGAATATTTTCAGCCCAATGCTCCATGATCTTCCCATCACAACGCTTCATGATCGCTGTCATCACAACGCTCCGTGCTCCTTGAAATCAAAATGATCCATGACCTCTGTCATCACAATGCTCCAAACCCTTGTGATCACATTGTTCCACAACACTTGTCATCACAACGCTCCATGATGCCTGTCATCACAATACTCCATGCCCTTGTCATCACAATGCTCCATGACCTTTGTCATCTCAATGCTGAATACACTTGTCATCACAATGCTCCCTGACACTTGTCGTCAGAATGCTCCTTGAACGCTGTCATGAAAAGCCTCCATGCCTTTTACATCACAATGCTCCATGCCCTTTTCATCACAATGCTGTATGCCACTGGCATCACATTACTCCACAAGGTTGTCATCAGAATGCTCCATGACCCCTGTCATCACAATGCTCCATGCCCCTTGTCATTACAGTGCTGCATGACGCTCGACATCACAATTATCCATGGTCTTCTCATCACAGTGCTCCACGGTCTTGCCATCACAATGCTCCATGACACTTCTCATCACAATGTTACATGATCTTGTCATCACAATTCTCCATGCACTTGTCATCGCAATGCTCCATTACCCCTGTCATAGCAAGCTCCAAGTGCTTTTCATCACAGTGATTCACGACATTTTCATCAAAATTTTCAATGGCCGTTGTCATCAAAGTGCTCCATGCCCTTGTCATCACAGTGCTCCATGACCATTGTCATCAAAAAGCTCCAAGCCCTTGTCATCACAATGCTCCATTAGCTTTGTCATCACAATCCTCCATGACACTTGGCTTCACAATGCTCCATGCCATTGTCATCACAATGCACCAAGACATATGTCATCACAATGCTCCCTGACACCTGTCTGCACAATATTTCATGACCTTCTCATAACAATGCTCCATGCCCTTGTCATCACAATGTGCCATGCCCACTGTTATCTCAATAATCTATGAAACTTTTCAGACCAATGTTCCATGCCCCTGTCATTGCAATGCTCCATGCCCTTGTCATCACAATGCTTCATGACCTTTGGCATCAAAATGGTCCATGCCCTCGTCATCGCAGGGCTCTGTGAAATTTGTCACCATAATGCTCCATGAACTTTTCATTCACAATGCTCTGTGACCCTTGCATTCACAGTGCTCCATGCCTTTGTCAGCAGAGTGCTCCATGACCCTTGTTATCACAATGCTCCATGTGCTTGTTATCAAAATTTTCCACAAACTTGTCATCAAAATGCTCCATAAAACTTGTCATCACAATGCTCCATGTACTTCTCTTCAAAATGCTCTCTCACCACTGATATCAAAATGTTCCATCACTAGTCATCACAATACTCCCTCCCGCCTGTCATGACAATGTTCCACGGCCTTGTCATCACAAGGCTCCATGACCCTTGTCATCACAATGCTCCAAGACCCCTGTAGTCACAATGCTCCATGCTATTGTCATCACAAAGCTCCATGACGCATGTCATCAATCTGCTCCATGGCCTTCTCATCACAATGCTCCATGCCCTTGTCATCACAATGCTCCAAGAGACCTGTAATCAAAATGCTCCATGCCACTTTTCATCTAATTAATCCATGAACTCTGTAATCACAATGAACCATGCCCATCATCAAAATGCTTCATGCTATTGTCATCACAATGAAATCAAAATGCTCCATAACCTCTGTCAACACAATGCTCCAAACCCTTGTGATCACAATGTTCCATAACACTTGTCATCACAATGCCCCATGATGCTCATCATCACAATTATCCATGGTCTTCTCATCACAATTCTCCATGTCCTTTGTCATCACAATTCTCAATACACTTGTCATTACAATGCTCCCTGACACTTGTCGTCAGTATGCTCCTTGAACCCTGTCATGACAAGGCTCCATGCATTTTGCATCACAATCACCCATGCCATTTTCATCACAATGCTCCAAGACCCATGTAATCACTATGCTCCACACCCCTTTTCATCAGAATGTTCCATGACACTTGTCATCACAAGGCTCCATGGTCTTCTCCTCACAATGCTCCAGGAAATTGTCATCACAATGCTCCGTTCCATTGTCATCGCAATGCTCCATGACCACTGCCAACGCAATACTCAATGAATACTGTCAGCCCAATGCTCCATGAACTTCTCATCACAGTGCTCCATGACCCCTGTCATCACAATGCTCCATGACCACTGGCATCACAGTGCTCCATGACACCGGAGAACACAATGATCCAGGACTCTTGTCATCAAAATGCTCCATGACACTTGTGATCACAATGATCCATGCCCATGCCATCCCAGTGCTCCTTGACCCCTGTAATCACAATGCTCCATGACGCTTGTCATTACAGTGTTCCATGACACTTGTCATCAAAATGCTCCATGCATTTGTCAGCAAAATGCTACATGACCTTGTCCTCACAATGCTCCATGCGCTTGTCATCACAATACTCCATTCCCATTGTCATCAAAACCCTCCATGAACCTTGGGTTCACAGTGCTTCATGCCCTTGTCATCACAATGCTCCATGCACCTTGAAATGAAAATGATACATGACTTCTGTCATCACAATGCTCAAAACCCTTGTGATCACAATGTTCCATAACATTTGTCATCACAACACTCCATGATGCCTGTCATCACAATGCTCCATGACCTTTGTCATCACAATGCTCAATACACTTGTCATCACAATGCTCCCTGACACTTGTCGTAAGAATGCTCCTTGAACCCTGTCATGAAAAGGCTCCAAGCCTTTTTCATCACAATGCTCCATGCCCTTTTCATCACAATGTTCCATGCCATTGTCATCACATTACTCCACAAGCTTGTCATCAGAATGGTCCATGACCCTTGTCATCACAATGATCCATGACACCTGTCATCACAATGCTCTATGCCCCTTGTCATTACAGTGCTCCATGATGCTCATCATCACAATTATCCATGGTCTTCTCATCACAGTGCTCCACGGTCTTTCCATCATAATGCTCCATGCACTTGTCATCACAATTCTACATGTCCTTATCATCAAATTGCTCCATGACACTTCTCATCACAATGTTACATGATCTTGTCAATACAATTCTCAATGCACTTGTACATCACAATGCTCCATGACCACTGTCATAGCAAGCTCGGTGCGCTTTTCATCACAATGCTTCACGACCTTCTCATGAAAATTCTCAATGGCCCTTCTCATCACAATGCTCCAAGATCTTGTCATCACAGTGCTCCCTGACCCTTGTCATCACGATGCTCCAAGCACTTCTCATCACAATGCTCCATTACTTTGTCATCACAATCCTCCATGACACTTGGCATCACAATGCTCCATGCCATTGTCATCATAATGGACCATGACATATGTCATCACAATGCTCCTTGACACCTGTCTTCACAATACTCCTTGAACTTGTCATCACAATTCTCCATGCCCCTGTCATCACAATGCTCCATGCCCTTGTCATCACAATGCTCCATTACGCCTGTCATCACAATGCTCCGAGACTCCAGCAACCACAATACTTCATGACTTTGTCATCAAAATGGTCCATGCCCGCATCATCACAATGTTCCGTGACCTTTGTCATCACAATGCTACATGCAATTATCTTCACAATGCTCCATGACGCCTGAAATCACAATGTTCCGTAAACCCAGCATCAAAAAGCTCCATGACCCTTTTCATCACAAAGCTCCATGACCCCTGACATCACAATGTTCCATATCCCCTGTCATCAAAATGTTCCATGACAGTTTTCATCAAATTGCTCTATGACCCTGTCATCACAATGCTACCTGCCCTTCTCATCACAATGCACAACGCCCTTCTAATCAAAATGCTCCATGACTTTGTCATCACAAAGCTCCATGACCCTTGGCATCACAATGCTCCATGCCATTGTCATCACATTGCTCCATGAACCCTTTCATCACATTGCTTCATGCCCTTGTCATCACAAAGCTCCATGACGCTTGTCATCACAATGCTCGATGCTCTTCTCATCACAGTGCTCCATGCCCTTGTCATTACAATCCTCCATGATCCATGTATCACTGTGTTCCCTGCCCTTGACATCACAATGCTCCATGACATTGTCATCTCCATGGACCATGACATATGTCATCACAACGCTCCCTGTCACCTGTCTTCACAATATTCCATGACATTGAAATCACAATGCTCCATGCCCTTGTCATCACAATGCACCATGTCCACCATCATCACAATAATCCATGAAACTTGTTAGACCAATTTTGAATGCCACTGTCATCACAATGCTCCATGCCCTTGTCATCAAAAAGCTCCATGACGCATGTCATCAGAATGCTCCATTGCCTTCTCATCACAATGCTCCATGCCCTTGTCATCACAGTGCTCCAAGACCAATTTAATCACAATGCTCCATGCCCCTTTTCATCTCAATTCACCATGAACCCTGTCATCACACTGCACCATGCCCATCATCATAATGCTTCATGCTATTGTCATCACAATGAAATCAAAATGCTCCATGACCTCTGTCATCACAATGTTCCAAACCCTTGTGATCACAATGTTCCATAACACTTGTCATCACAACGCCCCATGATGCTCGTCATCACAATTATCCATGGTTTTCTCATCACAATGCTCCATGACCTTTGTCATCACAATGCTCAATACACTTGTCATCACAATGCTCCCTGACAGTTGTCATCAGTATGCTCCTTGAAACCTGTCATGACAAGGCTCCATGCCTTTTCCATCACAATGATCCATGCCCTTTTCATCACAATGCTCCAAGACCCCTGTAATCACAATGCTCCTTGCCCTTGTCATCCCAAAGCTCCATGATGCATGTCATCAGAACGCTCCATTGTCTTCTCATCCCAATGCTCCATGCCCTTGTCATCACAATGCTCCAAGACCCCTGTAATCACAATTCTCCGTGCCCCTTTTCATCAGAATGCTCCATGAGACATGTCATCTCAAGGCTCCATGGTCTTCTCATTACAATGCTCCAGGACCTTGTCATCACAATGATCCATGACCCATGTCATCACAATACTCCATGAACATTTTCAGCCCAAAGCTCCATGACCTTCTCATCTCACTTCTCCATGACCCTTGTCATCACAATGCTCCATTACCACTGTCATCACAACCCTCCATGACGCCTGACAACACAGTGATCCGGGACTCTTGTCATCAAAATGCTCCATAACCCTTGTCATCACAATGATCCATGCAATTGTCATCCCAATTCTCCATGACCCCTGTAATCACAATGCTCCGTGACACTTGTCATCACAGTGCTCCGTGACCCTTGTCATCACAATGCTCCATGCCTTTGTCAGCAAAATGCTCCATGACCTTGTCATCACAGTCCTCCATGACCCTTGGGATCACATTGCAACATGCTCTTGTTATCTCTGTCTTTATTTTCTGGTTTTTACAGATTTTCCGATGTCCCTTTTGAGTGGTGGGAAGTGACAATTCTTTGTAGTGTGGATTTGCATTGCGGGCTTGCTTGATTGGCCAAAAAGGGAGTGTGCATCTTCTCCTGAATATATTCAGCAGAAAATGCATACACCCTTTTTGGCAAAGTGCATCATTGTCGAAGTTGTTACGCTTTTCCTGTGCTTTAAAGACGATTCCCATTTACCACTTGAAATATGTTTTGTGCAATTCTGCCTCATTTTCAAGTCTGCTTCATTGCCTTCCCTCAACAGATTTTTGGAAGAGAGTTGTCCTTTATAACTCTGCAGGTTTGTGAATTGCTGTGCCCCTGAGCTCCAATTTTAAACTAGTGTTTTTGTGAGCTGACCACAAATCCACAATTTTGCTACAGGACCTATACTGGTTCCGGGGGTGCAGGCTGACGCTTTGGTTAATTCTTCCTTCCAGAGGGGAAATTAGAGTGACATGTGTCCGTCCAAATGCCTACAGCTACTCTCTGATTGGTTCTCCCTCTTCCCTTTCATCCACTGCACAATTTGCAAACTGTGCGAAGCAGGAGCTTATAGGGGCTGACTCTCCAAGTTGGGAGATTGATAGTAAAGCAGTTGGAATGCCAAACTGGAGCACAAGGAGAGGAAAAAATTAGGAGCCTTTTAGAAATCTTTTGCTATCACAGGGTGTCCATTCTCTAGGTTTCCCATACATGTTACAACTGTATTGATATTCCCTTCTACCTGGAGAGTTGGGACCCATGGAATGGGTGGCATGCATTACTGCTTTAAAGGGTCTGCATTTTCTCACCCTATCTCACCAGTCCTCTCAGCCCCAAGTGTCCAGCCTTATGTCTCATCTAGCTGTCTTTGCAGATATGGTCATTCCAGGTTTCATCAGAACACCTGAAGGAATTGTGTAACAATTTTGCTGTTTTTTTGTTTGTTTGTTTTTGAAATTCATTTTTATAATGGGGTTGAGCTGATTTTCACTGACATATTTATGCCGGTCTAGACACACTTGATTACCTTATGGAGACATATCAATATATAGGTTTTAAGATTCTTACTAGTCAGATATATTCCTGTGCTGGGAATTGGGGTTTTGAGTCCCATTCACTGAGGAAGGTGTAGGTTTTGTCTATTCTGTATTTGCTTCATGGAAAGCTACATGTGTTAATATCACACTCTGGTTTTATGCATCACCCCACCTCTCCTTCCCCCTTAAGCAGGCATAAGAGTGTTTCCTCAATGTGAGACTCTGTTCTCTTTCCTCAGTTCATGTGTAGCCATGTTTACAGGGTCTTCATAAGTGATATCTTATGATAAGTTTCTTTTTCTGTGTGACTTATTTCACTTAGAATCATCGTACCTAAATCCACTCATTATGCTGCTACTGGCCTTATGACATTGATTTCATGTCTGAGTGATATTCCATTGTACAAAATTACCACAAGTTCTTTATGCAAATTTCTCTTTCCTGGAATATTTAAGTTGTACCGATGTTGAGGTTCTTGTATGCAGAGCAGCCCTAAACTTTGGGGTGCCTGTGTCTTGTTGATATTTAATCTTCCCAAGTTATATGCCCATGAGTGGAAGTGCCCTATGCTCGGTAGCTTTGTATTTTAGATGTTTTAGGAAACAGCATACACTTCTTCAGAGTGGCTCTTGGATATTTATATCCCACCCATCAGTGTGACTAGCTCCCTGTTCTCCATGGCCTCTCCTGCATTTCTGGTTTGTACACATTTTTTGGATGGCCTTTCTGAGCAGTGGAAATTGCGACTTCTTTGTTGTGCAGATTTGCATTTCCCGCTTGCTTGGTTCGCCAAAAAATCTGTATGTGTTTTTTTCCTGAAGTTATTCATGAAAAAAACGCATACACCCTTTTGCCCAACTACATCATTTTAGAAATTCTGCTGCATTTCATATGCTTTAAATGTGAGTCCAATCTACCTTTTGAAATCTGTTTACTGCAATTCTGCCTCTCATTCAGATCCTCTTCGTTGCCTTACCTGAATATATTTTTGGACGTTGGTTATCATTTTTATCTTTGCAGGTCTTTGAATTGTCTGCTCCTGAGCTGCATTTTTCAACTCGCTTTTTTTGTGAGCTGGCCACCTAACCATTGTATTGCTTCCGGCCCTATTCTGGTTCTGGGGAGGCAGGCTGAGCCTTTGGTTAATTTTTCTTCCTAATGGGAAATTATAGTGACATGTGTCTGTCAAAACTCCTACAGCTAGTCTCTCATTGGTTCCCCCTCTTCCCGTTTATCCTCTGCACAAATTGCAAACTGTGTGAAACAGGAAGTTAAAGGTGCTGATTCTCCAAGTGGGGAGATTGTTAGTAATTTGGCTGGAATGGCGAACCCCAGCACCAGGAGATCAAAAATGAGGTGCATTTAGACCCCTTTCCTGATCACATGGTGTACATTCGTCTCGGTCTCCCAGGCATGTTTTTGCTGTCAGAAGATTCCCTTGAACCGGCAGATTTGGGACCCATGGAATGGGAATCAGGCAGCATTTCTTTTAAAGGTCTGCATTTCCTCACCCAGCCTCTCTAAGATCTCTTAGTGTGCATAGCTTCCTGCCTTATATATCATCCTGCTGTGGGTTTACATGTGTTCAATCCATGTTACATCATAGCCCTTCAAAAAAAGTTGTAAGAAATTTTGTCTGTCTCACTGTTTTTCTAAATATTTTTAAATTTATTTTTATATTGGTTACAGCTGATTTTCAAAGCTCTGTTTTTTGCTGCTGTACATGCACTTGATTCATGTACTGAGAGACAACAATAAATTCTTTTTCAGATGCTTACCATTCATATGTATTATTTTCCAGGGACTTGAGTGGGCTGAGTGCAGTTCTTTGAGGTACCGTGTAGGCCTTGTCAGTTATTCAATATGGTACTTGGAATGGTATCTTTGCTAATTTCAACCTCCTGGATAATACCTCACCCTTCCTCACCTTTCCCATTTAGCAGCCTTATGTCTATTTTCTACATATTTGACTATGTTTCTGTTTTGTAATTTATTTCATGTGTAGCCATTTTTTATTCCACCTTTAAGTGACATCTTATGATATGTGTCTTTTTCTTTCTGACATACGTCACTTAGAATGATCATATGTAACTCCTCCAGAGTTGTTACAACTGGCCTTATTTCATTGATTTCTGGATGAGTAATATTCCACTCTACATAAGTACCCCATCTCTTTTATCCATTTTATCCTTCCAGGGACATTTAAGTTATATCCAAGTTGAGGCCCTTTTTAACAGAGATGTGGTAAACGTTGGGGTGCCTGTGTTCTGTCAATTTTTGTTTTTCCCAAGGTAAACGCCCATGAGTGCAAGTGCCCTATGCTCTGTAGCTCATGTTTTAGATGTTTTAGCAAACACAATACACTTCTCCAGAGTGGCCGTTGGCAAATTACATTTCCACAATCAGCCTCACAGGGCTCCCTTTTCTCCTCACCCTGTCCTGCATTTCGTGTGTTTACATTTTATGTGGATGGCCCTTCTGACTGATGTGAAGTGATACATTTTGTAGTATTGATTACCAGTGCCCACCTGCTTGGTTGGATAAAATGTGTGTATGGCCTTTACTTGAACATATTCAGAAAAAATGCATACGCCCTTTTTGGCCAACTGCATCATTGGCGATGTTCAGCCCCTTTTCTTGTGCTTTAATGGGGAGTCCTTTCCACCTCTTCAAATCTGTTTCCTGCCACTCTCCCTTGCTTTCAAGTCCTTTTCTGTGACTTACCTCAAGACATTTTTTGACGATAGATATTTTCAACTCTGCAGTTTCATGAATTTTAGTGCCCCTGAGTTGCATATTTCAACTTGTGTTTTTGGAAACTGGACACAAAACAGTGCGTTTTCCTCTAGTCCTATTCTGTTTCCATGGGCAATTCTAGCCTTTGATGAATTTGTCTTCCGGATTGGAAATTAGAGTGGCATGTGCCTGTCCAAACACCTAAGACTTGTGTCTAAATTTTTCTCATCCTTCCGCTTCATCCTCTGGACAAATTCCAAACTGTGTGCAACAGGATGTTGACGGTGCTGATATCCCCAAGTGAGGAGATTGTTAGGAAAGATGCTGGAGGTGTGAACCCGAGCACCAGGCGATGAGGAGATGAGGTGCCTTTTCCAAACTGTTTCCGATCAAACGGTGTACCATGCTCTAAGAGAGACAGGCATGTTTTAGCCGTAGGAATGGTCCCGTGCATGTAAGGAGAACACCAGGTATTTTTCCAAATCAGTGCCTCCCCGAACCCCAAACTGGGGAATTTTTAAGCTACGGCTACACATATGTCCATTAAGGGCCTTGGCAAATAGGCAGAGTCCAAACTTTAGATGATTGAAATCTTCAGAGTCAGAAGTGCTCACCATCGGCCTTGCTTAGGTTACATTTTATCTGTCATTGATAGATGATGTCAATAAAAATATCTATTCTTTTTCAGATTATTTCCCCTTATAGGTTATTGCAAAATGTTCAGTGTAGTTCCCTGTGCTATACAATAGTTCCTTGTTGATGATCTGTTTTATACATAGCAGTGTGTATGTGTTAATCCCAAACTGTTAACTTATCCCTTCTCCTACCTTTCCCCTTTGGTAATAATAAATTATAAGATTTTATACTTCTCAGAAATGGGGAAACTGAAAGAGAGGTAACATTTTCAATGGAAAAGCATTCAAAACAAGATTGAAGCTTCAGCCAAGAGTATTCGATGTACATCCTTGGGAATAAATCTCTTCATTTCTCTAATGTTGACCTGCCAAATAAGACAGACGTCTTCACTGAACTTGCTTATAATAAAGTGATGGAAATATTAAATGTAAGTCTTAGAAACATCTTATTTTACACGAGCCTTATACACTGCTCTAAGTTGACTACAGTTTGGCTCACACATCTGTTCATTGAAGTTACAATGTTCTCAATTTCTGTTACTGATCCTCCAGAGTGGACCCCAACAGGAGTCCCTGTGCCCAGTGTCATTGGAGCCAACAGATCAAGACTGAATTTGTTTCAGAAGCAAAGGAAACTTTATATTTTGAAAACAGAATGGAGAGGTGAGAGCGTGCACTCCCCTGTGGGCTGTGGGCTGGGCTGCTGTGTAGGGATCCTGGCAGCATCAGCAGGAGGGAGGGGATGGAGCTCTCGAGGGCTGGGTTGGCTGCAGCTCAGGCTCTCTGTCGCAGAGTCTGCATGGGACCCCTCTAGCTGAGGTGTCCACCCAGCCATGCTGCACTAGGAAATCGGGTCTGAAGTGCCGTGTGTGGGACCTCTGCATGCGGAACCCTAGGAGCACGTGATATTAGACAAAGCACAAAGGAAAAACAGGTTAGACTTTATGTTATTGCCCAGATTGTCTTTTTATCTCCCAGGAATTTTTAATCAACGTTGCCGGAGACTAACACCTCCTCTGCTTTTTGTCCCGTTCCTCATTCTTGGGGTGCTGAGGGTGCAGACCCCGCTTTTGGAAATGCTTCATTCTGAGGTGGGAGACCTCATACACGGGGGGAGGGGCAAAACTTCTCCCCAGCAGCCTCCAGGTGAGGTTGATTGTCCCCAGGACTCCTGCCTCACTGGTCATCCACCTAAGCACCAGCATTGGAAGTGTTATAGATTCTAATGACCTTTAAGGGTCCAGGAAAGAGATGCACAGAGATGCTGCGGTGGCAGGTTTCACCCCACCCCACATTTGTTCGGCGACCTTAGGCTGACGGTTTTTGCCAGCCTAGATGCACTGACCAGTAGTCTGTGCTTTCTTTAATTAGGTCCCTGAATTAATGTACAAACAGCACCATGTGTCAGAGCCTTGCCCGCTCAAATCCGAGACAGTCTAGAGTCGGTGGTGATCCAGGACCATGACGTCCACTGAGTCAACGACCTTTTGAAGTAGCCAGCAGTGCAGCCGGTCATATTGGCCACCATCACCGCGGTGTCTGTAGGGTTTTCTATAGTGAAATCGTGATATACGTTTCCTCCGCCAAGCTTGTTAGCTCCCCTCTGGGTGCAGTAAGTCCTGCAAGCAGTAGTCTGCTCTTTCGGGGTACAGACTTGTTTTCTGAGAGAAACTCCAGGTCAAGTGATGGTCACACGTGTCTTCTTGGGGGCCCATTGCCCCCGTTTGTCTCTCTGGAGGTTGGAGTTGGAGTGCCTCCTCAGTTGAGGTCAGTGTGTCCACAGAGCGACCCCTGCAACTCAGGGCATGATGGGTGGTTAGGATCACCACGTGGGGTCCTTTTCCCTTAGGAGGGAGCTGGCCTTGTGGGCTTCTGATTTCCAGCGTTTTAGATACCCCAGTATCCTGGCATGATGGGGCGCGGGGCAAAGCCCTTGGTGACCATAGTTTATCATACCTGAAGGGCATTCTTGTGTTGCCCCATTTCAAGTGGTCCCAGTTTTTGTACTAAGGCTCCAAGGGCATTTAACCTTTGACCGTGTATGTAAAGGTCAAAGGGTTTAGCTAAATTAGGGAGTTCCTGGGCAAGGGTCTGAATTGACTGCTCTTTCCATTCTTGAAAGGCTGCTTCTGGATTCTATTCAAAAGGATCATCATCTTTTTGTGTCAGTGTTTCATGTAGAGGCCCAGGTATTAGACTGTAGTTAGGGATCCAGATGCAGAAAACCTTGGCCTCCCCAGGAACCCCTAAGCTGTCTTCTAGTTTTAGAAGAGGTAAGGCTGCAAATGGCTTCTTCCCTATCCTGGGATGCGATTCTCCGAATATCTGTGAGAATGAAGCCCAGACATGTCGCCTTAGCCTGGGATATTTGAGCCTTTTTCTTGGACACCTTCTATCCTTTCTTGGCTAGGTAGTTCAGAGGCGTCTTTAGTAGGCCTGGTGATCAGAATGTCATCTGCATATTGAAGGACGGTTCCCTTTTACAGAGGTAGAATTTTGAGGTCTTTAGAGGACATTTCCCCAATGATGGTGTGGGGATTTTTGAACCATTGGGGCAGGACGGCCCAGCATTATTGCTTTTGTTGCATGTTGTGTCCTGCCACTCACAAGCCAAAAGTTCTTGTGACTCTGAGATGAATGGAATACAGAAGAAGGCATCATTGAAGTCTAATACAGAATGCCATGGCCTGGTGAATGTTAGAATGACCAGCAGGGTGTAGGAAATAGGAGCTACTTGATGTATATCCTCGGTGGCTTCACTTACTGTCCTGATATACTTTACCAGGTCTCCAGCAGCCCATGGGGCTCTCGTGGTCAGGCCAATCCCAGGATATGGAGCTCACCTGGTGTGCACACCCCACCGCACAGCCCACGGGGCTCTCGTGCTCAAGTCCCTCCCAGGGTATGGAGCTCACCTGTGCAGCTACCCAGCAGCCCATGGGTCTCTCATAGTCAGGCCCTTACCAGGATACGAGCTCCCCTGGGCATGTACCCCAGCAGGGCTGGACACACAGGAACCGTGCACATAGCCCACCTTGCAGAGAACCCCCAGCTCACCTGTCGCTCACAGCTGACACAGAACACCTCAGAGCAGGACTTGAACTAACAAACAGCAGCTCTGACAGGTCTGTGACCCTGGGTATCACTCTGTGTGGCCTCTTTCTGCCTGGTCTTCCAGACACTTCCACTGCAGCCAGGGCAACAGGACTCTGTCTCCACCCACCATCACTCCTCTCCCTGACTCCTGGGTTCCTCTCATTAGGATAGGGTCTTCTTGAAATTGTTTTCCACTCATGGACAACATAAAATGATAAGAAAATAAGCCGCAGCTGCAGCCCCTTGTCTATCCTGACTCTCAAGAGCCCACACCTGTACCTTGGGCCTGGCCCATTTAGCAAGGCTCATTTTCTGCAACTGTGAGCCCCGGAGGGGTGAGGATTGGCTGATTTGGGCAGCCTGACACCGCCTGCCAGCCCTCCCCAGGTGTGCCTGGGTTGAGGTCAATATAAACACCTCTCCAGTCAGCAAAGGCTCCTGTAGCTGTGCCTGAAGCCATATTCTCTTCCCCGTCAGCAGTATCGGGGCTGGGGTGGTGGGAGGGAGTGAGGGGCCGTGGCTTTGTGGGTGGTCCAGTGTGAGTGGGGCTCTGCTGGACTTTCTGCAGGAGTTGCCAGGCTGCCACCTGCTAAAGAAGAGGATGTGTCACCCATACCTGCCGCTGGAATTTCTCCCCAGGCAGAGGTGAGGAAGTAAAAAAGCAGTGGGGGCCGTGGCAGGAGGGGTATCTCAGGCAGGGAAATGGAAAGCTTCCAGAAGAGCATCTGGTGCCAGGACCATCCTGGCTGTCCTGCAGGCAGCACGTCGGCCTGCATGCTGTCACTGTTGAGGCTCCACATCCCTTCCTCTAGGCTTGCAAGTTCTTGTACATATTCAGGTGATTTACCTGGAAAGGGTGGGAAGATTTCAGCTGCAGCAGGACTGGGGCTCAGCTCACATATACTCACAGACGCCTCGACATAGTCCCCCAGCTTTTCAATGAGGATGCTCCTTGTGTGGGGGAGCGCTGCTGACTGCATGGGAGATGATATCCCACTTCTGACCAACTTAAGAGTTTTTTACCACTGGAGCAAGTGCCCTGATACGATTTTCCTCTGTATAACTGGTGGGTTCTGTTTTTTTTTTTTTTTTTTTTTCCTTTTTTCTTTTTGGTTCAAGGTAGGTTTTATTTATTCCTCTTTTTTTTAATTTTAGAGATATAAACATGGAAATAATGCATTAATATAAAGACGTCTATATGAAGGGAAAAACTTTTTTTCTGTTTTATTTTATTAAATGTTATTTGTTTATTTTTAATTTTTTTAAATTTATTTATTTCTTTTATACAGCAGGTTCTTATTGGATATCTATTTTATACATATAAGTGTGCACATGTGAATCCCAGTCTCCCAATTCATCCCACCACCACCCTCACATGGCGTTCCCCCCTTGGTGTCCATATGTTTGTTCTCTACATCTGTGTCTCTATCTCTGCCCTGCAAACCGGTTCATCTGTACCAATTGTCTAGGTTCCACATATATGCATTAATATACAATATTTGTTTTTCTCTTTCTGACTTACTTCACTCTGTATGACAGTCTCTAGATCCATCAAGGTCTCTACAAATGACCCAATTTCATTCCTATGTATGGCTGAGTAATATTCCATTGTATATATGTACCACATCTTTATCCATTCGTCTGTCTGTGGGCACTTATGTTGCTTTCATTACCTGGCTATTGTAAATAGTGCTGCAATGAACATTGTGGTGAATGTGTCTTTTTGATTTATGCTTTTCTCTGGGTATATGCCCAGTAATGGGATTGCTGGATTATATGGTAATTCTATTTTTAATTTTTTAAGGAACCTCCATTCTGTTCTCCATAGAGACTGTATCGATTTACATTCCCAACAATACTGGAAGAAGGTTCCTTTTCTCCACACCCTCTCCAGCATTTGTTGTTTGTAGATTTTCTGATGATGCCCATTCTAACAGGTGTGACGTGATACCTCATTGTAGTTTTGATTTCCATTTCTCTAATAATTAGTGATGTTGAGCAGATTTTCATGTGCGTCTTGGCCATCTCTATGTCTTCTTGGAAAAAATGTCTATTTAGATCTGCTTCCATTTTTGTATTGGTTTTTTGTCTTATTAATGTTGACCTGCATAAGCTGTTTATATATATTGGAGATTAATCATTTGTCCATTGATTCTTTTGCAAATATATTCTGCCATTCTGAGGGTTGTCTTTTCGTCTTGTTTGTAATTTCCTTTGCTTTGCAAAAGCTTTTATGTTTCATTAGGTCCCATCTGTTTAGCTTCTTTTTTTTTATTTCATTAGTATAGGAGGTGGATCAAAAAAGATCTTGCTGTGATTTACTTCAGAGTATTCTTCGTAAGTTTTCCTCTCAGAGTTTTATACTGTCCGGTCTTACATTAATGTCTCTAATCCATTTTGAATATATTTTTATGTATGGTGTTGGGGAGTGTTCTAATTTCATTTTTTACATGTAGCTTTCCATATTTCCCAGCACCACTGATTGAAGAGACTGTCTTATCTCCATTGTATAGTCTTGCCTCCTTTGTCATACATTAGTTGACCATAGGTGTGTAGGTTTATCCCTGGGCTTTCTTTTTTTTTTTTTTTTTTCCTTTTACACGTTTATTGGAGTATAATTGCTTTACAATGGAATGTTAGTTTCTGCTGTATAACAAAGTGAATCAGCTGTACATATACAAATATCACCAGATCCCCTCCCTCTTGCATCTCCCTCCCACACTCCATATCCCATCTCTTTATGTGGTCACAAAGCACTGAGCTGATATCCCTGTTCTATGTGGCTGCTTCCCAGTAGCTATCAGTGTTATATGTGGTAATGTATTTATGTCCATGCCACTCTCTCACTTCGTCCCAGCTTGCCCATACACTTTCGGTGTCCTCAAGTCCTTTCTCTAAATCTGTGTCCTTAATCCTGTCCTGCCACTAGGTTCTTCATAATTTTTTTTTTTTTCATTAGATTCCGCATATCTCTGTTACCATACAATATTTGTTTTTCCCTTTCTGACTTACTTCACTGTGTAGAACAGATTCTAATCCATGCTCCTCAGTACAAATAACTCAGTTTTGCTTCTTTTTATGGCTGAGTAATATTCCATTGTATATATGTGCCAGATCTTCTTCATCCATTCATCTGTCGATGGACACTTAGGTTGCTTCCGTGTCCTGGCTATTGTAAATAGAGCTGCAATGAATATTATTGTACATAACTCTTTTTGAATTATGGTTTTCGTAAGGCAAATGCCCAGTAGTTGGATTGTTGTGTTGTATGGTACTTCTATTGTTAGTTATTTAAAGGAACCTCCTTAATGTTCTCCCTAGTGCCCATATCAATTTACATTCCCACCCACAGTACAAGTGTGTTCCCTTTTCTCCAATAAAGGCCTCTCCATCATTTACTGTTTTGTAGATTTTTTTGATGATTGGCACTCTGACTTCTGTGAGGTGATACCTCACGGTAGTTTTGATTTGCATTTTTCTAATGATTAGTGATGTTCAGCATCCTTTCATGTATTTCTTGGTAATCTGTATATCTTCTTTGGAGAAATGTCTATTTACGACTTCTGCCCGTTTTTCGATTGGGTTGTTTGTTTTTGTGATATTGAGCTACATGAGGTGCTTGTAAAGTTTGGAGATTAATCCTTTATCAATTGCTTCATTTGAAAATATTTTCTGCCATTCTGAGGGTTGTTTTTGCATCTTGTTTATGTTTTCTTGTACTGTGTAAAAGCTTTTAAGTTTCATTTTGTCCCATTTGTTGATTTCTGTTTTTATTTCCATTTCTCTAGGAGGTGGGTCAAAAAGGATCTTGCTGTGATTTATGTCATAGAGTGTTCTGCCTATGGTTTCCTCTAAGTGTTTTAGAGTGTCTGGTCTTATATTTAGATCTCTAATCAATTTAGAGTTTATTTTTGTGTATGGTGTTATGGAGTGTTCTAATTTCATTCTTTTATGTGTAGGGGTGCAGTTTTCCCAACACCAATTACGGAAGAGACTGTCTTTTCTCCATTGTATATCCTTAGCTCCTTTGTCATAGATGAGATAGCCATAGGTATGTAGGTTTATCTCTGCACTTTCTGTCCTGTTCCATTGATCTGTGTTTATGCCAATCTACATACACTTGATTCCATTATGGAGACATATAAATACATAGGTTTCACGATTATTACCAGTCATATATATTCCTCTTCAGTGAATAGGGTGTTTTGTGTCCAGTTCATTGAGAAAGGAGTAGGTCTTGTCTATTACATATTTGGCATATGGAATGGTATCTGTGCTAATTTCAAACTCTGCTTTTACACATCACCCCAGGTCACCTTTCCCCTTACGGAGGCATAAGTGTGTTTTCTAAATGTGTAACTCTGTTCTCTTTTGAAATTCAGTTCATGTGTATCCATGTTTACATTCCCTCTATAAGTGATATATTACAATAAGTTTCTTTTTCTTAGTGGCTCATTTCCCTTAGCATCATCATACCTAAAGCCACTCATTATGCTGCTATTGGCCTTATGACATTGATTTTATGTCTGAGTGACATTCCATTGTATATAAGTACCACAACATCTTTATCCATTATTTTCCTTTTCCTGGGATATCTAAAGTGTACCAAAGTCGAGGTTCTTGTAAACAGAGCAGCTCTAAACTTTGGACAGGCTGTGTTTTGTGGATTTTCAACTTTCCCAAAATACACGCCCATGAGTGGAAGTGTGCTATGCTCTGTAGCTCTGTTTTAGAAAACAACATACAGTTCTCCAGAGGGGCTGTTGGCAATTTACATCCTGTCCATCGGCGTAACCAGGCTCCCTTTTCACCTTGGCCTGTCCTGTATTTGTGGTTTTTACACTATTTGCAGATGGCCCTTTTGACCGGAGGTAAGTGACACTTCTATGTAGGGTGGATTTGCAATGCCTGATGGCTTGCTTGGCCAAAAAGGGCGTATGCATTTTTTTCCCAAATATATTCAAGAAAATACACATACTCCCTTTTCGGCCAAGGGCAACATTGTCGAAGTTCTGTCGCTTTTCATGTGCTTTAAATACGACTCCAATCTACCTCTTGAAATCTGTTTCCTTCAATTCTGCCTTGCTTTCAAATCCTCTTCACTGCCTTACCTCAATATAATTCTGGATGATAGTTGTCCTTTATAACTCTGCAAGTTTGTGAATTGCTGTGCCCCTGATTTCCATTTTTCAACTTGCTTATTTGTGAGCTGGCTGCAATACCGCAGGATAGCTTTAGGCCCTAGTCTGGTCCCCGGGTTGCAGGCTGAGCCTGTGTTTAATTCTTCTTCCTGATGGGAAACTAGAGTGACATGTGCCCATCCAAACACCTACAGCTAATCTCTCATTTGTTTCCCTACTTCCTGTTCATCCTCTGCACAATTTGCAAACTGTGCATAACAGGAGGGTAAAGGCGCTGACACTCCAAGTGGGAGATTTTTAGTAATGAAGATGGAATGGCGAAGCCGAGCACGAGGAAAGGAAAAATGAGGTACCTTTTAGAAAACTTTCCCGATTACACAGTGTACAATTCACTGGGTTCCCCAAGCATGTCTTAACTTTAGGAAGATTCCCTTAAACCTGGAGAGTTTGGGCCACTAGAATGGGTAGCACACAGTATTGCTCTAAGTGGTGTTCTTTTGCTCACACAACCTAAGCAATCTTGTCAGACCCAAGTGTCCAGTCTTATGTCTCATCCAGCTGTGGATGTAAAGTTGGTCAATCCAGGTTGCATCACAGGCCCTGAACGTAATTTTTGAGACTTTTTCCCTGTTTCGCTGGTTTTCCATTTTGCTTTTCAAATTTATTTTTTAAGGAGGTTTAGCTGAATTTCAGTTCTCTTTTCATGTCATTATACACACACATGATTCATTTATGGAGACATGAGTATACATATGTTTTAAAATTCTTACTAGTCAGATATATTCCTCTTCAATGAATAGGGGTTGTTGAGTCCAGTTTATTTTGCCGGGAGTAGGTGCTGTCTATTACATACTTGGTTTATGGAACGATATCTGTACTAATTAAGGACTGTGGATTTATGCATCACCCCAACTCGCCTTTCCCCTTAATCAGGCAGAAGTTTGTTTTCTAAATGTGTGACTCTGTTGTGTTTGTAATTCAGTTCATGTGTAGCCATGTGTACATTCCTGCTATGAGTGATATGTTATGATAAGATTCATTGTTCTGTTGTCTTTCCTAACTCAGTTCATGTGTAGCCATGTTTACAGGACCTTCATAAGTGATATCTTCTGATAAGTTTCTTCTTCTCTGTGACTTATTTCACTTAGAATCATCGTACCTGAATCCACTCATTTTGCTGCTACTGCCCTTATGAGATTGATTTCATGGCGGAGGGATATTCCATCATAGGTAAGTACCACAATTTCTTGAAGGATTTTTGTCTTTCCTGGGATATTTAAGGTGTACCAAAGTTGAGTTTCTTGTAATCAGTGCAGCCCTAAATTTCAGGGTGGTTCTGACTTATTGATTTTCAGTTTTCCCAAGGTATCTTCCCTAGACTGGAAGAGCCCTTTGGATCTGTAGCTCTGTTGTTTACTTGTTTTAGGGAACACAATGCACTCCTCCAGAGAGGCAGTTGGCAATTTACATCCTGCCCTTCAGCATAACTAGGCTCCCTGTTCTCCAGCGCCTGTCTTGCCTTTGTCATTTTTACACATTTTGCGATGTCCCTTTTGACCTGTGGGAAGTGATACTTCTTTGTAGTGCAGATTTGCATTGCCTGCCTAGTTGCTTGGCCAAAATGCGCATAAGCGTTTTCTCCTGAATATATTCAGGAGAAAAGGCATACGCCCTTTTTGGCCAAGTGCATCATTGTCGAAGTTGTGCCCCTCTTCCTGTGCTTTAAAGGCGATTCCAATGTACCTCTTGAAATCTGTTTCCTGCTATTCTGGCTCGCTTTCAAGTCCACCTCGTTGCCTTCCCTCAACAGATTTTTGGACGATTGTTGTCCTTTATTACTCTGCCAGTTTGTGAATTGCTGTGCTCCTGAGCTCCATTATTCAACTCGTTTTTTGTGAGCTGACCGCAAGTCCAAAATCTTGGTTCAGGATCTATACTGGTTCCTGGCGGGTTGCTGAGACTTTGGTTAATACTTCTTCCTTCCGGGAAATTAGAGTGACATGTGCCCGTCCAAATGCCTAACAGCTACTCTCTCATTGGTTCTCCCTCTTCCCTTTCATCCTCTACCAAATTGGCAACCTGTGCGAACCAGGAGTTTAAAGGGGCTGTCTCTCCAAGTTGGGAGATTGATAATAAAGCAGATGCAAAGTCAAACAGGATCACAGGGAGAGGGACTGTTAGTTGAGTTTTAGAAACCTTTCGTATTCACAGTGTGTCCATTCTTTAGGTTTCCCGTACATGTTATAGCTGTAGTAATATTCCCTTCAACCTGGAGACTTGGGACCCTTGGAATGTGTGCCACACATAATTGCTTTAAATGGTCTGCATTTGCTCACCGAATCTCACCAATCCTCTCAGTCCCACGTGTCCAGCCTTATGCCACATCCAGCTGTCGTTGTAGATAGGGTCATTCCAGGTTTCATCAGAGACCCTGAAGGAATTGTAAAGAATTTCCCTGTTTTTTTGTTTTGTTTTTGAAATTCCTTTTTATAGTGGGTTTGAGCTGATTCTCACTGCAATGTTTATGCCAGTCTAGACACACTTGATTCCCTTATGGAGACATATCAATACATAGGTTTTGAGATTCTTACTAGTCAGATATATTCCTCTGTGGGAAATATGGTGTTTTGAGTTCCTTTCACTGAGGAAGGTGTAGGTCTTGTCTTTTCCGTAGTTGGTTTTTGGAATGGTACCTGTACTAATATCACCCTCTGGTTTTATGCATCACCCCACCTCTCCTTCCCCCTTAAGCAGGCATAAGAGTGTTTTCTAAATGTGAGATTCTCTTCTCTTTCGTAACTCAGTTCATGTGTAGCCATGTTTACAGGGCCTTCATAAGTTATATCTTATGATAATTTCTTCTTCTCTGTGACATATTTCACTTAGAATCATCGTACCTGAATCCACTCATTTTGCTGCTACTGGCCTTATGACATTCATTTCATGGTTGAGGGGTATTCCATTGTACATAAGTAACACAATTTCTTGAAGCATTTTTGTCTTTCCTGGGATATTTAATGTGTACACAAGTTGAGGTTCTTGTAAGCAGTGCATCCCTCAATTTTGTGTTTGCTCTGTCTTATTGATTTTCAGTTTTCCCAAGGTATATTCCCTAGACTGGAAGTGCCCTTTGCTATGTAGGTCTGTTGTTTACTTGTTTTAGGGAACACAATGCACTCCTCCAGAGAGGCAGTTGGCAATTTACATCCTGCCCATCAGCATAACTAGGCTCCCGGTTCTCCAGGGCCTTTCTTGCCTTTCTGGTTTTTACACATTTTGCGGATAACCCTTTTTACAGGTGGAAAGTGATACTTCTTTATAGTGCAGGTTTGCATTTCCCGCATGCTTGCTTGGCCTAAAAGTGTGTATGTTTTTTCTCCTGAATATATTCAGGAGAAAATGCATACACCCTTTTTGGCTAAGTGCATAATTGTGGAATTTGTACGCCTCTTCCTGTGATTTAATGTCGATTCCAATGAACCTCTTGAAATCTCTTTTCTGCTATTCTGGCTCGCTTTCAAGTCCGCCTCATTGCCTTCCCTCAACAGATTTTTGGACGATAGTTGTCCTTTATTACTCTGCCAGTTTATGAATTGCTGTGCCCCTGAGCTCCATTTTTAAACTCGTTTTTTGTGAGCTGACGTTAGGTCCAAAATTTTGATTCAGGACCTATACTGGTTCCCGGCAGGTGGCTGAGACTTTGGTTAATTCTTCTTCCTGTCAGGAAATTAGAGTGACATGTGCCCGTCCAAATGCCTAACAGCTACTCTCTCATTAGTGTTCCCTCTTCCCTTTTATCCTCTGCCAAATTGGCAACCTGAGCGAACCAGGAGGTTAAAGGGGCTGTCTCCCCAAGTTGGGAGATTGATAGTAAAGCAGTTGGAAATTCAAACAGGACCACCAGGAAAGGGACTATTAGTAGAGTTATAGAAACCTTTCATATTCACAGTGTGTCCATTCTCTATGTTACCCGTACATGTTATAGCTGTAGTAATATTACCTTCAACCTGGAGAGTTGGGAACTTTGGAATGTGTGCCACGCATTACTGCTTTAAATGGTCTGCATTTCCTAACCAAATCTCACCAATCCTCTCAGTCCCAAGTGTCCAGCCTTATGCCACATCCAGCTGTCTTTGTAGATAGGGTCATTCCAGGTTTCATCAGAGCCCCTGCAGGAATTGTAAGGAATTTCCCTTTTTTTTTGGTTTGTTTTTGAAATTCCTTTTTATAGTGGTTTTGAGCTGATTCTCACTGCCATGTTTATGCCAGTCTAGACACACTTGATTCCCTTATGGAGACTTATCAATACATTGGTTTTATGATTCTTACTAGTCAGATATATTCCTCTGCGGGAAATATGGTTTTTCAGTCCCTTTCACTGAGGAAGGTGGAAGTCTTGTCTATTTCGTAGTTGGTTTTTGGAACGGTACATGTACTAATATCAAAATCTGGTTTTATGCATCACCCCACCTCTCCTTCCCCCTTCAGCAGGCATAAGAGTGATTTTTAAATGTGAGACTCTGTTCTCTTTCCTACCTCAGTTTATGTGTATCCAGCCAATTTTAAAGGACCTTCATAAGTGATATCTTATGATAAGTTTCTTTTTCTTTGTAACTACTTCACTTAGAATCATCATACCTGAATCCACTCATTTTGCTGCTACTGGCCTTATGACATTGATTTCATGGCTGAGGAATATTCCATCGTACGTAAGTAACACAATTTCATGAACCATTTTTGTCTTTCCTGTGATATTTTAGGTGGACCCAAGTTGAGGTTCTTGTAAGCAGTGCAGCCCTAAACTTTGTGGTGTCTCTGTCTTATTGATTTTCAGTTTCCCCAAGGTATATTCCCTAGACTTGAAGTGCCTTTGGCACTGTAGCTCTGTTGTTTACTTGTTTTAGAGAACACAGTGCACTCCTCCAGAGAGGCAGTTGACAATTTACATCCTGCCCTTCTGCATAAGTAGGCTCCCTGTTCTCCAGGGTCTGTCTTGCCTTTCTGGTTTTTTACACATTTTGCGGATGTCCCTTTTCACCGGTTGGAAGTGATACTTCTTGGTAGTGCAGATTTGCATTGCCCGCTTGCTTGTTGGGCCAAAAATGGCGTATGCATTTTTTCCTGAATATAATCTGGAGAAAACGCATACGCCCTTATTGGCCAAGTGCATCATTGGGGAAGTTGTGCCCCTTTTCCTGTGCTTTAAAGGCAATTCCAATGTACCTCCTGAAATCTGTTTCCTGCTATTCTGGCTCTCTTTCAAGTCCGTCTCGTTGCCTTCCCTCAACAGAATTTTGAACAATAGTTGTCCTTTATTACGCTGGAAGTTTGTGAATTGCTGTGCCCCTGAGCTCCATTTTTCAACTCGTCTTTTGTGAGCTGACCGCAAGTCCAAAATTTTGGTTCAGGACCTATACTGGTTCCGGGCGGGTGGCTGAGACTTTGGTTAATTCTTCTTCCTAATTAGAAATTAGAGTGACATGTGCCCGTCCAAATGCCTAACAGCCACTCTCTCATTGTTTCTCCCTCTTCCCTTTCATCCTCTGCCAAATTGGCAACCTGTGCGAACCAGGAGGTTAAAGGGGCTGTCTCTCCAAGTTGGGAGATTGATAGTAAAGCAGTTGGAAAATCAAACCGGAGCACCAGGTGCGAGACTATTATTTGAGTTTTAGAAACCTTTCATATACACTGTGTGTCCATTCTCTAGGTTTCCCGTAGATATTATAGCTGTAGTAATATTCCCTTCAACCTGGACAGTTGGGACCCTTGGAATGTGTGACATGCATTATTGCCTTAAATGGTCTGCATTTCCTCACCGAATCTCACCAATCCTCTCAGTCCCAAGTGTCCAGCCTTATGACACATCCAGCTGTCGTTGTAGATAGAGTCATTCCAGGTTTCATCAGAGCCCCTGAAGGAATTGTAAAGAATTTCCCTGTTTTTTTGTTTTGTTTTTGAATCTCCTTTTTAGAGTGGTTTTGAGCTGCTTCACAGTGCCATGTTTATGCCCGTCTAGACACACATGATTCCCTTACGGAGACATATTAATACATAGGTTTTAAGATTTTAATAGTCAGATATATTCCTCTGAGGGAAATATGGGGTTTCGAGTCCCTGTCACTGAGGCAGGTGTAGGTCTTTTCTATTCCGTAGGTGCTTTTTGGAATGGTACATGTACTAATATCACACTCTGGTTTTATGCATCACCCCACCTCTCCTTCCCAATTAAGCAGGCATAAGAGTGTTTTCTATATGTGAGATTCTGTTCTCTTTCCTAACTCAGTTCATGTGTTGCCATGTTTACAGTACCTTCATAAGTGATATCTTATGTTAAGTTTCTTTTTCTCTGTGACGTATTTCACTTAGAATCATCGTACCTGAATCCACTCATTTTGCTGCTACTGGCCTTATGGCATTGATTTCATGGCTGAGGGATAATCCATCGTATTTAAGTAACACAATTTCTTGAACCATTTTTGTCTTTCCTGGGATATTTTTGGTGGACCCAAGTTGAAGTTCTTGTAAACAGTGCAACCCTAAATTTTGGGGTGGATCTGTCTTATTGATTTTCAATTTTCCCAAGGTATATTCCTTAGATTGGAAGTGCCCTTGGCTCTGTAGCTCTGTTGTTTACTTGTTTTAGGGAACACAATGCACTCCTCCAGAGAGGCAGTTGGCAGTTTACATCCTGCCCATCATCATAAGTAGGCTGCATGTTCTCCAGGCCCTGTCTTGCCTTTCTGTTTTTTTACAAATTTTGCGGATGTCCCTTTTGACCGCTGGGATGTGATACTTCTTTGTAGTGCAGATTTGCTTTGCCCGCTTGCTTGCTTGGCCAAAAAGTGTGTATGCGTTTTCTCCTGAATATATTCATGGGAAAACGCATACGCCGTTTTTTAGTCAAGTGCATCACTGTCGAAGTTGTGTCCCTCTTCCTGTGCTTTAAAGTTGATTCCAATGTACCTCTTGTAATCTGTTTCCTGCTATTCTGGCTCGCTTTCAAGTCCGCCTCGTTGCATTCCCTCAACAGATATTTGGTTGATAGTTGTCCTTTATTACTCTGCCAGTTTCTGAATTGCTGTGCCCCTGAGCTCCATTTTTCAACTCGTTTTTTGTGAGCTGACCGCAAGTCAAAAATTTAGGTTCAGGAACTATATTGGTTCCCGGAGGGTGGCTGAGACTTTGGTTAATTCTTCTTCGTGCCGGGAAATTAGAGTGACATATGCCCGTCCAAATGCCTAACAGCTACTCTCTCATTGGTACTCCCTCTTCCCTTTCATCCTCTGCCAATTTGGCAACCTGTGCGAACCAGGAGGTTAAAGGGGCTGTCTTTCTAAGTTGGGAGATAGATAGTAAAGCAGTTGGAAAGTCAAACCAGAGCACGAGGACAGGGACTATTAGTTGAGTTTTAGAAACATTTCGGTTCTTCACAGTGTGTCCATTCTCTAGGTTTCCCGTACATGTTATAGCTGTAGTAATATTCCCTTCTACCTGGAGAGTTGAGACCCAAGTAATGGGTGCCACGCATTATTGCTTTAAAGCGTCTGCATTTGCTCACCGAATCTCACCAATCCTCCCAGTCCCAAGTGTCCAGCCTTATGCCACATCCAGCTGTCGTAGATAGGGTCATTCCAGGTTTCATCAGAGCCCCTGAAAGAATTGTAAAGAATTTCCCTGTTTTTTGGTTTTGTTTTTAAATTCCTTTTATCGTGGGTTTCAGCTGATTTTCACTGCCATGTTTATGCCAGTCTAGACACACTTGATTCCCTTACGGAGACATATCAATACATAGGTTTTAAGATTCTTACTAGGCAGATATATTCCTCTGCGGAGAATAGGGGTGTTGAGTCCCGTTCACTGAGTAAGGAGTAGGTCTTGTCTATTCTGTATTTGGATTATGGAATGGTAGCTGTGCTAATATCAAACTCTGGTTTTATGCATCTCCCCACCTCTCCTTTCCCCTTAAGCAGGCATAAGTATGTTTTCTGTATGTGAGACTCTGTTCTCTTTACTAATTCAGTTCATGTGTTCCCATGTTTACATTTCCTTCATAAGTGATATCTTATGTCAGAATGCTCCATGGCTCTTGTCATCATAATGCTCCATGATGCTTGTCACCACGATTATCCATGGCCTTCTCATCACAATACTCCACGGTCTTGCCATCACATTGCTCCATGCCCTGGTCATCACAATGCTCCATGTCCCTTGTCATCACAATTCTCCACCTCTTTGTCATCACAATGTTCCATGACACTTCTCATCACAATGTTACATGCTCTTGTCATCACAATTCTCCATGCACTTGTCATCGCAATGCTCCCTGAACCCTGTCATAGCAAGCTCCATATCCTTGACATCACAATGCTTCATGACATTGTTATAAAAATTCTCAATGTCCCTTGTCATCACAATGCTCCCTGCCATTGTCATCACAATGCTTCATGACACTTGTCATCACAATGCTCCAAGCCCTTGTCATCACAATGCTCCATGCCCTTTTCATCACAATGCTACATGACCCATGTCATCACAATGTTCCCTGACACCTGTCATCACAATGCTCCATGCCCCTTGTCAGTACAGTGCGCCATGATGCTCGTCATCACAATTACCCAAGGTCTTCTCATCACAATGCTTCACGGTTTTATCATCACAATGCTCCATGCCCTGGTCATCTCAATGCTCCATGTACCTTGTCATCAAAATTCTCCACGTCCTTGTCATCACAATGCTTCTTGACACTTCTCATCACAATGATATATGCTCTTGTCATCACAATTCTGCATGCACTTGTCATCACAATGCTCCATGACCCTTGTCATAACAAGCTCCATGTGCTTGTCATCACGATGTTTCAAGACCTGGTCATTAAAATTCTCAATGGCCCTTGTCATCACAATGATCCATGCCCTTGTCATCACAATGCTCCTTTACCTTTGTCATCACAATCCTCCATGACACTTGGCATCACAATGCTCCATGTCATTGACATGACAATGGACCATGACATATGTCATCAAAATGCTCCCTGACACCTGTCTTCAAAATAATCCATGACCTTGTCATCACAATGTTCCATGCTCTTGTCATCACAATGCACCATTCTCACTGTCATCACAATAATCCATGAAACTTGGCAGACCAATGCTCCATGCCCCTGTCATCACAATGCTCCATGCCCTTGACATCCCAATGCTCCATGATCCCAGTCATCACAAGGCTGCGTGACTCCATTCATCACAATGCTTCATGATCTTTGTCATCACAATGGTCAATGCCCTCGTCATAACAAGTCTCTTTGACCTATGTCACCACAATGCTCCATGAACTTTTCATCACAATGCTCCGTGACCCTTGTCATCACAACGCTCCATGCCTTTCTCAGCACAATACTCAATGAGACTTGTCATCACAATGCTCCATGCGCTTGTCAACACAATGCTCCACCAGCTTGTCATCACAATGCTCCATGCACTTCTCATCAAAATGCTCTGTCACCACTGATATCACAATGTGCCATCATTAGTCATCACAATACTCCCTCACCCTTGTCATCACAATGTTTCATGACACCTGTCATCACAATACTACATGCCCTTATCATCACAGTGCTCCATGACCCCTGACATCACAGTGCTCCAAAACCCATGTCATCAAAATGCTCCATGACCCTTTTCATCACAATGCTCCATGACCCCTGACCTCACAATATTCCATAACACATGTCATCAAAATGCTCCATGACCTTTGTCATCACAAATCTCCATGACCCTTGGCATCACAATGCTCCATGTCATTGTCATCACAATGCTCCTTGAACGTTCTCCACACATTACTCCATGCCCTTGTGATCACAAATCTCCATGACGCTTGTCATCAAAATGCGTGATGCCCTTCTCATAACATTGCCCCATGCCCTTGTCATTACAGTTCTCCATGAACACTGTACTACAGTATTCCAGGCCCTTGTCATCACAATGCTCCATGCCCACTCTCATAACAATAATCCATGAAAATTTTCAGACAAATTCCACATGGCCTTGTCATCACAATGCTCCATTACCCCTGTCATTACAATGCTCCATGATCCCTGTCATCACAATGTTCCACAGCCTTGTCATCACAAGGCTCTATGACCCTTGTCATCATAAGGCTCCAAGACCCATGTACTCACAGTGCTCCATGCCCTTGTCATCACAAAGATCCATGATGGATGTCATCAGAATGATCCATGGCTTTCTCATCGCAATGCTCCTTTCCCTTGTCATCAGAATGCTCCAAGACCCCTGTAATCACAATGCTCCATGCCCATTTACATCAGAATGCTCCATGAGACTTGTCATCACAAGACTCCATGGTTTTCTCATCACAGTGCTCCAGGACCTTGTCATCACAATCCTCCATTCCCTTGTCATCACAATGCTCCATGACTGCTGTTATCACAATACTCCATAAACATTTTCAGCCCAATGTTCCATGACATTCTCATCAAAATGCTCCATGACCCCTGTCATCACAATGCTCTATGACCACTGTCATCACAGTGCTCCATGACCCTTGACAAAACAGTGATCCGGGACACTTGTCATCAAAATGCTCCATGACACTTGTCATCACAATGATCCTGCCCTTGTCATCCCAATGCTCCATGTTCCCGTAATCACAATGCTTCGTGACGCTTGTCATCACAGTGCTCCATGACCTTGTCATCACAATGCTCCATGCCTTTGTCATCAAAATGCTCCATGATTTTGTCATCACAATGCTCCATGCCCTTCTCATCACAATGCACCACAACCTTGTCATCAAAATGATCCATGACCTTTGTCATCACAAAGCTCCATGACCATTGGCATCACAATGCTCCATGCTCCTTTAAATCAAAATGATCCATGACCCCTGTCATCACAATGCTCCAAACCCTTGTGATCACAATGTTCCATAATTCTGGTCATCACAACGCTCAATGATGCCTGTCATCACAATACACCATGCCCTTGTCATCACAATGCTCCATGACCTTTGTCATCACAATTCTCAATACACTTGCCATCACAATGCTCCCTAACACTTGTCGTCAGAATGCTCCTTGAACCCTGTCATGAAAATGCTCCATGCCTTTTTCATCACAATGCTCCATGCCATTTTCATCACAATGCTCCATGCCATTGTCATTACAATACTCCACAAACTTGTCATCAGAATGCTCCATGACCCTTGTCATTACAATGCTCCATGACCGCTGTCATCAGAATTCTCTATAACACCTGCCATCTCAATGCTCCATGCCCCTTATCATTACAGTGCTCCATGACACTCGTCATCACAATAATCCATGGTCTTCTCATCACAATGCTCCACGGTCTTGCCATCACAATGCTGCATGCCCTGGTCATCACAATGCTCCATGTCTTTGGTGATCACAGTTCTCCACGTCCTTGGAATCACTATGCTCCTCACAGTGTTAAATGTTTGTCATCACAATTCTCTATGCACTTTTCATCGCAATGCTCCATGACCCCTGTCATAGCCAGCTCCATGTGGTTGTCATCACAATGCTTCATGAATTGTCATCAAAATTATCAATGGCCCTTGTTATCACAATGCTCCATGCCATTGTCAACACAATGTTCCAAGCCCTTGTCATCACTATGCTCCATTACCTTTGTCATCACAGTCCTCCATGACACTTGGTATCACAATGCTCCATGGCATTGTCATCAAAAGGGATCATGACATATGTCATCACAATGCTGCCTGACACCGGTCTTCACAATAATCCATGACCTTGTCATCACAATGATCCATGCCCTTGTCATAACAATGCACCATACCCACTGTCATCACAATAATCCATGAAACTTGTCAGAACAATGCTCCATGCCCCTGTCATCACAATGCTCCATGCCCTTTTCATCACAATGCTCCAAGAACCCTGTAATCACAATGCTCTATGCCACTTTTCATCAGAATGCTTCATGAGACTTGTCATCACAAGGCTCCATGGTCTTCTCATCATAATGCTCCAGCACCATGTCATCACAATGCTCCATTCCCTTGTCATCACAATGTTCTACGACACCTGTCATCACAATACTCCATGAACATTTTCAGCCCAATGTTCCATGACATTCTCATCACAATGCTTCATGACACATGTCATCAAAATGCTCCATGACCACTGTCATCACATTGATCCATGCCCTGGTCATCCCAGTGGTCCATCGCCCCTGTAATGACAATGCTCTGTGACGCTTGTCATCACATTGCTTCGTGACACTTGTCATCACAATGCTCCATGCTTTGTCAGCAAAATGCTACATGACATTGTCATCACAATGCTCCATGCGCTTGTCATCATAATTCTCCATTACCATTGTCATCAAAATCCTCCATGAACCTTGGGATCACATTGCTTCAAGCCCTTGTCATCAAAATGCTCCATGTTCCTTGAAATCAAAATGATCCATGACCGCTGTCATCACAGTGCTCCAAACACTTGTGATCACAATGTTCCATAACACTTGTCATCACATCATCACAATTATCCAGGACGTCTCATGACAATGCTCCATGAAATTTGTCATCACAATGCTCAATACAATTATCATCACAATGCTCCCTGACATTTCTCCTCAGAATGCTCCTTGAACCGTTTCATGAAAAGGATCCATGCACTTTTCATCACAATGCTCCATGCCATTGTCATCACGCCACTTCACAAGCTTGTCATCAGTATCCTCCATGACACTTGTCATCACAATGTTCCATGACACTTGTCATCACAATGCTCCACGCCCATGTCATTACATTGCTCCATGACGCTCGTCATCACAATTATCCATGGTTTTCTCATCACAATGCTCCACGGTCTTGAAAATCACAATGCTCCATGACACTTCTCATCACAATGTTACATGATCTTGTCATCACAATACTCCATGCACTTGTCATCGCAATGCTCCATGACCCGTCATAGCAAGCTCCATGTGCTTTTCATCACAATGCTTCACGACCTTGTCATCAAAATTCTCAATGGCGCTTGTCATCACAGTGTTCCATGCACTTGTCATCACAATGCTCCATGACCTTTGTCATCGCAATGTTCCAAGCTCTTGTCATCAAAACGCTCCATTACCTTTGTCATCACAATCCTCCATGACACTTGGTATCACAATGTGCCATGCCATTGTCATCACAATGGACAATGACATATGTCATCACAATGCTCCCTGACACCTGTCTTCAAAATACTCCATGACCTTGTCATCACAATGTTCCCCGCACTTTTCATCACAATGCGCCATGCCTACTGTCATCACAATAATTCATGAAACATGTCAGATCAATGTTCCTTGCCCCTGTCATCACAATGCTCCATGCCCTTGTCATCACAATGCTGCATGACCCCTGTCATCACAATGCTCCGTGACTCCAGTCATCACAGTGCTTCATGACCTTTGTCCTCACAATGCTCCATGCCCTAGTCACACAAGGCTCTGTGACCTTTGTCACCACAATGCTCCATGTCCTTGTTATCTCAATGTGCCATGCCCACTGTCATCACAATAATCCATGAAACATGTCAGACCAATGTTCCATGCCCCTGTCATCACAATGCTCCATGCCCTTGTCATCACAATGCTCCATGACCCCTGTCATCACAATGCACCGTGACTCCAGTCATCACGATGCTTCATGACCTTTGTCCTCACAATGGTCAATGCCCTCATCACACAAGGCTCTGTGACCTTTGTCACCACAATTCTCCATGCCCTTGTCATCTCAGTGCTCCATGCCCACTGTCATCACAATAATCCATGAAACTTGGCAGACCAATGTTCCATGCCCCTGTCATCACAATGCTCCATGACCCCTGTCATGACAAAGCTCCGTGACTCCAGTCCTCACAATGATTCATGACATTTCTCATAACAATGGTCCATGCACTCGTCACACAAGGCACTGTGATCTTTGTCACAAAAATGCTCCATGAAATTTTCAACACAATGCTCCATGTCCCTTGTCATCACAATGCTCCATGCCTTTGTCAGCACAATGCTCCATGACACTTGTCATCAAAATGCTCCAAGCGCTTGTCAGCACAATGCTCCATGACGCATGTCATCAAAATGTGCCATGCCCTTTTCATCAAAATGCTCCACATCCTTTTCATCGCTATGCTCCATAAAACTTCTCATCACAATGCTCCATGAACTCCTCATCAAAATACTCACTCACCACATATATCACAATGTTCCATCACTAGTCATCACAATACTCGCTCACCCCTGTCATCACAATGTTCCATGACCACTGTCATCACAGGGCTACATGCCCTTATCATCAGAATTCTCCATGACCCCTGACATCACAATGTTCCATAACCCCTGTCACAAAATGCCCCATGACCCATTTCATCACAATGCTTCATGACCCCTGACATCGCAATGTTCCATAACCCCTGTCATCAAAATATTCCATGACCGTTTTATTCAAATTTCTCCATGACCCTGTCATCACAATGCTCCCTGCCCTTCTCATCACAATGCACCACGCACTTGTCATCAAAATGCCCCATGACATTTGTCATCACAAACCTCCATGACAATTGGCATCACAATGCTCCATGCCCTTGTCATCACAAAGCTCCATTACACCTGTCATAACAATGCTTCATGAACCCTGACATCACAATGTTCCACGGCCTTGTCATCACAAGTCTCAATGACCCTTGTCATCACAATGCTCCAAGACCTCTGTAATCACAATTCTCCATGCCACTTTTCATCTCTATGCTCCATGAACACTGTCGTCACAATGCACCATGCCCATCATCATAATGATTCATGCTATTGTCATCACAATGAAATCACAATGCTCCATGTCCTCTGTCATCACAATGCTTCAAACCCTTCTGATCACAATGTTCCATAACACTTGTCATCACATGCCCCATGACGCTCGTCATCACAATTATGCAAGGTCTTCTCATCACAATGCTCCATGACTTTTGTCACCACAATGCTCAATAGATTGGCATCACAATGCTCCCTGACACTTGTCATCAGTGCGCTCCTTGAACACTGTCATGACAAGGCTCCATGCCTTTTTCATCACAATGATCCATTCCCTTTTCATCACAATGCCCCAAGACCCCTGTTATCACAGTGCTCCGTGTCACCAGTCATCACAATGCTTCATGACATTTGTCATCACAATGGTCCATGACCTCGTCACACAAAGCTCTGTGACCTTTGTCACCACAGTGCTCCATGAAATTTTTATCACAATGCTCTGTGACCATTGTCATCACAAAGCTCCATGCCTTTGTTATCACAATGCTCCATGACCCTTGTCATCGCAATGTTCCAAGCCCTTGTCATCAAAATGCTCCATTACCTTTGTCATCACAATCCTCCATGACACTTGGTATCACAATGCTCCATGCCATTGTCATCACATTGGACAATGACATATGTCATCACAATGCTCCTTGACACCTGTCTTCACAATACTCCATGACGTTCTCATCACAATGCTCCATGCCTTTGTCAGCACAATGCTCCATGACACTTTTCATCAAAATGTGCCATGCTCTTTTTATCACAATGCTCCACATCCTTTTCATCGCTATGCTCCATAAAACTTCTCTTCACAATGCTCCATGCACTTCTCATCAAAATGCTCTCTCACCACATATATCACAATGTTCCATCACTAGTCATCACAATACTCGCTCACCCCTGTCATCACAATGTTCCATGACCATTGTCATCACAGTGCTATATGCCCTTATCATCACAATGCTCCATCACCCCTGACATCACAAAGTTCCATAACCCCTGTCACAAAATGCCCCATGACCCATTTCATCTCAATGCTTCATGACCCCTGACATCGCAATGTTCCATAACCACTCTCATCAAAATATTCCATGACAGTTTTATTCAAATTGCTCCATGACCCTGTCATCACAATGCTCCCTGCCCTTCTCATCACAATGCACCACGGCCTTGTCATCAAAATGCCCCATGACATTTGTCATCACAAAGATCCATGACGCTTGGCATCACAATGCTCCATGCCCTTGTCATCACAATGCTCAATGAAACTCTCATCACATTGCTCCATGCCCTTGTCATCACAGTGCTCCATTACACCTGTCATAACAATGCTCCATGAACCCTGCCATCACAATGTCCTACGGCCTTGTCTTCACAAGGCTCCATGACCCTTGTCATCACAATGCTCCAAGACCTCTGTAATCACAATTCTCCATTCCACTTTTCATCTCAATGCTCCATGAACACTGTCAACACAATGCATCATGCCCATCATCATAATGATCATGCTATTGTCATCACAATGAAATCAAAATGCTCCATGTCCTCTGTCATCACAATGCTCCAAACCCATCTGATCACAATGTTCCATATCACTTGTCATCACATGCCCCATGACACTTGTCATCACAATTATGCAAGGTTTTCTCATCACAATGCTCCATGACCTTTGTCACCACAGTGCTCAATACACTTTGCATCACAATGCTCGCTGACACTTGTCATCAGTATGCTCCTTGAACACTGTCATGACAAGGTTCCATGGCTTTTTCATCTCAATGATCCATTCCCTTTTCATCACAATGCTCCAAGACGCAAGTTTTCACAATGCTCCGTTACTCCAGTCATCAAAATGCTTCATGACATTTGTCATCACAATGGTACATGACCTGGTCACACAAAGCTCTGGAACATTTGTCACCACAATGCTCCATGAAATTTTTATCACAATGCTCTGTGACCCTTGTCATCACAATGCTCAATGAAACTCTCATCACATTGCTCCATGCCCTTGTCATCACAATGCTCCATTACACCTGTCATAACAATGCTCCATGACCCCTGCCATCACAATGTTCCACGGCCTTGTCATCACAGTGCTCCCTGACACCTGTCTTCACAATATTCCATGACCTTTTCATCACAATGTTCCATGCCCTTGTCATCACAATGCGCCATGCTCAATGTCATCACAATAACCCATGAAACATGTCAGACCAGTGTTCCATGCCACGGTCATCACAATGCTCCTTGCCCTTGTCATCACAATGCTTAATGATCCCTGTCATCACAATGCTCCGTGACTCCAGTCATCACAATGCTTCATGACCTTTGTCCTCACAATGGTCCATGCCCTCGTCACACAAGGCTCTGTGACCTTTGTCACCACAATGCTCCATGTCCTTCTCATCTCAATGCTCCATGCCCACTGTCTACACAATAATCCATGAAATTTGTCAGACCAATGTTCCATGCTCCTCTCATCAAATTGCTCCATGACCCTGTCATCACAGTGCTCCATGGCCCCTGTCATCACAAGGCTCCATGACTCCTGACATGACAATGTTCCATAACCACTGTCACAAAATGCTCCATGACCCATTTAATCACAATGCTTCATGACACCTGACATCACAATGTTCCATAACACCTGTCATCAAAATATTCCATGACACTTTTATTCAAATTGCTCCATGACCCTGTCATCACAATGCTCCCTGCCCTTCTCATCACAATGCACCACGCCCTTGTCATCAAAATGTCTCATGACATTTGTCATCACAAAGCTCCATGACCCTTGGCATCACAATGCTCAATGAAATCTCTCATCACATTGCTCCATGCCCTTGTCATCACAATGCTCCATTACACCTGTCATATCATTGCTCCATGACACCTGCCATCACAATGTTCCAAGGCCTAATCATCACAAGGCTCCATGACCCTTGTCATCACAATGCTCCAAGACCTCTGTAATCACAATTCTCCATACCACTTTTCATCTCAATGCTCCATGAACACTGTCGTTACAATGCACCATGCCCATCATCATAATGATTCATGCTATTGTCATCACAATGAAATCAGAATGCTCCATGTCCTCTGTCATCACAATGCTCCAAACCCTTCTGATCACAATGTTCCATAACACTAGTCATCACATGCCCCATGACGCTCGTCATCACAATTATGCAAGGACTTCTCATCACAATGCTCCATGACCTTTGTCACCACAATGCTCAATACACTTGGCATCACAATGCTCGCTCACACTTGTCATCATTATGCTCCTTGAACACTGTCATGACAAGGCTCAATTCCTTTTTCATCACAATCATCCATTCCCTTTTCATCACAATGCTCCAAGACCCCTGTTATCACAATTCTCCGTGACTCCAGTCATCACAATGCTTCATGACATTTGTCATCACAATGGTCCATGACCTCGTCACACAAAGCTCTGTGAACTTTGTCAGCAATATGCTCCATGGCCCCTGTCATCACATTGCTCCATGCCCTTGTCATCACAATGCTCCATGACCCCTGTCATCACAATGCTCCGTGACTCCAGTCATCACAATGATTCATGACCTTTCTCATCACAGTGGTCCATGCCCTCGTCACACAAGGCTCTGTGATCTTTGTCACCACAATGCTCCATGAAATTTTCATCACAATGCTCTGTGTCCCTTGTCATCACAATGCTCCATGCATTTGTCAGTACAATGCACCATGACACTTGTCATCAAAATGCTCCATGCGCTTGTCAGCACAATGCTCCATGACACATGTCATCACAAAGTGCCATGCTCTTTTCATCACAATGCTCCACATCCTTTTCATCGCTATGCTCCATAAAACTTGTCATCAGAATGCTCCATGCACTTCTCATCAAAATGCTCTCTCACCACATATATCACAATGTTCCATCACTAGTCATCACAATACTGGCTCACCCCTGTCATCACAATGTTCCATGACCACTGTCATCACAGTGCTACATGCCCTTATCATCACAATGCTCCATGACCCCTGACATCACAATGCTCCATGCCCCTTTTCATCTCAGTGCTACATGAACCCTGTCATCACAATGCACCGTGCTCATCACCATAATATTTCATGCTATTGTCATCACAGTGAAATCAAAATGCTCAATGACTTCTGTCATCACAATGCACCAAACCCTTCTGATCACAATGTTCCATAACACTTGTCATCACAATGCCCCATGACGCTGTTCATAACAATTATCCATTGTCTTCTCATCACAATGCTCCATGATCTTTGTCATTACAATGCTCAATACACTTATCATCACAATGCTCGCTGACAATTGTCATCAGTACGCTCCTTGAACCCTCTCATGAAAAGGCTCCATGCATTTTTCAACACAATGTTCCATTCCCTTTTCATCACAATGCTCCAAGACCCCTGTAATCACAATGCTCCATGTCCTTGTCATCAAAAAGTTCCATTGCTCATGTCATCAGAATGCTCCATTGCCTTCTCATCACAATGCTCCATGCCCTTGTAATCACTTTGCTTCAAAACCCCTGTAATCTCAATGCTCCATGCACCTTTTCATCAGAATGATCCATGCCATTGTCATCACAATGCTCCGTGACCCTTGTCGTCGCAATGATCCAAGCCCTTGTCATCAAAATGCTCCATTACCTTTGTCATCACAATCCTCCATGACACTTGGTATCACAATGCTCCATGCCATTGTCATCACAATGGACAATGACATATGTCATCACAATGCTCCCTGACACCTGACTTCAGAATATTCCATGACCTTGTCATCACAATGTTCCATGCCCTTGTCATCACAATGCACCATGCCCACTGTCATCACAATCATCCATGAAACATGTCAGACCAATGTTCCATTCCCCTGTCATCACAATGCCCCATGCCCTTGTCATCACAATGCTCCATGGCCCTTGTCATCACAATGCTCCGTGACTCCAGTCATCACAATGCTTCATGAACTTTGTCCTCACAGTGGTCCATGCACTCGTCACACAAGGCTCTGTGACCTTTGTCAGCACAATAATCCATGCCCTTGTCATCTCAATGCTCCATGCCCACTGTCATCACAATAATCCATGAAACTTGTCAGACCAATGTTCCATGACCCTGTCATCACATTGCTCCATGCCTATGTCATCACAATGCTCCATGACCCCTGTCATCACAATGCTCCGAGACTCCACTCATCACAATGATTCATGACCTTTCTCATCACAATGGTCCATGCCCTCGTCACACAAGGCTCTGTGATCTTTGTCACCACAATGCTCCATGAAATTTTCATCACAATGCTCAGTTTCCCTTGTCATCACAATGCTCCATGCCTTTTTCAGCACAATGCTCCATGACACATGTCATCACAATGTGCCATGCTCTTTTCATCACAATGCTCCACATCCTTTTCATCGCTATGCTCCATAAAATTTGTCATCACAATGCTCCATGCACTTCTCATCAAAATGCTCTCTCACCACATATATCACAATGTTCCATCACTAGTCATCACAGTACTTGCTCACCCCTGTCATCACAATGTTCCATGACCATTGTCATCACAGTGCTACATGCCCTTATCATCACAATGCTCCATGACCCCTGACATCACAATGTTCCATAACCCCTGTCACAAAATTCCCCATGACCCATTTCATCACAATGCTTCATGACCCCTGACATCGCAATGTTCCATAACCCATGTCATCAAAATATTCCATGACACTTTTAATCAAATTGCTCCATGACACTGTCATCACAATGCTCCCTGCCCTTCTCATCACAATGCACCACGCCCTTGTCATCAAAATGCCCCATAACATTTGTCATCACAAAGCTCCGTGACAATTGGCATCACAATGCTCCATGCCATTATCATCACAAGGCTCAGTGAAATCTCTCATCACATTGCTCCATGCCCTTGTCATCACAATGCTCCATTACACCTGTCATAACAATGCTCCATGACCCCTGCCATCACAGTGTTCCACGAACTTGTCATCACAAGGCTCCATGACATTTTTCATCACAATGCTCCATGTCCTTGACATCACAAAGCTCCATGACGCATGTCATCAGAATGCTCCATTTCCTTCTCATCACAATGCTCCATGCCCTTGTAATCTCATTGCTCCAAACCCCTCTAATTCAATGCTCCATGCACCTTTTCTTCAGAATGCTTCATGACACTTTTCATCAAAATGCTGCATGACCCCTGACATCTCAATGTTCTATAACCCCTGTCATCAAAATGTTCCATGACACTTTTCATCAATTTGCTCCATGACCCTGTCATCACAATGCTCCCTGCCTTTCTCATCACAATGCACCACGACCTTGTCATCAAAATGCTCCATGACCTTTGTCATCACAAAGCTCCATGACCCTTGGCATCACAATACTTCATGCCATTTAATCACAATGCTACATGAAACCTCTCATCACATTGCTCCATGCCCTTGTCACCACAATGCTCCATGACGCTTGTCATCACAATGCTCGATACTCTTCTCATCACAATGCTCCATGCCCTTGTCATTACAATCCTCCATGACACATGTATCACAGTGTTCCGTGCCCTAGTCATCACAATGTTCCATGCCAAATCTCATCACAATAATCCATGAAAGTTTCAGACCAATGTTCCATGCCCTTGTCATCACAATGCTCCATTACCCCTGTCATAATTATGCTCCATGACCCCTGCCATCACAATTTTCCACCGCCTTGGCATCCAAGGCTCCATGACCCTTGACATCACAATGCTCCAAGACCCCTGTAATCACAATGCTCCATGCCCTTGTCATCACAAGGATCCATGACACATGTCATCAGAATGCTCCATGGCCTTCTCATCACAATGCTACATGCCCTTGTCATCACAATGCTACAAGACCCCTGTAATCACAATGTTCCATGCCCCTATTCATCAGAATGCTCCATGAGACTTGTAATCACTGGGCTCCATGGTCTTCACATCACACTGCTCCAGGAACTTGTCATCACAAAGCTCCATTCCCTTGTCATCACAATGCTCCTTGACCCCTGTCATCACAATACTCCATGAACATTTTCAGGCCAATGCTCCATGACCTTCTCATCACAATGCTCCATGACACTTGTCATCACAATTCTCCATGACCACTCTCATCACAATGCTCCATGACACCTGTCATCACAATGCTCCATGCCCCTTGTCATTACAGTGATCCATGACGCTCTTCATCATAATTATCAATAGTGTTTTCATCACAAAGCTCCAAGGTCTTGCTATCACAATTCTCCATGCCCTGTTCATCACTATGCTCCATGTCCCATGTCATTACAATTCTCCACGTCCCTGTCATCACAATGCTTCCTGACAACTCTCATCACAATGTTACATGATCTTGTCATCACAATTCTCCATGCACTTGTCATCACAATGCTCTATGACCACTGTCATAGCAAGCTCCATGCGCTTGTCATCTCAATGTTTCACGACGTTTTCATCACAATTCTCAATGGCCCTTGTCATCACAATGCTCCATGCCCTTGTCATCACAATGCTCCATGACCATTGTCATTGCAATGTTCTAAGCCCTTGTCATCAAAATGCTCCATTACCTTTGTCATCACAATCCTCCATGACACTTGGTATCACAATGCTCCATGCCATTGTCATCACAATGGACAATGACATATGTCATCACAGTGCTCCCTGACACCTGTCTTCACAATAATCCATGACCTTGTCATCACAATGTTCCATGCCCTTGTCATCACAATGCGCCATGCCCACTCTCATCACAATAATCCATAAATCTTGTCATCACAATGCTCCATGACCCCTGTCATCACAATGCTCCGTGACTCCAGTCATCACAATGCTTCATGACCTATCTCATCACTATCGTCCATGCCCTCGTCACACAAGGCTCTGTGATCTTTTTCACCACAATGCTCCATGAATATTTCATCACAATGCTCTGTGTCCCTTGTTATCAAAATGCTCTATGCCTTTGTCATCACAATGCTCCATGACACTTTTCATCAAAATTCTCCATGCGCTTGTCAGCACAATGCTACATGACCCATGTCATCACAATGCGCCATGTGCTTGTCATCACTATACTCCACATCCTTATCATTGGTGTGCTCCATAACACTTGTCATCACAAAGCTCCATGCACTTCTCATCAAAATGCTCTCTCACCACATATATCACAATGTTACATCACTAGTCATCACAATACACCCTCACCCCTGTCATCACAGTGTTCCATGACCCCTGACATCACAGTGCTACATGACCTTCTCATCACAAAGCTCCATGACCACTGACATCACAATGTTCCAAACCCGTCTCACAAAATGCTCCATGACCCATTTCATCACAATGCTTCATGACCCTTGACATCACAATGTTCCATAACCCCTGTCATCAAAATATTCCAGGACACTTTTCATCAAATTGCTCCATGTCCCTGTCATCACAATGCTCCCTGTCCTTCTCATCTCAATGCACCATGCCCTTGTCGTCAAAATGCCCTATGACCTTTGTCATCACAAAGCTCCATGACACTTGACATCACAATGCTCCATGCCATTGTCATCACAATGCTCAATGAAATCTCTCATCACATTGCTCCATGCCCTTGTCATCACAATGCTCCATTACACCTGTCATAACAATGCTCCATGACCCCTGCCATCACAATGTTCCACGGCCTTGTCACCACAAGGCTCCATGGCCCTTGTCATCACAATGCACCAAGACCTCTGTAATCACAATTCTCCATACCCCTTTTCATCTCAATGCTCCATGATACCTGTCATCACAATGCACCATGCCCATCACCATAATGTTTCATGCTATTGTCATCACAATGAAATTAAAATGCTCCATGACCTCTGTCATCACAATGCTCCAAACCCTTCTGATCACAATGTTCCATAACACTTGTCATCACAATACCCCATGACGCTCGTCATCACAATTATGCAAGGTCTTCTCATCACAATGCTCCATGACCTTTGTCACCACAATGCTCAATACAGATGTCATCACAATGCTCCCTGACACTTGTCATCATTATGCTCCTTGAACACTGTCATGACAAGGAACCATGCCGCTTTCATCACAATGATCCATTCCCTTTTCTTGACAATGCTCCAAGATCACTTTTATCACCATGCTCACTGACTTCAGTCATCACATTGCTTTATGACATTTGTCATCACAATGGTCCATGTCCTCGTCACACAAAGCTCTGTGACCTTTGCCACCCCAATGCGCCATGAACTTGTAATCACAATGCTCTGTGATCCTAGTCATCACAAAGCTCCATGCCTTTGTCAGCACAATGCTCCATGACCCTTGTCATCACAATGCTCGATGCTCGTGTCAGCACAATGCTCCATAACCCATGTCACCACAATGCTACATGAAACTTTTATCACAATGCTCTGTGACCCTTGGCATCACAAAGTTCCATGCCTTTTTCAGCACAATGCTCCATGACCCTTGTCATCACAATGCTCGATGTGCGTATCAGCACAATGCTCCATAACCCATGTCATCACAATGCGCCATGCACTTGTCATCACAATGCTCCATATCCTTGTCATCAAAATGCTCCATAAAAATTGTCATCACAATGCTCCATGCACTTCTCCTCAAAATGCTCTCTCACCATTGATATCACAATGTTCCATTACTAGTCATCACAATTCACCCTCACCCCTGTCACCACAATGTTCCATGACCCCTGTCATCACAATGCTACATGCCCTTATCATCACAATGCTCCATTACTCCTGAAATAACAATGTCCCATAACCCCTGTAATAAAAATGCTCCATGACACTTTTCATCACAAATCTCCATGACCCCTGGTATCACAATGTTCTATAACACATGTCATTAAAATATTCCATGACACTTTTCATCAAACTGCTCCATGACCCTGTCATCACAATGCTCCATGCCCTTCTCATCACAATGCACCACGCCCTTGTCATCAAAATGCTCCATGAGATTTGTCATCACAAATGTCCATGACACTTAGCATCACAATGCTCCATTCCATTGTCATCACAATGCTGCATGAACGCTCTCATCACATTGTTCCATGCAATTGTCATCCCAAATCTCGATGACGCTTGTAATCACAATGCTTGATGCCCTTCTCATTACAATGCTCGATGCCTTTGTCATTACAGTCCTCCATGATCTATGTATCACAGTGTTCCGTGCCCTTGTCATCACAATGCTCCATTACCCCTGTCATAACAATGCTCCATGACCCCTGCCATCACAAGGTTCCACGGCCTTGTCATCACAAGCCTCGATCAACCTTGTCATCAAAATGCTCCATGACACCTGTAATCACAATGCTCCATGCCCTTGTCATCACAAAGCTCCATGACGCATGTCATCAGAATGCTCCATGGCCTTCTCATCACAATGCTCCATGCCCTTGTCATCACAATGCTCCAACACCCCTGTAATCACAATGCTCCATGCCCCTTTTCATCTCAATGCTCCATGAATCCTGTCATCACAATGCACCGTGCCCATCACCATAATATTTCATGCTATTGTCATCACAATGAAATCAAAATGCTCAATGACCTCTGTCATCACAATGCACCAAACCCTTCTTATCACAATGTTCCATAACACTTGTCATCACAATGCCCCATGACGCTTATCATCACAATGTTCCATGCCCTTTTCATCACAATGCTCCAAGACCCCTGTAATCACAATGCTCCATGTCTTTGTCATCACAAACCTCCATGACACATGTCATCAGAATGCTCCATTGCCTTCTCATCACAATGCTCCTTGCCCTTGTCATCACAATGCTTCAAAACCCCTGTAATCACAATGCTCCATGCACCTTTTCATCAGAATGCTCCATGACACTTTTCACCAAAATGCTCCATGACCCCTGACATCACAATGTTCCATAACCCCTGTCATCAAAATGTTCCATTACCTTTGTCATCACAATCCTCCATGAAAATTGGTATCACAATGCTCCATGCCATTGTCATCACAATGGACAATGACATATGTCATCACAATGCTCCCTGACACCTGTCTTCACAATATTCCATGACCTTGTCATCACAATGTTCCATGCCCTTGTCATCACAATGCGCCATGCCCACTGTCATCACAATAATCCAGGAAACTTGTCAGACAGATATTCCATGCCACTGTCACCACAATGCTCCAAGCCCGTGTCATCACAATGCTCCATCACCCCTGTCATCACAATGCTCCGTGACTCCAGTCATCACAATCCTTCATGACCTTAGTTATCACAATGGTCCATGCCCTCGTCACAAAAGGCGCTGTGACCTTTGTCAACACAATGCTCCATGCCCTTGTCATCACAATGATCCATGCTCACTGTCATCACAATAATCCATGAAACTTGTCAGACCAATGGTCCATGTCCTCGTCACACAAGGCTCTGTGATCTTTTTCACCACAATGCTCCATGAATATTTCATCACAATGCTCTGTGTACCTTGTCATCAAAATGCTCCATGCCATTGTCAGAACAATGCTCCATGACACTTGTCATCAAAATGTTCCATGTGCTTGTCAGCACAATGCTCTATGACACATGTCATCACAATGCGCCATGCACTTGTCATTACAATACTCCATATCCTTATCATTGCTATGCTCCATAACACTTGTCATCACAATGCTCCATGCACTTCTCATCATAGTGCTCTCTCACCATATATATCACAATGTTCCATCACTAGTCATCACAATACTCCCTCACCCATGTCACCACAGTGTTCCATGACCCCTGTCATCACAGTGCTACATGCCCTTATCATCACAATGCTCCTGAGCCCTGACATCACAATGTTCCATAAACCCTGTCACAAAATGCTCCATGACCCATTTCATCACAATGCTTCATGACCCCTGACATCACAATGTCCCATAACCTCTGTCAACAAAATATTCCATGACCCTTTTCATCAAATTGCTCCAAGACCCTGTCATCACAATGCTCCCTGTCCTTCTCATCTCAATGCACCATGCCCTTGTCGTCAAAATGCCCCATGACCTTTGTCATCACAAAGCTCCATGACCCTTGGCATCACAATGCTCCATGCAATTGTCATCACAATGCTCAATGAATTATCTCATCACATTGCTCCATGCCCTTGTCATCACAATGCTCCATTACATCTGTCATAAAAATGCTCCATGACCCCTGCCATCACAATGTTCCACGGCCTTGTCATCACAAGGCTCCATGACCCTTGTCATCACAATGCACCAAGACCTCTGTAATCACCATTCTCCATGCCCCTTTTCATCTCAATGCTCCATGAACCCTGTCATCACAATGCACCATGCCCATCATCATAATGATTCATGCTATCGTCATCACAATGAAATTAAAATGCTCCATGACCTCTGTCATCACAATGCTCCAAACCCTTCTGATCACAATGTTCCATAAAACTTGTCATCACAATACCCCTTGACGCTCGTCATCACAGTTATGCAAGGTCTTCTCATCACAATGCTCCATGACCTTTGTCACCACAATGCTCAATACAATTGTCATCACAATGCTCCGTGACACTTGTCATCAGTATGCTCCTTGAACACTATAAGGACAAGGATCCATGCCTATTTCATCACAATGATTCATTCCCTTTTCATGACAATGCTCCAAGACCACTGTTATCACAGTGCTCTGTGACTTCAGTCATCACAATCCTTCATGACATTTGTCATTACAATGGTCCATGCCCTTGTCACATAAATCTCTGTGACCTTTGTCACCACAATGATCCCTGAAATATTCATCACAATGCTCTGTGACACTTGCCATCAAAATGCACCATGCCTTTGTCATCACAAAGCTCCATGACCCTTGGCATCACAATGCTCCATGCCATTGTCATCACAATGCTTCATGAAGCCTCTCATCACATTGCTCCATGACCTTGTCATCACAAATCTCCATGACTCTTGTCATCACAATGCTCAATGCAGTTCTCATAACAATGCTCCATGGCCTTGTCATTACAGTCCTCCATGAACCCTCTACCACAGTGTTCCAGGCCCTTGTCATCACAATGCTCCAGGCACACTCTCATCACAATAATCCATGAAATTTTTCAGACCAATGCTCCATGTCCCAGTCATCACAATGTTCCACAGCCTTGTCATCACAAGGATCCATACACATGAAATCACAATGCTCCATGCCCTTGTCATCACAAAGCTCCATGATGCATGTCTTCAGAATGCTCCATGGCCTTCTCATCACAATTCACCATTCCCTTGTCATCAGAATGCTCCACGACCCCTGCAATCTCAATGCTCCATGCCCATTTTCATTAGAATGCTCCATGAGAATGTCATCACAAGGCTCCATGGTTTTCTCAACACAATGCTCCAGGACCTTGTCATCACAATGCTCCTTTCTCTTGTCATCACAATGCGCCATGACTCTTGTCAACTCAATACTCCATGAACATTTTCAGCCCAGTGTTCCATAACATTCTCATCACACTGCTCCATGACACCTGTCATCACAATGCTCCATGACCAATGTCATCACAACCTCCATGACCCCTGACAACACAATGATCCGGGAGTCTTGTCATCAAAATGCTCCATGACACTTGTCATCACAATGATCCATGCCCATGTCATCCCAATGCTCCATGACCCCGTAATCACAATGCTCCGTGACGCTTGTCATCACAGTGCTCCATGACACTTGTCATCACAATGCTCCATGCCTTTGTCATCAAAATGCTCCATGACCTTTTCATCACAATGCTCCATGCCCTTCTCATCACAATGCACCACCACCTTGTCATCAAAATGCTCCATGACATTTGTCATCACAAAGCTCCATGACCATTGGCATCACAATGTTCCATGCTCCTTTAAATCAAAATGGTCCATGACCCCTCTCATCACAATACTCCAAACCTTTGTGATCACAGTGTTCCATAACACTTGTCATCACAACGCTCCATGATGCCTGTCATCACAATACACCATGCCCTTGTCATCACAATGCTCCATGACCTTTGTCATCACAATTCTCAATACACTTGTCATCACAATGCTCCCTAACCCTTGTCTTCAGAATGCTCCTTGAACCCTGTAATGAAAAGGCTCCATGCGTTTTTCATCACAATGCTCCATGCCCTTTTCATCACAATGCTCCATGCCATTTTCGTCACAATACTCCACAAGCTTGTCATCAGAATGCTCCATGACCCTTGTCATCACAATGCTCCATGACCTCTGTCATCACAATTCTCCATAACACCTGTCATCACAATGCTCCATGCCCCTTGTCATAACAGTGCTCCATGACACTCATCTTCACAATTATCCATGGTCTTCTCATCACAATGCACCACGGTTTTGCCATCACAATGCTGCATGCCCTGGTCATCACAATGCTCCATATCTTTGGTGATCAAAATTATCCACGTCCTCGGCATCACTACGCTCCATGACACTTCTACTCACAGTGTTATATGCTTTGTCATCACAATTCTCTATGCACTTTTAATCGCAATCCTCCATGACCCCTGTCATAGCAAGCTCCATGTGGTTGTCATCACAATGCTTCATGAATTGTCATCAAAATTATCAATGGCCCTTTTCATCACAATGGTCCATGCCCTCGTCATCACAATGCTCCAAGCCTATGTCATCACAATGCTCCATTACCTTTGTCATCACAATCCTCCATGACACTTGGCATCACAATGCTCCATGCCATTGTCATCACAATGGACAATGACATATGTCATCACAATGCTCCCTGACACCTGTCTTCACAATACGCCATGACCTTGTCATCACAATGTTCCATGCCTTTGTCATCACAATGTGCCATGCCCACTGTCATCATAATAATCCATGAAACTTGTCAGACCATTGTTCCATGCCCCTGTCATCAAATTGCTCCATGCCCTTGTCATCACAATGCTCCATGACCGCTGTCATCACAATGCTCTGTGAATCCAGTTATCACAATGCTTCATGACCTTTGTCATCACAATGGTGCCTGACCTCGTCACACAAGGCTCTGTGACCTTTGTCACCACAATGCTCCTTGACCTTTTCATCACAATTCTCCAAGCTCACTGTCATCACAATAAACCATGAAACTTGTCAAACCAATGTTCCATGTCCCTTTGATCACATTGCTCCATGCCCTTGTCATCACAGTGCTCCATGACCCCTGTCATCACAATGCCCTGTGACTCCAATCATCACAATGCTTCATGACCAATCTCATCACAATGGTCCATGCCCTCGTCACACAAGGCTCTGTGATATTTGTCACCACAATGCTCCATGAAATTTTCATCACAACTCTCCATAAACCTTGTCATCACAATGCTCCATGCACTTCTCATCAAAATGCTCTCTCAACACATATATCACAATGTTCCATCACTAGTCATCACAATACTCCCTCACCCCTGTCATCACAGTTTTCCATGAACCCTGTCATCACAGTGCTACATGCCCTTACCTTCACAATGCACCATGACCCCTGACATCACAATGTTCCATAACCCCTGTCACAAATTGCTCCATGACCCATTTCATCACAATGTTTCATGACCCATGACATCACAATGTTCCATAACCCCTGTCATCAAAATATTCCATTACGCTTTTCATCAAATTTCTCCATGACCCTGTCATCACAATGCTCCTTGCAATTCTCATCTCAATGCACCACGCCCTGGTCACCTAATGTCCCATGTCTTTGTCATCACAAAGCTCCAAGACCCATTGCATCACAATGCTTCATGCCATTGTCATCACAATGCTCAATGAAATCTCTCATCACATTGCTCCATGCCCTTGTCATCACAATGCTCCATTACAACTGTCATAACAATGCTCTATGACCCCTGCCATCACAGTGTTCCACGGCCTTGTCATCACAAGGCTCCATGACGCTTGTCATCACAATGCTCCAAGACCCCTGTAATCACAATGCTCCATGCCCCTTTTCATCTCAATGCTCCATGAACCCTGTCATCACAATGCACCATGCCCATCATCTTAATGCTTCATGCTATTGTCATCACAATGAAATCAAAATGCTCCATGACATCTGTCACCACAATGCTCCAAATCCTTGTGATCACAGTGTTCCATAACACTTGTCATCAAAATGCCCCCTGACGCTCGTCATCACTATTATGAATGGTTTTCTCATCACAATGCTCCATGATCTTTGTCACCGCAATCCTCAATACATTTATCATCACAATGCTCCCTGACACTTGTCATTAGTATGCTCCATGAACACTGTCGTGAAAAGGCTCCATGCCGTTTTTATGACAATGATCCATTCCCTTGTCATCACAAAGCTCCATGACACATGTCATCAGAATGCTCCATGGCCTTCTCATCACAATGATCCATGCCCTTGGCATCACAATGCTCCAAGAACCGTATAATCACAATACTCCGTGACTACAGTCATTGCAGTGCTTCATGACATTTGTCATCACAATGGTCCATGACCTCGTCACAGAAGGCTCTGTGACCTTTGTGACCACAATGCTCCATGAACTTTTCATCACAATTCTCTGTCACCCTTGTCATCACAATGCTCCATGCGTTTGTCAGCACAATGCTCAATGACCCTTGTCATCACAATGCTCCATGCGCTTGTCAGCACAATGCTTCATAACACATGTCATCACAATGCGCCATGTGCTTGTCATCACAGTGCTCCACATCCTTGTCATCAAATTCTCCATAAACCTTGTCATCACAATGCTCCATGCACTTCTCATCAAAATGCTCTCTCACCAATGATATCACAGTGTTCCATCACTAGTCATCACAATACTCCCTCAACCCTGTCATCACAATGCTCCATGCCCCCTGACATCAGAATGTTCAATAATCCCTGTCACAAAATGCTCCATGACCCTTTTCATCACAATGCTCCATGACACCTAACATCAAAATTTTCGATAACCCCTCTCATCAAAATGTTCCGTGACCCTTTTGATCAAATTGCTACATGACCCTGTCATCACAATGCTCCCTGCACTTCTCATCACAATGCACCACGGCCTTGTCATCAAAATGCTCCATGACATTTGTCATCACAAAGCTCCATGACCATTGGCTTCACAATGCTCCATGCCGTTATCATCAAATGCTCCTTGAACCCTCTCATCACATTGCTCCATGCCCTTGTCATCACAAAGCTCCATGACGCTTGTCATCACAATGCTCGATGCCCTTCTCATCACAATGCTCCATGCCCTTATCATCAAAATCCTCCATGACCTAAGTATCATAGTGTTCCATGCCCTTGTCATCACAATGCTCCTTTCCCACTCTCATCAAAATAATCCATGAAACTTTTCAGACCAATGCTCCATGCCCTTGTCATCACAAGGCTCAATTACCCCTGTCATTATAATGCTCCATGACATATGCCATCACAAGGTTCCAGGGCCTTGTCATCACAAGCCTCCATGACCCTTGTCATCACAATGCTCCAAGACCCCTCTAATCACAATGCTCCTTGTCTTTGTCATCACAAAGCTCCATGATGCATGTCTTCAGAATGCTCCATGGCCTTCTCATCACAATGCTCCATTCCCCTTTTCATCACAATGCTCCATGAACCCTGTCATCACAATGCACCATGCCCATCATCATAATGCTTCATGCTATTGTCATTACAATGAAATCAAAATGCTCCATGACCTCTGTCATCACAATGCTCCAAACCCTTGTGATCACAATGTTCCATAACACTTGTCATCACAATGCCCCATGACGCTGGTCATTACAATTATCCATGGTCTTCTCATCACAATGCTCCATGACCTTTGTCATCACAATGCTCAATACACTTGTCATCACAATGGTCCCTGACACTTGTCGTCAGTATGCTCCTTGAACCCTGTCATGACAAGGCTCCATGCATTTTTCATCACAATGATCCATGCCCTTTTCATCACAATCCTCCAAGACCCCTCGTATCACAATGCTCCATGTCCTTTTCATCACAAAGCTCCATGACGCATGTCATCAGAATGCTCCATGGACTTCTCATCACAATGCTCCATGTCCTGGTCTTCACAATGCTACAAAACCCCTGTAATCACAATGCTCCATGAACCTTTTTATCAGTATGCTCCATGACAATATTCATCACAAGGCGCCATGGCCCTCTCATCACAATGCTCCAGGACATTCTCATCGCATTGCTCCATTCCCTTCTCATCACAATGCTCCATGACCCCTCTCATCACAGTACTCCATGAATATTTTCAGCCCAATGCTCCATGACCTTCTCATCACAATGCTCCATGACCCATGTCATCACAATGCTACATGACCACAGTCATCAAAATGATCCATGCCACTTGTCATCAGAATATTCCATGAGCTTGTCATCCCCATGCTCCATGACCCCTGTAATCACAATGGTCCTTGACGCTTGTCGTCACAGAGCTCCATGACACTTGTCATCACGGTGCTCCATGCCTTTGTCAGCAAAATGCTAAATGACCTTGTCAACACAATGCTCCATGCACTTGTCCTCACAATTCTCCATTACCAGTGTCATCACAATCCTCCATGAACCTTGGGATCACATTGCTTCATGCCCTTGTTATCACAGTGCTCCATGATTCTTCAAATCAAAATGATCCATGACCTCTGTCATCACAATGCTCCAAACACTTGTGATCACCATGTTCCATAACACTTGTCATCACAACGCTCCATGATGCCTGCCATCACAATACTCCATGCCCTTGTAATCACAATTCTCCATGAACTTTGTCATCACAATGCTCAATACACCTGTCATCACAATGCTCCCTGATACATTTCCTCAGAATGCTCCTTGAACCCTGTCACGAAAAGGCTCTATGCCTTTTTCATCACAATGCTCCATGCCCTTTTTCTCACAATGCTCCATGTCATTGTCATCACAATACTCCACAAGCTTGTCATCAGAATGCTCCAAGACCCTAGTCATCACAATGCTCCATGATCCCTATCATCACAATGCTCCATGACACCTGTCATCACAATGCTCCATGCCCCTTGTCATTACAGTGCTCCATGACACTCGTCATCACAAATATCCATGATCTTCTCATCACAATGCTCCACGGTCTTTCCATCACAATGCTCCATGACACTTCTCATCACAATGTTACATGCTCTTGTCATCACAATTCTCCATGCTCTTGTCATCGCAATGCTCAAAGACCCCTGTCATAGCAAGCTCTATGTGCTTTTCATCACGATGCTTCACGAACTTGTCATCAGAATTCTCAATGGCCCTTGTCATCACCATCCTCCATGCCCTTGTCATCAAAATGCTCCATGACCCTTGTTCTCACAATTCTCCAAACCCCTGTCATCACAATGCTCAATTAACTTTGTCATCACATTCCTCCATGACACTTGGCATCACAATGCTCCATGCCATTGTCATCAAAATGGATCATGACATATGTCATCACAATGCTCCCTGACAACTGTCTTCACAGTACTCCATGATCTTCTCATCACAATGCTCCATGACCTTGTCATCAGAATGTGCCATGCCCACTGTCATCACATTAAACCATGAAACTTGTCAGAACAATGCACCATGCCCCTGTCATCACAATGCTCCATACCCTTGTCATTACAATGCTCCGTGACTCCAGTCATCACAATGCTTCATGACCTTTTTCATCACAATGGTCCATGCCCTCGTCATCACAAGGCTCTGTGACCATTGTCACCACAATGCTCCATGAATTTTTCATCACAATGTTCTGAGATCGTTGTCATCACAATGTTCCATGCCTTTCTCAGCACAAGGCTCCTTTCGGTTCTCAGCTCAATGCTCCATGATGTATATCATCAAAATGTGCCATGCACTTGTCATCACAATTCTCCACAGCCTTGTCATCACAATGCTCCATAAATCTTGTCATCACAATGCTCCATAAACTTTGTTATCACAATGCTCCATGCACTTCTCATCAAAATGCTCTCTCAGCACTGATATCACAATGTTCCATCACTAGTCATCACAATACTCCCTCACCACTGTCATCACAATTTTCCATGACCTCTGTCATCACAATGCTACATGCCCTTATCATCACAATGCTCCATGACCCCTGACATCAAAATGTTCCATATCCTCTGTCATCAAAATGCTCCATCACCGTTTTCATCACAATGCTCCAAGAACCCTGAAATCACAATGTTCCATAACCACTGTCATCAAAATATTCCATGACACTTTTCATCAAATTGCCCCATGACCCTGTCATCACAATGCACCATGTCCATCGTCATCATGTTTCATGCTATTGTCATAACAATGAAATCAATATGCTCCATGACCTCTGTCATCAAAATGCTAAGAACCCTTGTGATCACAATGTTCCATAACCATTGTCATCACAATGCACCATGTCACTCATCATCACAATTATCCATGGACTTCTCATCACAGTGTTCCATGAACTTTGTCATCACAATGCTCAATGCACTTGTCATCACAATGCTCCCTGACACTTTTCATCAGTATGCTCCTTGAACCCTGTCATGACAAGGCTCCATGCCTTTTTCATCACAATGATCCATACCATTTTCATCACAATGCTCCAAGACGCGTGTAATCACAATGCTCCATGACCTTAATCACAAAGCTCCATGATGCATGTCATCAGAATGCTCCATGGCCTTCTCATCACAATGCTCCATGTCCTTGTCATCACAGTGCTCCAAGACGCCTGTCATCTCAATGCTCTGTGATTCCAGTCATCACAAGGCTTCATGACATTTGTCATCACAATGGTCAATGTCCTCATCACACAAGTCTCTGTGACCATTTTCACCACAATGCTCCGTGAAATTTTCATCACAATGCTCTGTGATCCTTGTCATCACAATGCTCCATGCACTTGACAGCACAATGCTCCATAACCCATGTCATCACAATGCGCCATGTGCTTGTAATCACAATGCTCCACATCCTTGTCGTTACAGTGCTCCAAAAACTTTGTCATCACAATTCTCCATGCACTTCTCATCAAAATGCTCTCTCCCCCCTGTCATCACAATGTTCCATGATCCCTGTCATGACAATGCTACATGATCTTATCATCACAATGCTCCATGAACCATGACATCACAATGTTCCATAACCCCTGTCATCAAAATGCTCCATGACCCTTTTCATCACAATGCTCCATGAGCCCTGTAATAACAATGTTCCATAACCACTGTCATCAAAATGTTCCATGATCCTTTTCATCAAATTGCGCCATGACACTGTCATCACAATGCTCCCTGCCCTTCTCATCACAATGCACCTCGACCTTGTCATCAAAATGCTCCATGAACTTTGTCATCACAAAGCTCCATGACCCTTGGCATCACAATGCTCCATGCCATTTTCATCAAATGCTCCATGACCCCTGTAATCACAATGCTCCATGCCAGTTTTCATCAGAATGCTCCATGAGAATTGTCATCACAAGTCTACATTGTCCTCTCATCACAATGCTCCAGGACCTTGTCATCACAATGCTCTGTGACTCCAGTCATCACAATGCTTCATGACCTTTGTCAACACAATGGTCCATGCCCTCGTCATCAAAAGGCTCTGTGATATTTGTCACCAAAATGCTCCATGAAATTTTCATCACAATGCTCTGTTACCCATGTCATCACTATGCTCCATACCTTTGTCAGCACAATGCTCCCTGACCATTGTCATCACAATGCTCCATGCGCTTGTCCGCACAATGCCCCATGACCTGTGTCATCACAATGCTCCACTACCTTTTCATCACAGTGCTCCATAAATCTTGTCATCACAATGCTCCATGCACTTCCCATCAAAATGCTGTCCCACCACGGATATCATAATGTTCCATCAAGAGTCATCGCAATACTCCCTCAACCATTTCATCACAATGTTCCAGGACCCCTGTCATCAAAATGCTCCATGACCCTTTTCATCATAATGCTCCCTGACCCCTGACATCACAATGTTCCATAACCCCTTTCATCAAAATATCTCATGACACTTTTCATCACATTGCTCCATGACCATTTCATCACAATGCTCTCTGCACTTCTCATCACAGTGCACCACGCCCTTGTCATCAAAATGCTCCATGACCTTTGTCATCACAAAGCTCCATGACCCTTGGCATCACAGTGCTCCATGCCATTGTCATCAAAATGCTCCATGAACACTCTCATCACATTGTTCCATGCAATTGTCATCACAGGCTCCATGATGCTTTTCATCACAATGCTCGATTCTCTTCTTAACACAATGCTCCATGCCGTTTTCATTAAAATCCGCTATGACCCATGTATCACAGTGTTCCGTGCCCTTGTCATCACAATGCTCCATGCCCCCTCTCATCACAATAAGCCATGAAACTTTTCAGACCAATGCTCCATGCCCATGTCATCAAAATGCTCCATTACCCGTTATAACAATGCTCCATGACACCTGCCTTTACAATGTTCCACGATATTGTCATCACAAGGCTCCATAACCCTTGTCATCACAATGCTCCATGTCCTTGTCATCACAAAGCTCCATGACGCATGTCATCAGAATGCTCCATGGCCTTCTCATTCACGATGCTCCATGCCCTTGTCATCACAATTCTCCTAGACCCCTGTAATCACAATGCTCCATGCCCCTTTTCATCTCAATGCTCCATGAACCGTGTCATCACAATTCACCATGCCCATCATCATAATGCTTCATGCTATTGTCATCAAAATGAAATCAAAATGCTCCATGACCTCTGTCATCACAATGCTCCAAACCCTTGTGATCACAATGTTCCATAACACTTGTCATCACAACGCCCCATGACGCTCATCATCACAATCATCCATGGCCTTCTATTCACAATACTCCATGAACTTTGTCATCACAAAGCTCAAAACACTTGTCATCACAATACTCCCTGACACTTGTCGTCAGTATGCTCCTTGAAACCTGTCATGACAAGGCTCCATGCCTTTTTAATCTCAATGATCCATGCCCTTTTCCTTACAATGCTCCAAGTCCCCTGTAATCACAATGCTCCATGCCCTTGTCATCACAAAGCTTCATGACATATGTCTTCAGAATGCTCCATGGCCTTCTCATCACCATGCTCCATGCCCTTTTCATCACAATGCTCCTTTCCCTTGTCATCAAATTTCCCCATGACCCCTGTCATCACAATACTCCTTGAATATTTTCAGCCCAATGCTCCATGACCTTCTCATCACAATGCCCCATGAATCCTGTCATCACAATGCTCCATGACGCCTGTCATCACAATGCTCCGTGACCACAGTCATCACAATGCTTCATGACTTTTGTCATCAGAACGGTCCATGCCCTTGTCACACAAGGCTCTGTGTCATTTGTCACCCCAATGCTCCATGAACATTTCATCACAATGCTCTGTGACCCTTGTCATCACAATGCACCATGCATTTGTCAGCACAATGATCCATGACACTTGTCATCAAAATGCTCCTTGACCCATGGCATCACAGTGTACCATGTGCTTGTCATCACAGTGCTCCACATCATAGTCATCACAATGCACCATAAACCTTGTCATCACAATGTTCCATGCACTTCTCATCAAAATGCCCTCTCACCACTGGTATCACAATATTCCATCACTAGTCTTCACAATATTCCCTCACCACTCTCATCACAATGTTCCATGACCCCTATCATCACAATGCTACATGCACTTATCATCAAAATGCTCCATGACCCCTGCCATCACAATGTTCCATAAACCCTGTCATCAAAATGCTACATTACCCATTTCATCTCAAAGCTCCATGACCCCTGTCATCACAAATTTCCATAACCACTCTCATCAAAATATTCCATGACCTTTTTCATCAAATTGCTCCATGAACCTATTATCACAATGCTCGCTGCACTTCTCATCACAACGCACCACGACCTCGTCATCAAAATGCTCCATGACCTTTGTCATCACAAAACTTCATGACCCTTGGCATCACAATGCTCCATGAAGCCTCTCATCACAGTGCTCCATGCCCTTGTCATCACAAAGCTCCATGAGGCTTGTGATCCCAATGCTCGATGCCTTTCTCATCACAATGTTCCATGCCCTTGTCATTACAATCCTCCATGACCCATGTATCAAAGTGTTCTGTGCCCTTGTCATTACCATCCTCCATGACCCATGTATCAAAGTGTTCTGTGCCCTTGTCATCACAATGCTCCATGCCCACTCTCATCATAATAATCCATGAAATATTTCAGACCAGTGCTCCATGCCCTTGTCATCACAATGCTCCATTACCCCTGTCATAACAATGCTCCATGACCCCTGCCATCACAATGTTCCATGGCCTTGTCATCACAAGACTCCATGACACTTGTCATCACAATGTTCCAAGACACTGTAATCACAATCTCCATACACTTGTCATCACAAAGCTCCATGACGCATGTCATCAGAATGCTCCATGTCCTTCTCATTTACGATGCTCCATGCCCTCATCATCACAATGCTCCAAGACCCCTGTAATCACAATGCTCCATGCCCCTTTTCATCTCAATGCTCCATGATCTGTGTCATCACAATGCACCGTGCCCATCATCATAATGCTTCATGCAATTGTTATCAAAATGAAATAAAAATGCTCCATGACCTCTGTCATCACATGATCCAAACCCTTGTGATCACAATGTTCCATAACACTTGTCATCACAACGCCCCATGACGCGCATCATCACAATTATCCATGGTCTTCTATTCACAATACTCCAGGACCTTTGTCATCACAATGCTCAATACACTTGTCATCACAGTGCTCCCTTACACTTGTCGTCAGTATGCTCCTTGAACCCTGTCATGACAAGGCTCCATGCCTTTTTAATCACAATGATCCATGCTATTTTCCTCACAATGCTCCAAGACCCCTGTAATCACAATGCTCCATGCCCTTGTCATCACAAAGCTTCATGACACATGACTTCAGAATTCTCCATGGCCTTCTCATCACCATGCTCCTTGCCCTTTTCATCACAGTGCTCCTTTCCCTTGTCATCAAAATGCCACATGAGACCTGTCATCACAATACTCGATGAACATTTTCAGCCCAATTCTCCATGACCTTCTCATCACAATGCCCCATGAACCCTGTCATCACAATACACCATGACCACTGTAATCCCAATGCTCCGTGACTCCAGTCATCAAAATGTTTCATGAACTTTGTCATCACAATGGTCTATGCCCATGTCACACAACGCTCTGTGACCTTTGTCACCACAATGCTCCCTGAAATATTCATCACAATGCTCTGTGACACTTGCCATCAAAATGCACCATGCCTTTGTCAGCACAATGATCCATGACACTTGTCATAACAATGCTCCATGTGCTTTTCAGCACAATGCTTTTTGACCCATGTCACCACAATGCTCCACATCCTTGTCACCACAATGCTCCATAAACCGTGTCATCACAATGCTCCATGCTCTTCTCATCAAAATGCTCTCTCACCACTGATATCACAATGTTCCATCACTAGTCTTCACAATACTCCCTCACCCCTGTCATCACAAAGTTCCATGACCCCTATCATCACAATGCTACATGCACTTATCATTAAATGCTGCATGACCCATGACATCACAATGTTCCATAAAACCTGTCATCAAAATACTCCAATACCCTTTTCATCACAATGCTCCATGACCGCTGACACCACAATTTTCCATAACCACTCTCATCAAAATGTTCCATGACCTTTTTCATCAAATTGCTCTATGACCCTGTTATCACAATGCTCCCTGCCCTTCTCATCACAAAACACCTCGACCTTGTCATCAAAATGCTCCATGAGCTTTGTCATCACAAAGCTCCATGACCCTTGGCATCACAATGCTCCATGCCATTGTCATCACAATGCTCCATGAAGCCTCTCATCACATTGTTCCATGCCCTTGTCATCACAAAGCTCCATGACGCTTGTGATCCCAATGCTTGATGCCCTTCTCATCACAATGCTAAATGCCCTTGTCATTACAATCCACCATGACCCATGTATCAAAGTGTTCCGTGCCCTTGTCATCACAATAATCCATGAAACTTTTCAGACCAATTCTCCATGCCCTTGTCATCACAACGCACCATTACCACTGTCATAACACTGCTCCATGACACTTGCCAACACAAGGTTCCACGACCTTGTCATCACAAGACTCCATGACACTTTTCATCACAATGCTCCAAGACATTGTAATCACAATTCTCCATACCAATGCCATCACAAAGATCCATGACACATGTAATCAGAATGCTCCATGGCCTTCTCATTCACGATGCTCCATACCCTTGTCATCACAATGCTCCAAGACTCCTGTAATGACAATGGTCCTTGTCCCTTTTATTCTCAATGCTCCATGAACCCTGTCATAACTATGCACCATGCCCATCATCAAAATGCTTCATACTATTGTCATCACAATGAAATTAAAATGCTCCATGACCTCTGTCATCACAATGCTCCAAACCCTTGTGATCACAATGTTCCATAACACTTTTCATCACAATGCCCAATGACTCTGGTCATCACAATTATCCATGGTCTTCTCATCACAATGCTCCATGATCTTTGTCATCCCAATGCTCAATACACTTGTCATCACAATGCTCCATGACACTTGTCGTCAGAATGCTCCTTGAACCCTTTCATGACAAGGCTCCATGCATTTTTCATCACAATGATCCATGCCCTTTTCATCACAATGCTCCAAGACCACTCTAATCTCAATGCCCCTTGCTCTTGTCATCACAAAGCTCCATTATGCATGTATTCAGAATGCTCCATGGCCTTCTCATCACTATGCTCCATGACCTTGTCATCTCAATGCTCCAAGAACACTGTCATCATAATGATCCATGCCCCTTTTCATCAGAATGCTCCATGAGACTTGTCATCACAAGGCTCCATTGTTTTCTCATCACAGTGCTCCAGGACCTTGTCATCACAATGCTCCATTCCCTTGTCATCACAATGCTCTATGACCCCATTCATAACAATACTCCAAGAACATTTTCAGCCCAATGCTCCATGAACTTCTCATCACAATGCTCCATTACCCCTATCATTACAATTCTCCATGCTCCTTGAAATAAAAATGATCCATGACCTCTGTCATCACTACGTTCCAAATCATGGTGATCACATTGTTCCATAACACTTTTCTTCACAACACTCCAGGATGACTGTCATAACCATACTCCATGCCCTTGTCATCACAATGCTCCATGACATTTTTCATCACAATGCTCAATACACTTGTCATCACAATGCTCCCTGACACTTGTCGTCAGAATGCTCCTTGAACCCTGTCATGAAAAGGCTCCATGCCTTTTTCATCACAATGCTCCATGCCCTTTGCATCACAATGCTCCATGCAATTTTCATCACAATACTACACAAGCTTGTCATCAGAATGCTCCTTAACACCTGTCATCACAATGCTCCATTACCCCTGCTATCACAATGCTCCATGACACCTGTCATCAAAATGCTCCTTGCCCCTTGTCATTACAGTGCTCCATGACGCTCGTCATCAAAATTATACATGGTCTTCTCATCACAGTGCTCCACGGTATTGCCATCACAAGGATCCATGACACTTTTCATCACAATGTTACATGAAATTGTCATCACAATTCTCCATGCAATTGTCATCGCAATGCACCATGAACCCTGTCATAGCAAGCTCCATATGTTTTTTATCACAACGCTTCAAGACCTTGTCATCATTATTATCAATGGCCCTTTTCATCACAGTGCTCCATGCTCTTCTCATCAAAATGCTCCATGACCCTTGTCATCACAATGCTCCAAGCACTTGTCATCACAATGCTCCATTACATTTGTCATCACAATCCTCCATGACACTTGGCATCACAATGCTCCATGCCATTGTCATCACAATGGACCATGACATATGTCAATAAAACGCTCCCTGACAACTGTCTTCACAATACACTTGACTTTGTCATCACAATTCTCCATGCCCTTGTCATCACAATTTGCCTTGCCCACTGTCATCAAAATAATCCATGAAACTTGTCAGACAAATGTTCCATGCCACTGTTATCACAATGCTCCATGCCCTTGTCATCACAATGCTCCGTGACACCAGTCATCACAATGCTTCATGACCTTTGTCATCACAATGGGCCATGCCCTCGTCATCACAAGGCTCAGTGACCTTTGTCAGCACAGTGCTCCAGGAACTTTTCGTCACAATGCTCTGTGAACCTTGTCATCACAATGATCCTTGCCTTTGTCTGCACAATACTCCAGAAGCTTGTCATCAGAATGCTCCATGTCCCTTGTCCTCACAATGATCCATGACACCTGCCATCACAATTCTCCATGCCACGTGTCATTACAGTGCTCGATGACACTCGTCATCAAAATGCTCCATGGTATTGCCATCACAATGCTCCACGGTCTTGCCATCACAATGCTCCATGCCCTGGATATCACAATGTTCCATGTCCCTTCTCATCACAGTGCTCCATGACACTTCTCATCACCATGTTACATGCTGTTGTCATCACAATCCTCCATGCCATTGTCATCACAATGGACCATGACATATGTCAACACCATGCTCCCTGACACCTGTGTTCACAATACTCCATGCCCTTGTCATCACAATGCTCCATGCCCTTGTCTTCACAATGCACCATACCTACACTCATCACAATAATCCATGAAAGTTGTCAGACCAATTCTCCATGCCCCTATCATCACAGTGCTCCTTGCCGTTGTCATCACAATGCACCATGAACCCTGTCATCACAATGCTCCGTGACTCCAGTCATCACAATGCTTCATGACCTTTGACATCACAGTGGTTCATGCCCTGGTCATCAGAAGTCTCTGTGAACTTTGTCACCACAATGCTCCATGAACTTTTCATCACAATGCTCCATGACCCTTGTCATAACAAAGCGCCATGCGCTTCTCAGCACAATGCTCCATGACCCATGTCATCACAATGTGTCATGCGCTTGTCATCACAATGCTCCACAACCTTGTCATCACAGTGCTCCATAAACCTTGTCATCACAATGCACCATGCACTTCTCATCAAAATGCTCTCTCACAACTGATATCACAATGTTCCATCACTAGTCATCACTATACTCCCTCACCCCTCTCATCACAGTGTTCCATGACCTCTGTAATCACAATGCTCCATGCCCTTGTCATCACAAAGCTCCATGATGCATGTCATCATAATGCTCCATGGCCTTCTCATCACAATGCTCAATGCCCTTGCCATCACAATGCTCCATTAACGCTGTCATCACAATGCTCCATGACCACTGTCAACAGAGCGCTCCTTGACCAATGACAGCACAATGATCTGGGACACTTGTCATCAAAATGCTCCATGACACTTGTCATCACAATGATCCATGCGCTTGTCATCCCAATTCTCCATGACCCCTGTAATCAGAATGTTCCATGACGCTTGTCATCCCAGTGCTCCATGACCCTTGGCATCACAATGCTCCATGCCATTGTCATCACAATGCTCCATGAACCCTCTCATCACATTGCTCCATGCCCTTGTCATCACAAAGCTCCATAACGCTTGTCATCACACAGCTCGATGCCATTCTCATCACAATGCTGCAGGCCTTTGTCATTAAAATGTTCCATGGTCCATGTATCACCGTGTTCCGTGCCCTTGTCATCACAATGCTCCATGCCCACTCTCATCACAATAATCCATAAAACTTGTCACATCAATGCTCCATGCACTTGTCATCAAAAGGCTCCATTAACCGTGTCATAACAATGCTCCATGACCCCTGCCATCAAAATGTTCCACGGCCTCATCATCACAAGGCTCCATGACCCTTGTCATCACAATTCTCCAAGAACACTGTAATCGCAATGCTCCATGCACTTGTCATCACGAAGCTCCATGACGCATGTCATCAGAATGCTCCATGGCCTTCTCATCAAAACGCTAAATGACCTCTGTCATCTCAATGCTCCAAACAATTGTGATCACAATGTTCCATAACACTTGTCATCACAATTCCCCATGACGCTCCTCATCACAATTATCCATGGTCTTCTCATCACAATGCTCCATGACCTTTGTCATCACAATGCTCAATACACTTGTCAGCTCAATGCTCCCTGACACTTGTCCTCAGTATGCTCCTTGAACCCTGTCATGACAAGGTTCCATGCCTTTTTCATCACAATGATCCATGCACTTTTCATCACAATGCTCCAAGACCCCTGTAATCACAATGCTCCATGCCCTTGTCATCACAAAGCTCCATGACCCATATCATCAGAAGTCTCCATGGCTTTCTCATCACCATGCTCCATGCCCTTGTCATCACAATGCTCCCTGACATTTGTCTTCAGAATGCTCCTTGAAACCTGTCATGAAAAGGCTCCATGCCTTTTTCATCACAATGCTCCATGCCCTTTTCATCACTATGCTCCAGGCCATTGTCATCACAAAACTCCACAAGCTTGTCATAAGAATGCTCCATGACCCATGTCATCACAATGCTCCATGACCCCTGTCATCACAATGCTCCATGACACCTGTCATCACAATGCTCCATGCCCCTTGTCATTACAGTGCTCCATGACTCTCGTCATCACAATTATCCATGGCCTTCTCATCACACTGCTCCACGGTCTTTCCATCACTATGCTCCATGCCCTGTTCATCACAATGATCCATGTCCCTTGTCATCACAATTCTCCTCGTCCTTGTCATCACAATACTCCATGACACTTCTCATCACAATGTTACGTGGTCTTGTCATCACAGTTCTCCATGCACTTTTCATAGCAATGCTCCATGTCCCCTGACATAGCAAGCTCCGTGTGCACGTCATCACAATGCTTCACGACGTTTGCATCAAAATTCTCAATGGCCTTTGTCATCACAATGCTCCATGTCCTTGTCATCACAATGCTCCATGACCCTTTTCTTCACAATTCTAAAAGAAATTGTCATCACAATTCTCCATTACCTTTGTCATCACAATCCTCCATGACACTTGGCATCACAATGCTCCATGCCATTGTCATCACAATGCACCATGACATATGTCATCACAGTGATCCCTGACACCTGTCTTCACAATACGATATGACCTTGTCATAACTATGTTCCATGTCCTTGTCATCACAATGTGCCCTGTCCACTCTCATAGCAATAATTCATGAAAATTGTCAGACCAATGCTCCAAGCCCCTGTCATCACAATGCTCCATGCCCTTGTAATCATAATGCCCCATGACCCCTCACATCATAATGCTCCGTGACTCCAGCCATCACAATGCTTTATGAACTTTTTCATCACAATGGTTAATTCCCTCGTCGTCACAATGCTCTGTAACACTTGTCATCACAATGCTCCATGCCATTGTCAGCACAATGCTCCATGACCCTTGTCATCACAATGCTCCATGCGCTTGTCAGCACAATGCTCCAAGACACATGTCATCACAATGTGCCATGCACTTGTCATCACAATGCTCCACAACCTTGTCATCACAATTTTCCATAAACCTTGTCATCACAATGCTCCATGCACTTCTCATCTAAATGCTCTCTCACTACTTATATCACAATGTTCCATCACCAGTCATCACAATACTCCCTCAACACTGTGATCACAATGTTCCATGACCCCTGTCATCAAAATGCTACATGCCCTTATCATCACAATGTTCCATGACCACTGACATCACAATGTTCCATAACCCCTGTCATCAAAATATTCCCTGACCCTTTCCATCAAATTGTTCCATGAACCTGTCATCAGAATGCTCCCTGCCCTACTAATCACAATACACCACGCCCTTGTCATCAAAATGCTCCATTACATTTGTCATCACAAAGCTCCATGACCCTTGACATCACAATGCTCCATTCCATTGTCATCACCATGCTCCATGAAACATCTCATCACATTAATCCATGCACTTGTCATCCCAAATCTCCATGACGCTTGTCATCACAATGCTCGATGCCTTTCTCATCACAATGATCCATGCCTTGTATTACATTCCTCCACGACCAATGTATCACCGTGTTCCGTGCCCTTGTCATCACAATGTTCCATGACCCATGTCATAGCAAGCTCCATGCGATTTTCATAACTATCCTTCACGAACTTGTCTTCAGAATTCTCAATGGCCCTTGTCACCACAATGCTCCAAGCCCTTGTCATCACAATGCTCCATTACATTTGTCATCACAATCCTCCATGACACTTGGCCTCACAATGCTCCATGACATTGTCATCACAATGCACCAGGACATATGTCATCACAATACTCCCTGATACCTGTCTTCACAATAATCCATGACCTGGTCATAACAATGCTCCATGCCCTTGTCATCACAATGCGCCATGCACACTTTCATCACAATAATCCATGATACTTCTCAGACCAATGCTCCATGCCCCTGTCATCACAATGCTCCATGCCCTTGTCATCACAATGCTCCGTGACTCCAGTCATCTCACTGCTTCTTGAACTTTGTCATCACAATGGTCCATGCCCTCGTAATCACAGGGCTCTGTGAAATTTGTCACCGTAATGCTCCATGAACTTATCATCACAATGCTCTCTGACCCTTGTCATCAAAATGCTCCATGCCTTTGTCAACAGAGTGCTCCATGTCCCTTGTCATCACAATGATCCATTCGCTTGTAAGCACAATGTTCCATGACCCATGTAATCACAATATGCCATGCGCTTGTCATCACAATGTTCCACATCTTTGTCATCCCAATGCTCCATAAACCTTGTCATCACAAAGCTCCATGCACTTCTTATTAAAATGCTCTTTCACCACAGATATCAAAATGTTCCGTCACTAGTCATTACAATACTCCCACACCCCTGTCATGACAATGTTCCACGGCCTTGTCATCACAAGGCTCCATGACCCTTGTCATCACAATGCTCCAAGATCCCTGTAATCACACTGCTCCATGCTCTTGTCATCACAAAGCACCATGACGCATGTCATCAGACAGCTCCATGGCCTTCTCATCACAATGCTCCATGCCCTTTTCATCACAATGCTCCATGAACTCTGTCATCACAATGAACCATGCCCATCATCATAATGCTTCATGCTATTGTCATCACAATGAAATCAAAATGCACCATAACCTCTGTCATCACAATGCTCCAAACCATTGTGTTCACAATGTTCCATAACACTTGTCATCACAACTCCCCATGACGCTCATCATCACAATTATTCATGGTCTTCTCATCACAATGCTCCATGACCTTTGTCATCACAATGCTCCATACACTTGTCATCACAATGCTCCCTGAGACTTGTCGTTAGTATGGTCCTTGAACCCTCTCATGACAAGGCTCCATGCTCTTTCATCACAATCATCCATGCCCTATTCTTCACAATGCTCCAAGACCCATGTAATCACAATGCTCCATGCCCCTTTTCATCAGAATGCTCCATGATACTTGTCATCACAAGGCTCCATGCTCTTGTTCTCACAATGTTCCAAGACCTTGTCATCACAGTGCTCCATTCCATTGTCATCACAATGCTCCATGACCCATGCCATCACAATACTCAATGAATACTGTCAGTCCAATGCTCCATGAACTTCTGATCACAATGCTTCCTGACCCCTGTCATCAGAATGCTCCTTGACCCCTGTCATCACAACGCTCCATGACACCAGACAACAAAATGATCCGGGACACTTGTCATCAAAATGCTCCATGACACTTGTCATCACAATGATCCATGCCCTTGCCATCACAATGCTCCATGAGACCTGTCATCGCAATGCTCCATGACTCCAGTCATCACAGTGCTTCATGACCTTTGTAATCACAATGGTCCATACCCTCGTTTTCGCAAGGCTCTGTGATATTTGTCACCAAAATGTTCCATGAAATTTTCATCATAATGGTCTGTGACCGTTTTCATCACAATGCTCCAAGCCTTTCTCAGTACAATGCTCCATGACCATTGTCATCAAAATGCTCCATGCCATTGTCAGCACAGTGCGCTATGAACCTTGTCATCACAAGGCTCCAAGCCCTTATCATCACAATGCTCCATTACCTTTGTCATCACAAACCTCCATGACATTTGGCATCACCACGCTCCATGGCATTGTCATCACAATGGGCCATGACTTATGTCTTCAAAATGCTCCCAGACACCTGTCTTCAAATACTGAATGACATTGTCATCTCAATGTTCCATCCCCTTGTCATCACAATGCACCATTCCCACTGTCATCGCAATAATCCATGAAACTTGTAAGACCAATGCTCCATGCCCCTGTCATCACAATGCTCCATACCCTTGTCATCACAATGCTCCATGACCTGTCATCATAATGCACCGTGTCTCCTGTCATCATAATGCACCGTGACTCCTGTCATCACAATGCTTCATGACATTTCTCATCACAATGGTCCATGCCCTCGTCATCACAAGTCTCTTTGACATTTGTCTCCACAATGCTCCATGAACTTTTCATCACCATGCTCTGCGACCCTTGTCATCACAATGCTCTAGGACCCTTTTAATCACACTGCTCCATGACCCCTGACATCACAATATTCTATAACCCATGTAATCAAAATGTTCCATGACACTTTTCATCAAATTGCTCCATGAACATGTTATCACAATGCTCCCTGCCCTTCTCATCACAGTGCACCATGCCCTTGTCATCAAAATGCTCCATGACATTTGTCATCACATAGCTCCATAACCCTTGGCATCACAATGCTCCATGCCATTGTCATCACAATGCTCCAAGACCCCTGTAATCACAATGCTCCATGCACTTGTCATCGCAATGCTCCTTGACCCCTGTCATAGCAAGCTCCATGTGCTTGTCATAACAATGCTTCACGACGTTTTCATCAAAATTCTCAATAACCCTTGTCTCCACAGTGCTCCAAGCCCTTGTCATCACAATGCTCCATTACATTTGTTATCACAATCTTCCATGGCACTTTGCTTCACAATTCTCCATGACATTGTCATCACAATGCACCAGGACATATGTCATCACAATGCTCCCTGATAACTTTCTTTACAATAATCCATGACCTGGTCATAACCATGCTCCATGCCCTTGTCATCACAATGCTCCATGCCCTTGTCATCACAATGCTCCGTGACTCCAGTCATCACACTGCTTCTTGACGTTTGTCATCACAATGGTCCATGCCCTCGTAATCACAGGGCTCTGTGAACTTTGTCACCGTAATGCTTCATGAACTTATCATCACAATGCTCTCTGACCCTTGTCATCACAATGCTCCATGCCTTTGTCAGCAGAGTGCTCCGTGACCCTTGTCATCACAATGCTCCATGTGCTTGTCAGCACAATGCTCCATGACCCATGACATCACAGTGCTCCATGCGCTTGTCATCACAATGTTCCACATCTTTGTCATCCCAATGCTCCATAAACCTTGTCATCACAAAGCTCCATGCACTTCTCATTAAAATGCTCTTTCACCACAGATATCAAAATGTTCCGTCACTAGTCATTACAATACTCCCACATCCCTGTCATGACAATGTTCCACGGCCTTGTCATCACAAGGCTCCATGACCCTTGTCATCACAATGCTTCAAGACTCCTGTAATCACACTGCTCCATGCTCTTGTCATCACAAAGCACCATGACGGTTGTCATCAGACAGCTCCATGGCTTTCTCATCACAATGCTCCATGCCATTTTCATTAAAATGCTGCATGAACTCTGTCATCAGAATGAACCATGCCCATCATCATAATGCTTCATGCTATTGTCATCACAATGAAATCAGAATGCACCATAAACTCTTTCATCACAATGCTACAAACCCTTGTGTTCACAGTGTTCCATAACACTTGTCATCACAACTCCCCATGACGCTCATCATCACAATTATCCATTGTCTTCTCATCACAATGCTCCATGACCTTTGTCATCACAATGCTCCCTGACAATTGTCGTTAGTATGCTCCTTGAACCTTCTCATGACAAGGCTCCATGTTGTTTCATCACAATCATCCATGCCCTATTCTTCACAATGCTCCAAGACCCATGTAATCACAATGCTCCATGCCCCTTTTCATCAGAATGCTCCATGATACTTGTCATCAAAAGGCTCCATGTTCTTCTCCTCACAATGCTCAATTCCATTGTCATCACAATGCTCCATGACCCCTGCCATCACAATACTCAATGAACACTGTCAGCCCAAAGCTCCATGAACTTCTGATCAAAATGCTGCATGACCCTTTTCATCACACTGCTCCATGACCCCTGACATCACAATATTCTATAACCCCTCTAATCAAAATGTTCCATGACACTTTTCATCAAATTTCTCCATGACCCTCTCATCACAATGCTCCCTGCCCTTTTAATCACAATGCTCCATGCCCTTGTCATCAAATTGCTCCATGACATTTGTCATCACAAAGTTCCATAACGTTTGGCATCACAATGCTCCATGTCATTGTCATCACAATGCTCCATGAACCCTCTCATCAAATTGCTCCATGCACTTGTCATCACAAAGCTCCATGACGCTTGTGATACCAATGCTCAATGCACTTCTCATCACAATGCTCCATGCCGTTGTCATTACAATCCTCCATGACCCATGTAACACAGTGTTCCGTGACCTTGTCATCACAATGCTCCATGCCCACTCTCATCACAATAATCCATGAAACTCTTCTGACCAATGCTGATGCCCTTGTCATCACAATGCTCCATTACCCCTGTCATAACAATGCTCCATGACACCTGCCATCACAAGGTTCCACGGCCTTGTCATCAAAAGACTCCATGACCCTTGTGATCACAATGCTCCAAGACCCTGTAATCACAATGCTCCATGCACTTGTCATCACAAAGCTCCATGGCGCATGTCATCAGAATGCTCCATGGCCTTCTCATTCACAATGCTCCATTCCCTTGTCATCACAATGCTTCAAGACACCTCTAATCACAATGCTCCATGCCCCTTTTCATCTCTATGCTGCATGAACCCTGTCATCACAATGCACCATGCCCATCATCAAAATGCTTCATGCTTTTGTCACCACAATCAAATCAAAATGCTCCATGACCTCTGTCATCGCAATGCTCCAAACCCTTGTGATCACAATGTTCCCTAACACTTGTCATCACAATGCACCATGACGCTCCTCATCACAGTTATCCATGGTCTTCTCATCACAATGCTCCATGAACTTTGTTAAAACAATGCTCAATACACTTGTCATCACAATGCTCCCAGACACTTGTCATCAGTATGCTCCTTGAACCCTGTCATGACAAGGCTCCATGCCCTTTTCATCACAATGCTCCAAGACCCCTGTAATCACAATGCTCCTTGCCGTTATCATCACAAACCTCCATGAAGCATGTCATCAGAATGCACTATGGCCTTCTCATCACAATTCTCCATGCCCGTGTTATCACAATGCTCCAAGAACCCTGTCATCACAATACTCCATGAATATTTTCAGCCCAATTCTCTATAATATTCTCATCACAATGCTCCATGACCCCTTTCATCACAACGCTCCATGCTCCTTGAAATCAAAATGATTCCTGACCTCTATCATCACAATGCTCCAAACCCTTGTGATCACATTGGTCCACAACACTTGTCATTGCAACGCTCCATGATACCTGTCATCATTATACTCCATGCCCATGTCATCACAATGCTCCGTGAACTTTGTCATCACAATGCACAATACACTTGTCATCACAATGCTCACTGACACTTGTCATCAGAGTGCTCCTTGAACCCTGTCATGAAGAGCTCTATGCCTTTTCCATCACAATGCTCCATGCCCTTTTCATCACAATGCTCCATGACCACTGTCATCACAATTCTCCATGCACTTTTCATCGCAATGCTCCATGTCCCCTGTCATAGCAAGCTCCGTGCACTTGTCATCACAATGCTTCACGACGTTGGCATCAAAATTCTAAATGGCCCTTGTCATCACAATGCTCCATGACGCTCGTCATCACAATTATCCATGGTCTTCTCATTACAGTGTTCCACGGTCTTGCCATCAAAATGCTCCATGACACTTCTCATCACAATGTTACATGCTCTTGTCATCACAATTCTCCATGCACTTGTCATCGCAATGCTCCATGACCCCTGTCATAGCAAGCTACATATGCTTTTCATCACAGTGCTTCACGAACTTGTCATCACAATTCTCAATGGCCCTTGTCATCACAATGCTCCATTACCGTTGTCATCACAATCCTCCATGACACTTGGCTTCACAATGCTCCATGCCATTGTCGTCACAATGCACCATGACATATGTCATCATAATGCTCCCTGACACCTGTCTTCACACTACTCATGACCTGGTCATGACAATGCTCCATGCGCTTCTCATCACAATGTGCCATGCCCACTATCATCACAATAATCCATGAAACTTGTCAGACCAATGCTCCATGCCCCTATCATCACAATGCTCCATGCCTTTGTCATCACAGTGCTCCGTGACTCCAGTCATCACATTGCTTCATGACCTTTGTCATCACAATGGTCCATGCCCTCCTCATCACAGTGCTCTTTGAAATTTGCCACCATAATGCTCCATGAACTTTTCATCACAATGCTCTGTGACCCTTGTCATCACAATGCTCCATGCCTTTGTCAGCAGAGTGCTCCATGACCCTTGGCATCACAATGCTACATGCGCTTGTGAGAACAATGCTCCATGACCCATGTCATCACAATGTGCCATGCGCTTGTCATCACAGTGTTCCACAACCTTATCATCACAATGCTCCGTAAACATTGTCATCACAAAGCTCCGTGCACTTCTCATCAAAATGCTCTTTCACCACTGATATCAAAATGTTCCATCACTAGTCATTACAATACTCCCTCACCCCTGTCATGACAATGTTCCACGGCCTTGTCATCACAAGGCTCCATGACCCTTGTCATCACAATGCTCCAAGACCCCTGTAATCTCAATGCTCCATGCCCCTTGTCATCAGTGTGCTCCATGAGACTTGTCATCACAAGGCTCCATGGTCTTCTCATCACAATGCTCCAACACCTTGTCATCACAATGCTTCACGATCTCCACATCAAAATTCTCAATGTCCCTTGTCATCATGACATTCCAAGCCCTAATCATCACAATGCCCATTATCTTTGTCATCACAATCCTCCATGACACTTGGCATCACAATGCCCCATGCCACATTCATCGCAATGGAACATGACATATGTCATCACAATGCTCCCTGACACCTGTCTTCACAATACTCCATGACCTTGTCATTACAATTCTCAATACACTTGTCATCACAATGCTCAATACACTTGTCATCACAATGCTCCCTGACACTTGTCGTCAGTATGCTCCTTGAACCCTGACATGACAAGGCTCCATGCATTTTTCATCACAATGATCCATGCCCTTTTCTCACAATGCTCCAAGACCCCTGTAATCACAATGCTCCATGCCGTTGTCATCACACAGCTTCATGATGAATGTCTTCAGAATGCTCCATGGCCTTCTCATCACCATGCTCCATGATATTTTCATCAAAATGCTCCATTCCCTTTTCATCAAAATGCTCCATGACCCCTGTCACCACAATACTCCATGAACATTTTCAGCCCAATGCTCTATGACATTCACATCACCATGCCCCATGAACCCTGTCATCAAAATGCTCCATGACCCATGTCATCACAATGCTCCATGAACCCTGACAACACAATGATCCGGGACTTTTGTTATCAAAATGCTCCATGACCCTTGTCATCACAATGATCCATTCCCTTGTCATCACAATGCTCCTTTACCCTTGTCATCACAATGCTCCAAGCCCTTGTCATCACAATGCTCCATTACATTTGTCATCACATTTCTCCATGAGACTTGGCATCACAATGATCAATGCCATTGTCATCACAATGCACCGTGACATATGTCACCACAATGCTCCCTGACACCTTTCTTCACAATAATTAATGACCTTGTCATCACAATGCTCCATGTGCTAGTTATCACAATGTGCCATACCCTGTGTCATCACAATAATCCATGAAACATGTCAGACCAATGCTCCATGCCCCTTTCATCCCAATGCTCCATGCCCTTGTCATCACAATGCTCCATGACCTCTGTCATCACAATGCTCCGTGACTCCAGTCATCACAATGCTTCGTGACATTTGTCATCACAATGTTCCATGCCACTTTTCATCTCAATGATGCATGAAACCTGTCATCACAATGCTCCATGCCCATCATCATAATGCTTCATGCTATTGTCATCACAATGAAATCAAAATGCTCCATGACCTCTGACACCAAAATGCCCCAAACCCTTGTGATCACAATTTTCCATAACACTTGGCATCACAACGCCCCATTACGCTCGTCAACACAATTATCCATGGTCTTCTCATCACAATGCTCCATGACCTTTGTCATCACAATGCTCAATACACTTGTCATCTCAATGCTCCCTGACAATTGTCCTCAGTGTGCTCCTTGAACTCTGTCATGACAAGGCTCAATGCATTTTTCATCACAATGATCCATGCCGTTTTCATCACAATGCTCCAAGACGCCGGTAATCACAATGCTAAATGTGATTGTCTTCACAATGCTCCATGACGCATGTCATCAGAATGCTCCATGCCCTTGTCATCTCAATGCTCCAAGACCCCTGTAATTACAATGCTCCATGCTGCTTTTCATCAGAATGCTCCATGAGACATGTCATCACAAGAGTCCATGGCCTTCTCAACACAATTCTCCAGGACCTTGTCATCACAATGCTCCATTCCCTTGTCATCACAATGCTCCATGACCCCTGTCATCAAAATACTCCATGAATATTTTCAGCCCAATGATCCATGACATTCTCATCACAATACACCATGACCCCTGTCATCACAATGCTCCATGACCACTGTCATACCCGCGCTCCATGACTCCTCACAACACAATGATCCAGGAATCTTGTCATCAAAAATCTCCATGACACTTGTCATCACAATGATCCATGCCCTTGTCATCCCAATGCTCCATGACACCTTTAATCAGAAAGTTCCGTGACGCTTGTCATCACAATGCTCCATGACCCTTGTCATCATAGTGCTCCATGACCCCTGTTATCACAATGCTCCATGAAGATTTTCAGCCCAATGATCCATGACCTTCTCATCACAATGGTCCAAGACCCCTATAATCACAATGCTCCATGCCCCTTTTCATCTCCGTGCTCCATGAACCCTGTCATCACAATGAACCATGCCCATCATCATAATGTTTCATGCTATTTTCATTACAATGAAATCAAAATGCTCCATGACCTATGTCATCACAATGTTCCAAACCCTTGTGATCACAGTGTTTCATAAAACTTGTCATCACAACGCCCCATGATGCTCGTAATCACAATTATCCATGGTCTTCGCATCACAATGCTCCATGACCTTTGTCATCACAATGCTCAATACACTTGTCATCACAATGCTCCCTGACACTTGTCGTCAATATGCTCCTTGATCCCTGTCATGACAAGGCTCCATGCCTTTTTCATCAAAATGATCCATGCCCTTTTCTTCACAATGTTCCAAGACCCATGTAATCACAATTCTCCATGCCCCTTTTCATCAGAATGCTCCATGAGACTCGTCAATACAAGGCTCCAATGTTTTGTCATCACTATGCTTCAGTACCTACTCACCACAATGCTCCATTCCCTTGTCATCACAATGCTCCATGACCCCCGCCTTCACAATACTCCATGAACATTTTTAGCCCAATGCTCTATGACCTTCTCATAACAATGCTGCATGAACCCTGTCATCACAATGCTCCATTACCACTGTCATCACAATGCTCCATGACCCCTGACAACACAATGATCCGGGACTCTTGTCATCAAAATGCTCCATGACACTTGTCATCACGATGATCCATGCCCTTGCCATCCCAATGCTCCATGACCTCTGTAATCACAATGCTCCATGACGCTTGTCATCACAGTGCTCCATGACACTTGTCATCAAAATGCTCCATGCCTTTGTCAGCAAAATGTTTCATGACATTGTCATCACAATGCTCCATGCACTTGTCATCACAATACTCCATTCCCATTGTCAACAAAATCCTCGGTGAAACTTGGGTTCACATTTCTTCATGCCCTTGTCATTACAATGCTCCATGCCCATTGAAATGAAAATGATCCATGACATCTGTCATCACAATGCTACAAACCCTTCTGATCACAATATTCCATAACACTTGTCATCACAACGCTCCATGATGCCTGTCATTACAATGTTGCATGAACATTGTCTTCACAATGCTAAGTACACTTGTCAACACAATGCTCCCTGACACTTGTCGTCAGAATGTTCCTTGAACCCTGTAATGAAAAGGCTCAATGCCTTTTTCATAACAATGCTCCATGCCCTTTTCATCACAATGCTCCATGCCAGTGTCATCACAATGATCCATGACACCTGTCATCAAAATGCTCTATTTCCCTTGTCATTACAGTGCTCCATTACGCTCGTCATCACAATTATCCATGACCTTCTCATCACAATGCTCCACGGTCTTACAATCACAATGCTCAATTCCCTGGTAATCACAGTGCTCCATGTCCCTTCTCAACACATTTCTCCACGTCCATGTCATCACAATGCTCCATGAAACTTATCGTCACAAAGTTACATGCTATGGTCATCACAATTATACATGCACTTGTCATCACAATGCTCCGTGACACCTGTCATAGCAAGTTCCGTGTGCTTGTCATCACAATGTTTCACGAAGTTGGCATCAAAATTCTCAATTTCTCTACTCATCAAAATGCTCCATGCCCTTGTCATCATAATGCTCCATGACACTTCTCATCACAATGCTCCAAGCGCTGGTCATCACAATGCTCCATTACCTTTTTCATCACAGTCCTCCATGACACATGTCATCACAATGCTCCATGCCATTGTCATCACAATGAACCATGACATAGGTCATCACAATGCTCCCTGACAATTGACTTCACATTACTCCATGACCTTTTCTTCACAGTGCTCCATGCCCTTGTCATCACATTGTGCAATGCCCACAGTCATCACAATAATGCATGAAATTTTTCAGACCGATGCACCATGCCCCTCTCATCGCAATGCTCCATGCACTTGTCAACACAATGCTCCATGACACCTGTCATCACAATGCTCCGTGACTCAAGTCATCACAGTGCTTCAAGACTTTGTCATCACAATGGTCCATGCCCTGGTCATCACAAAGCTCCATGATGCATGTCATCAGAATGCTCCTTGGACATCTCTCACAATGCTCCATGCCCTTGTAATCACAATGCTCCAAGACCCCTGTAATCACAATGCTCCATGCCCCTTTTCATCAGAATGCTCCATGAGACTTCTCATCACAAGGCTCCATGGTCTTCTCATCAGAGTGCTCCAGGACCTTGTCATCACAATACTCTATGACCCCTTTCATCAGAATACTCCATGAACGTTTTCAGCTCAATGCTCCATGATTTTCTCATCACAATGTTCCATGACCCCTGTCATCACAATGCTCCATGACACCTGTCATCACAATGCTCCAGGCCCCTTGTCATTACAGTTCTCCATGACGCCCGTCATCACAATTATCCATGGTCTTCTCATCACAATGCTCCACAGTCTTTCCATCACAATGCTCCCTGACACTTCTCATCAAAATGTTCCATGACCTTTGTCATCACAATGCTCAATACACTTGTCATCTCAATGCTCCCTGACACTTGTCGTCAGTATGCTTCTTGAACCCTGTCATGACAATGCTCCATGCCTTTTTCATCAAAATGATCCATGCGCTTTTCATCACAATGCTCCAAGACCCCAGTAATCACAGTGCTGCATGCCCCTGTCATCACAAAGCTCCATGACCCATATCATCAGAATGCTCCATGGCCTTCTGAACACCATGCTCCATGCACTTGTCATCACACTGCTCCCTGACACTTGTCTTCAGAATGCTCCATGAACCCTGTCATTAAAAGGCTCCATGGCTTTTTCATCAGAATGCTCCATGACCATTCATCAATATGCTCCATCCCATTGTCATAACAATACTCCACAAGCTTGTCATCAGAATGCTCCAGGACGCATGTCATCACAATACTCCATGACCCCTGTCATCACAATGCTCCATTACACCTGTCATCACAATGCTCCATTCCCCTTGTCATTACAGTGCTCCATGATGATCGTCATCACAATTATCCATGGCCTTCTCATCACAATGCTGCACAGTCTTGCCATCACAATGCTCCCTGCCCTGCTCATCACAATGCCCCATGTCCCTTGTTATCACAATTCTCCTCGTCCTTGTCATCACAATACTCAATGACACTTCTCATCACAATGTTACATGCTCTTGTCTTCACAATTCTCCATGCACTTTTCATTGCAATGCTCCATGTCCCCTGTCATAGCAAGCTCCGTGCACTTGTCATCACAATGCTTCACGACGTTGGTATCAAAATTCTTAATGGCCCTTGTCATCACAATCCTACCTGACACTTGGCATCACAATGCTCCATTACATTTTTCATCACAATCCTCCATGACACTTGGCATCACAATGCTCCACGCCATTGTCATCACAATGCACCATGACATATGTCATCACAGTGCTCCCTGACACCTGTCTTCACAGTACTACATGACCTTGTTTTAAAAATGTTCCATGACCTTGTCATCACAATGTGCCATGCCCACCGTCATAGCAATAATCCTTGAAACTTGTCAGACCAATTCTCCATGACCCGGTCATCACAATGCTCCATGCCCTTGTAATCACAATGCTCTATGACACCTCACATCATAATGCTCCGTGATTCCAGTCATCACAATGCTTTATGACCTTTGTCATCACAATGGTCCATTCCCGCGTCATGACAATGCTCTGTAACACTTGTCATCACAATGCTCCATGCCTTTGTCAGCACAATGCTCCATGAAACTTGTCATCACAATCCTATATGTGCTTCTCAGCACAATTCCCCAAGACACATGTCATCACAGTGTACCATGCACTTGTCATGCCAATGCTCCACAACCTTGTCATCACAATGCTCCATAAACATTGTCATCCCAATGCTCCATGCACTTCTCATGAAAATGCTCTCTCACCACTGATATCACAATGTTCCATCACTAGTCATCACAATACTCCCTCACCCCTGTCATCACAATATTCCATGACCCCTGTCATCCAAATGCTACATGCCCTTATCATCACAATGCTCCATGACCACTGACATCACAATGTTCCATTACCCCTGTCATCAAAATGCTCCCTGACACTTTTCATCAAATTGTTCCATGACCCTTTCATCACAATGCTCCCTGCCCTACTCATCACAATGCACCACACTCTTGTCATCAAAATGCTCCATGAACATTGTCAACACCAAGCCCCATGACACTTGTCATCACAATGCTCCATGACCTTGTCAGCACAGTCCTCCGTGACCCTTGTCATCACAATGCTCCAAGTCCTTGTCATCACAATGCTCCATTACATCTGTCATCACAAACCTCCATGACAATTGGCCTCACAATGCTCCATGGCATTGTCATCACAATCGGCCATGACTTATGTCTTCACAATGCTCCCAGACACCTGTCTTCACAATACTGCATGACCTTGCCATCACAATGCTCCATGCCCTTGTCATCACAATGAGCTATTCCCACTCTCATCGCAATAATGCATGAAACTTGTAAGACGAATTATCCATGCCCCTGTCATCAAAATGCTCCTTGCCCTTGTCATCACAATGTTCCATGAGACGTCATCACAATGCTCCGTGACTCCTGTCATCACAATGCTTCATGACCTTTCTCATCACTATGGTCCATGCCCTCGTCATCACAAGTCTCTGTGACTTTTGTCACCACAATGCTCCATGAACTTTTCATTACAATGCACTGTGACCCTTGTCATCACAATGCTCTATGCGTTTCTCAGCACAATGCTCCATGACTCTTGTCATCACAATGCTCCATGAGCTTTTTAGCACAATGCTCAATGACCCATGTCATCACAATGCACCATGTGCTTGTCATCACAATGCTCCACATCCTTGTCATCACAATGCTGCATAAACTTTGTCATCACAGTGCTCCATGCACTTCTCATCAAAATGCTCTCTCACCACTGATATCACAATGTTCCATCACTAGTCATCCCAATACTCCATCACCCCTGTCTTCACATTGTTGCATGACACCTGTCATCAAAATGCTACATGCACTTATCATCACAATGTTACATGCTCTTGTCATCACAATTCTCCATGCTCCTTGAAATCAAAATGATCTATGACCTGTCATCACAATGCTCCAAAACCTTGTGATCACAATGTTCCATAACCCTTGACATCACAATGATCCATGATGCCTGTTATCACAATACTCCATGCCATTGTCATCACAATGCTCCATGACCATCGTCATCACAATGCTCAATACACTTGTCATCACAATGCTCACTGACACTTGTTGTCAGAATGCTCCTTGAAACCTGTCATGAAAAGGCTCCATGCATTTTTCATCACAATGATCCATGCCATTTTCATCACAATGCTCCATGCCATTGTCATCACAATACTCCACAAGCTTATCATCAGAATGCTCCATGCCCTTGTCATCAAAATAATGCATGCCCACTGTCATCACAATAATCCATGAAACTTGTTAGACCAATTTTCCATGCCACTGTCATCACAATGTTCCATGCCCTTGTAATCACAAAGGTCCATGACGCATGTCATCATAATGCTACATTGCCTTCTCATCACAATGCTCCATGCCCTTGTCATCACAATGCTCCAAGACCAATTTAATCACAATTCTCCATGCCCCTTTTCATCTCAATGCTCCATGAACCCTGTCATCACAATGAACCATGCTCCTCATCATAATGCTTCATGCTATGGTCATCAAAATGAAATCAAAATGCTCCATGAACTCTGTCATCACAATGCTCCAAACACTTGTGATCACAATGTTCCATAACACTTGTCATTGCAACGCCCCATAACGCTCGTCATCACAATTATCCATGGTTTTCTCATTACAATGCTCCATGACCTTTGTCATCACAATGCTCAATTTACATGTCATCACAATGCTCCCTGACACTTGTCATCAGTATGCTCCTTGAACCCTGTCATAACAAGGCTCCATGCCTTTTCCATCACAATGATCCATGCCCTTTTCATCACAATGCTAAAAGACCCCTGTAATCACAATGCTCCATGCCCTTTTCATCACAATGCTCCATGACCCTTGTCATCACAATGCTCCAAGCCCTTGTAATCACAATCCTCCATGACACTTGGCATCACAATGCTCCATGCCATTGTCATCACAATGGACCTCCGCATATGTCATCACAGTGCTCCCTGACACCTGTCTTCACAATACTGTATCACCTTGTCATCACAATGCTCCATGCACTTGTCATCACAAAGCGCCATGCCCACTGTTATCACAATAATCCATAAAACTTCTCAGAGCTATGCTCTATGGCCCTGTCATCACAATGCTCCGTGCCCTTTTCATCACAGTGCTCCATGACCCCTGTCATCACAGTCCTCCTTGACTCCAGTCATAAAAATGATTCATGACGTTTGTCATCACAATGGTCCATGCCCTCTTCATCACAAGTCCCTGTGACCTTTGTCACCACAATGCTCCATGAACATTTGATCACAATGCTCCGTGACCCTTGTCATCACAATGCTCCATTCCTTCCTCAGCAGAATGCTCCATGACCATTGTCATCACAATGCTCCATGTGCTAATCAGAACAATGCTCCATAACTTATGTCATAACAATGTGTCATGCACTTGTCATCACAATGCTCCACAACCTTGTTATCACAACGCTCCATAAACATTGTCATCACAATGCTCCATAAACTTCTCATCAAAATGCTCTCTCACCACTGATATCACAATGTTCCATGACTAGTCATCACAATAGTACCTCACCCCTGTCATCACAATGTTCCATAACACCTGTCATCAAAATTCTCCATGACCCATTTCATCAAAATGCTCCATGAACCCTTTCATCACAATGTTCCATAACCCCTGTCATCAAAATGTTCGATGACACTTTTCATCAAATTGCTTCATGACCCTGTCATCACAATGCACGCTGCCCTTCTAATCACAATGCACGATGCACTTGTCATCAAAGTGCTCCATGACCTTTGTCATCACAAAGCTCCATGACCCTTTGCATCACAATGTTCCATGCCATTGTCATCACAATGCTTCATGAAGCCTCTCATAATATTTTTCCATGTCCTGGTCATCACAAACCTCCAAGACGCTTGTCATCAAAATGCTTGATGCCCTTCTCACCACAATGCTCCATGCCCTTGTCATTACAATCCTTCATGACCCATGTATCAGAGTGTTCCATGACCTGTCATCACAATGCTCTAAACCCTTGTGATCACAATGTTCCATAACACTTGACATCACAATGCTCCATGATGCCTGTCATCAAAATACTACATGCCCTTGTCATCACAATGATCCATGACCATTTTCATCACAATGCTCAACACACTAGTCATCACAATGCTCCCTGACACTTGTTGTCAGAATGCTCCTTTAAATCTGTCATGAAAAGGCTACATGCATTTTTCATCACAATGATCCATGCCCTTTTCATCACAATGCTCCATGTCATTGTCATCACAATACTCCACAAGCTTATCATCAGAATGCTCCATGACCCCTGTCATCACAATGTTCCATGACCTCTGTCATCACAATGCTCCATGACGCCTGTCATTAGAATGCTCCATGCCCCTTGTCATTACAGTGCTCCATGATGCTCGTCATCACAGTTATCCATTTTTCTTCTCATCACAGTGCTCCATGGTCTTTTGATCACAATGCTCCATTCCCTGGTCATAACAATGCTGCATGTACCTTGTCATCACAATTCTCCACGTTCTTGTCATCACAATGCTCCATGACACTTCTCATCACAATTTTACATGCTCTTGTCATCACAATTCTCCATGCACCTGTCATCGAAATGTCCCATGACACCTGTCATAGCAAGATCCATGGCTTTGTCATCAAAATGCTTCATACCTTGTCATCAAAATTCTCAATGCCCGTTTTCATCACAATGCTCCATGACCCCTGTATCACAATGCTCCAAGCCCTTGTCATCACAATGCTCCATTACCTTTGTCATCACAATCCTCCATGACACTTGGCGTCACAATGCTCCATGCCCTTGTCATCACAATTCGCCATGCCCACTGTCATCACAATGATCCATAAAACTTGTTACACCAATTTTCCATGCCACTGTCTTCACAACGCTCCATGCCTTTGTCATCACAAAACTACATGACGCATGTCATCAGAATGCTCCATTGCCTTCTCATCAAAATGCTCCATGCCCTTGTCATCATAATGCTCCAAATCCACTTTAATCACAATGCTCCTGGCCACTTTTCATCTCAATTCTCCATGAACCCTGTCATGACAATGCACCATGCCCATCATCATAATGCTACATGCTATTTTCATCACAATGAAATCAAAATGCTCCATGAACCCTCTCATGACAATGCACCATGCCCATCATCATAATGCTACATGCTATTTTCATCACAATGAAATCAAAATGCTCCATGACCTCTGTCATCACCATGCTCCAAACCCTGGTGATCACAATTTTGCATAACACATGTCATCACAACGCCCCATGACGCTCATCATGACAATTATCCATGGTTTTCTCATCACAATGCTCCATGACCTTTGTCATCACAATGCTCAATACACTTGTCATCACAATTCTCCTTGATCCTTGTCATCACAATACTCCATGAATATTTTCAGCCCAATGTTCCATGACCTTCTCATCACAATGCTCCATGACCCTTGCCATCACAATGCTCCATGACCCCTCTCATCACAATGCTCCATGACCCTTGTCATCACAATGTTCCAAGCCCTTGTCATCAAAATGCTCCATTACCTTTGTCATCACAATCTTCCATGACACGTGGTATCACAATGCTCCATGCCATTGTCATCACAATGGACAATGACATATGTCATCACAATGCTCCCTGACACCTCTCTTCACAATACTCCATGACTTTGTCATCACAATGTTCGATGCCCTTGTCATCACAATGTGCCATGCCCACTCTCATCAGAATAATCCATGAAACTTGTCAGACAAATGTTCCATGCCACTGTCATCACAATGCTCCATGCCCGTGTCATCACAATGCTCCATTACCCATGTCATCAAAATGCTCCATGACTCCAGTCATCACAATGCTTCATGACTTTTGTCATCACAATGCTCCATGCCCACTGTCATCACAATAATCCATGAAACTTTTCAGACCAATTGTCCATGCCCCCGGCACACAAGGCTCTGTGATCTTTGTCACCACAATGCTCCATGAATATTTCATCACAATGCTCTGTGTCCCTTGTCATCACCATGCTCCATGCCTTTGTCAGCACAATGCTCCATGACACTTGTCATCAAAATGCTCCATGCGCTTTTCAGCACAATGCTCCATGACCCCTGCCATCACAATGCTCCGTGACTCCAATCATCACAGTGCTTCATTACCTTTGTCAACACAGTGGTCCATGCCCTCTTCACACAAGGCTCTGTGACCTTTGTCATCACAATGCTCCATGCGCACTGTCATTACAATAATCCATGAAACTTGTCAGACAAATGTTACATGCCCCTGCCATCACATTGCTCCGTGCCCTTGTCATCACAATGCTACATGACCCCTGACATCACAATGTTCCATAAACCCTGTCACAAAATGCTCCATGACCCATTTTATCACAATGCTTCATGACCCCTGACATCACAATGTTCCATAACGCCTGTCATCAAAATATTCCATGACGCATTTAATCAAATTGCTCCATGACCCTGTCATCACAATGCTCCCGGCCCTTCTCATCACAATGCACCACGCACTTGTCATTAAAATGCCCAAAGACATTTTTCATCACAAAGCTCCGTGACACTTGGCATCACAATGCTCCATGCCATTGTCATCACAATGCTCAATGAAATCTCTCATCACATTGCTCCATGCCCTTGTCATCACAATGCTCAATTACACCTGTCATAACAATGCTCCATGACCCCTGCCATCACAATGTTCCACGGCCTTGTCATCACAAGGCTCCATGACCCTTGTCATCACAAGGCTCCAAGACCTCTGTAATCACAATTCTCCATGCCCCTTTTCATCTCAAATCTCCAACAACCCTGTCATCACAATGAACCATGTCCATCATCATAATGATTCATGCTATTGTCATCACTATGAAATCAAAATGCTCCATGTCCTCTGTCATCACAAAGCTGCAAACCCTTCTGATGACAATGTTCCATGACACTTGTCATCACATGCCCCATGACGCTCGTCATCACAATTATGCAAGGTCTTCTTATCACAATGCTTCATGACCTTTGTCAACACAATGCTCAATACACTTGTCATCACAATCCTCCCTGACACTTTTCATCACTATGCTCCTTGAACACTGTCATGACAAGGCTCCCTGCAATTTTCATCACAATGATGCATTCCCTTTTCTTCACAATGCTCCAAGACCCCTGTTATCACAATGCTCCATGACTCCAGTCATCACAATGCTTCATGACATTTGTCATCACAATGGTCCATGACCTCGTTACACAAAGCTCTGTGACCTTTGTCACCACAATGCTCCATGAAATTTTTATCACAATGCTCTGTGACCCTTGTCATCACAAAACTCCATGCCTTTGTCAGCACAATGCTCCATGACCCTTGTCATCACAATGCTCGATGCACGTGTCAGCACAATGCTCCATAACTCATGTCATCACAATTCGCCATGCACTTGTCATCACAATGCTCAACATCCTTGTCATCAAAATGCTCCATAAACCTTGTCATCACAATGCTCCATGCACTTATCAAAATGCTGTCTCACCACTGATATCTCAATGTTCCACCACTAGACATCACAATACTCCCTCAAACCTGTCATCAAAATTTTCCATTACCCGTGTCATCACAATGCTCCATGACAACTGACATCACAAAGTTCCATAACCCCTGTAATCAAAATATTCCATGACCCTTTTCAACAAATTGCTCCATGACCCTGTCATCACAATGCTCCCTGCCCTTCTCATCACAATGCACCAGGCCCTTTTCATCAAAATGCTACATGACATTTGTCATCACAAAGCTCCCTGACCCTTGGCATCACAATGCTCCATTCCATGATCATCACAATACTCCATGGACCCTCTCATCACATTGCTCCATGCACTTGTCATCCCAAATCTCCATGACGCTTGTCAACACAATGCTCGATGCCCTTCTCATCACAATGCTCCATGCTATTGTCATTACAAGCCTGCATGATCTATGTATCACAGTGTTCCGTGCCCTTGTCATCACACAGCTCCATGCCCACTCTCTTCACAATAATGCATGAAACTTTTCAGACCATTGCCCCATGTCCTTGTCATCACAATGCTCCATTACCCCTTTCATAACAATGCTCCATGTCCCCTGCCGTCACAAGATTCCACGGTCTTGTCATCACAAGCCTCCATGACCCTTGTCATCACAATGCTCCAAGACCCCTGTAATCACAAATCTCGATGCCCTTGTCATCACAAAGCTCCATGACGCATGTCATCAGAATGCTCCATGGCCTTCTCCTCACAGTGCTCCATGCCCTTGTCATCACAATGCTCCAACACCCCTGTAATCACAATGCTCCATGCCCCTTTTCATCTCAATGCTCCATAAACCCTGTCATCACAATGCACCGTGCCCATCACCATAATATTTCATGCTTTTGTCCTCACAATGAAATCAAAATGCTCAATGACGCCTGTCGTTATAATGCACCAAATCCTTGTGATCACAATGTTCCATAACACTTGTCATCACAATGCCCCATGACGCAGGTCAACACAATTATCCATGGTCCTCTCTCACAATGCTCCAAGCCCTTGTCATCAGAATGCTCCATTACATTTGTCATCACAATCCTCCATGACACTTGGCTTCACAGTGCTCCATGCCATTGTCATCACAATGCACCATGACATATATCATCACAATGCTCCCTGACACCTGTCCTCACCATACTCAATGACCTGGTCATATCAATGCTCCATGCCACTGTCATCACAGTGCGCCATGCCCACTATCATCACAATAATCAATGAAAGTTGTCAGACCAATGCTCCATGCTCCTGTCATCACAATGCTCCATGCCCTTGTCATCACAATGGTCCGTGACTCCAGTCATCACAATGCTTCATGACCTTTGTCCTCACAGTGGTCCATAACCTCGTCATCACAGGACTCTGTGAACTTTGTCACCATAATGCTCCATGAACTTTTCATCACAATGCTCTGTGACCCTTGTCATCACAATGCTCCATGCCTTTGTCAGCAGAGTGCTCCATGACACTTGTCATCACAGTGGCCCATGGGCTTGTCAGAACAATGCTCCATGACCCATGTCATCACAATGTGCCATGCACTTGTCATCACAATATTCCACAACTTTGTCATCACAATACTCTATAACCCTTGTCATCACAAAGCTCCATGCACTTCTCATCAAAATGCTCTTTCACCGCTGATATCAAAATGTTCCATCACTAGTCATTACAATACTCCCTCACGCCTGTCATGACAATGTTCGACGTACTTGTCATCACAATGCACCATTCCCAATGTCATTGCAGTAATCCATGAAACTTGTAAGATCAATGTTCCATGCCCCTGTCTTCACAATTCTCCATGCACTTGTCTTCACAATGCTCCATGACCCGTCATCACAATGCTCCATGACCCCTTTCATCACAATGCTCCATGCTCCTTGAAATCAAAATGATCCATGACCTCTGTTATCACAATGCTCCAAACCTTTGTGATCACATTGTTCCACAACACTTGTCATCACAACGCTCCATGATGCCTGTCACCACAATACTCCATGCCCGTGTCATCATAATGCTCCATGAGCTTTGTCATCACAATGTTCAATACACTTGTCATCACAATACTCCGTGACATTTGTCGTCAGAATGCTCCTTGAACCCTGTCATGAAAAGGCACCATGCCTTTTTCATCACAATGCTCCATGCCCTGTTCATCACAATGATCCATGCCATTGTCACCACAATACTCCACAAGCTTGTCATCATTATGTGGCATGACCCTTGTCATCACAATGCTCCCTGACCCCTGTCATCACAATGCTCCGTGACTCCAGTCATCACAATGCTTCATGATCTTTGTCATCACAATGGTCCATGCCCTAGTCATCACAAGGCTCTGTGACATTTGTCACCACAATGCTCCATGAACTTTTCATCATAATGGTCTGTGACCGTTGTCATCACAATGCTCCATGCCTTTCTCAGCACAATGCTCCATTACCCTTGTCATCACAATGCTCCATGCCCTTGTCAGCACAGTGCTCCATGACCCTTGTCATCACAATGCTCCATGCGCTTGTCATCAAAATGCTCCATTACCTTTGTCATCACAATCCTCCATGACACTTGGCATCACAATGCTCCATGGCATTGTCATCACAATGGGCCATGACATATGTCTTCACAATGCTCCCAGACACCTGTCATCACCATAATGCATGAGCTTGTCATTACAATGCTCCATGCCCTTTTCATCACAATCTGCCATTCCCACTGTCATCGCAATAATCCATGAAACTTGTAAGACCAATATTCCATGCCCCTGTCATCACAATGCTGCATGCCCTTGTCATCACAATGCTCCATGACACGTCATCACAATGCTCCGTGACTCCTGTCATCAAATTGCTTCATGACCTTTCTCAACACAATGGTCAATGCCCTCGTCATCACAAGTCTCTGTGACCTTTGTCACCACAATGCTCCATGAACTTTTCATCACAATGCTCCGTGACCCTTGTCATCACAATGCTCCATGCGCTTGTCATCAAAATGCTCCATGATATTTGTCATCACCAAGCTCCATGACCCTTGGCATTACAATGCTCCATGCGCTTGTCATCAAAATGCTCCATGATCTTTGTCATCACCAAGCTCCATGACCCTTGGCATCAGAATGATCCATGCCATTGTCATCACAATGCTTCCTGAAGCCTCTCATCACATTGCTTCCATGTCCTTATCATCACAAAACTCCACGATGATTGTCATCAAAATGCACGATTCCCTTCTCATCACAATGTTCCATGCCCTTGTCAATACAATTCTCCATGACTCATGTATCACAGTGTTCCTTTCCCTTGTCATCATAATGCTCCATGCCCACTCTCATCACAATAATACATGAAAAGTTTCAGACCAATGCTCCATAAACTTGTAATCACAATGCTCCATTACCCCTGTCATGACAATGCTCCATAACCCCTGCCATCACAATGTTCCACGGCCTTGTCATCACAAGGCTCCATAACTCTTGTCATTACAATGATCCAAGACCCCTGTAATCACAATGCTCCATGCCGTTGTCATCACACAGCTCAATGACGCATGTCATCAGAATGCTCCATGGCTTTCTCATCACAATGCTCCATACCGTTGCCATCACAATATTCCATTACCCCTATCTTAACAATGCTCCATGACTACTGTCATAATGATGTTCCACGGCCTTGTCATCACAATGCTCCATGAACCCTGTCATCACAATGCTCCGTGACTCCAGTCATCACAGTGCTTCATGAACTTTGTCATCACAATGGTCCATGGCCTCATCATCACAATTCTCTGTGACCTTTGTCACCACAATTCTCCATGAACTTTTCATCACAATGCTCTCTGACCATTGTCATCACAATGCTCTATGCCTTTCTCAGCACAATGCTCCATGACCCTTGTCATCACAATGCTCCATGTGCTTCTCAGCGCATTGCTCCATGACACATGTTATCAAAATGTGCCATGCGCGTGTCATCACTGTGCTCCACAACATTGTCATCACAATGCTCCATAAACCTTGTCATCAATATGCTCCAGGCACTTCTCAACCAAATGCTCTCTCACAACTGATATCACTATGTTCCATCACAAGTCATCACAATACTCCCTCACCCCTCTCATCACAATGTTCCATGACCCCTGTCATAACATTTCTGCATGCACTTTTCATCACAATGTTCGATGACCCCTGACATCACAATTTTCCATAACCCCTGTCATCAAAATCTTCCATGACCTTTTTAATCAAATTCTTCCATGACCCTGTCATCACAATGCTCCCTTCCCTTCACAACAAAATGCACCACGAATTTGTCATCAAAATGCTCCATGACATTTGTTGTCACACATCTCCATGACAATTTGCATCACAGTGTTCCATGTCATTGTCATCACAATGCTCCATGAACCCTCTCATCACATTGTTCCATGCCCTTGTCATCACAAAGCTCCATGACGCTTGCCATCACAATGCTCCATGCCCTTCTCATCACAATGCTCCATGTTCTTGTCATTATAATCCCCCATGACCCATGTATCACAGTGTTCTGTGCCCTTGTCATCAGAATGTTCAATGCCCACTCTCATCACAATAATCCATGAAACTTTTCAGACCAATGCTCCATGCCCTAGTCATCACAGTGCTCCATTACACCTGTCATAACAATGCTCCATGACCCCTGCTATCACAATGATCCACGGCATTTTAATCACAAGGCTCCATGACTCTTGTCATCAAAATGCTCCAAGACCCCTGTAATCACAATGCTCCATGCCCTTTTCATCAAAAAACCTCCTTTACGCATGTCATCAGAATGCTCCATGGCCTTCTCATCACAATGTTCCATGCCCTTTTCATCATAATGCTCCAAGACCCCTGTATTCACAATGCTCCATGCCCTTGTCATCAAAAAGCTCCATGACGCATGTCATCAGAATGCTCCTTGGCCTTCTCCTCACAATGCTCCATGCCCTTGTCATCACAATGTTCCAAGACCCCTGTAAACACAATGCCCCATGCCTCTTTTCATCAGTATGGTCCGTGAGATTTGTCATCACAAGGCTCCATGGTCTTCTCAACACAATGCTCCAGGACTTTGTCATCACAATGCTTCACGACCTTCTCATCAATATTCTAAATGGCCCTTGTGATCATAATGTTCCAAGCCTTAATCATCACAATGCCCCATTATCTTTGTCATCACATTCCTCCATGACACTTGGCATCACAATGCCCCACGCCATTGTCATTGCAATGGATCATGACATATGTCATCACAATGCTCCCTGACACCTGTCTTCACAATACTCCATGACCTTTTCATCACAATGCTCCATGCCCTTGTCACCACAATCCGCCATGCCGAATGTCATCACAATATTCCATGAAATTTGTCAGACCAATGCTCCATGCCCTTGTCATCACAATGCTCCATGCCCTTGTCATCACAATTCTCCATGACCCCGCACATCATAATTCTCCGTGAACACAGTCATCACAATGCTTTATGACATTTGTCATCACAATGGTCCATTCCCTCATCATCACAGTTCTCTGTAACACGTTTCATCACAATGCTCCATGCCTTTGTCAGCATAATGCTCCATGACCCTTGTCATCACAATGATCCATGCGCTTGTCAGCACAATGCTCCACAACCTTATCATCACAATGCTCCATTAAACTTGTCATCAAAATGCTCCTTGCACTTCTCATCTAAATGCTCTCTCACCACTGATATCACAATGTTCCTTTACTACTCATCACAATACTCCCTCACCCCTTTCATCACAATGTTCCATGACCCCTATCATCAAAATGATACATGCCCTTATCATCATAATGCTCAATGACCACTGACATCACAATGTTCCATAAACCTGTCATGAAAAAGTTCCCTGTCGATTTTCATCAAATTGCTCCATCACCCTGTCATCACAATGCTCCCTGCCCTTCTCATCACAATGCACAACGCTCTTGTCATCAAAATGCTCCATGAACTCTGTCATCACAAACTCCATGACCCTTGGCATCACAATGCACCATGCCATTGTCATCACAATGCTCCATGAAACCTATCATCACTTTGTTCCTTGCTCTTGTCATCACAAAGCTCCATGATGCTTGTCATCATAATGCTCGATGCCTTTCTCATCACAATGATCCATGCCCTTGTCATTACAATCCTCCATGACCCATGTATCACCGTCGTTCTGTGCCCTTGTCATCACAATGCTCCATGCCCACTCTCATCACAATAATCCATGAAACTTTTCAAACCAATACTCCATGCCCTTGTCATCAAAATGCTCCATTACACCTGTCATAACTATGCTCCATGACCACTGCCATCACAATGTTCCACGGTTTGTCATCACAAGGCTCCATGACCCTTGTCATAACAATACTCCAAGACCCCTGTAATCACAATGCTCCATGCCCCTTTTCATCAGAATGCTCCATGAGACTTGTCATCACAATGCTCCATGGTCTTCTTATCACAATGCTCCAGGACATTGTCATCCCAATGCTCCATTCCCTTGTCATCACAATGCTCCATGAGCCCTGCCATCACAATACTCAAGGAATATTGTCAGCTCAGTGCTCCATGAAATTCTCATCACAATGCTCCATGACCCCTGTATTCACAATTCTCCATGACCACTGTCATCACAAAGCTCCATGACACCAGACAACACAATGATCTGGGAATCTTGTCATTGAAATGCTCCATGACCCTTGTCATCACATTGATCCATGCCCTTGCCGTCCCAATGCTCCATGACCCCTGTAATCACAATGCTCCATGACGCTTGTCATCACAATGCTCCATGACACTTGTCATCAAAATGCTCCATACATTTGTCAGCAAAATGCTACATGACCTTGTCATCACAATGCTGCATGCGCTTCTCATCACAATACTCCATTCCCATTGTCATCAAAATCCTCCATGAACCTTGGGTTCACATTGCTTCATGCCCTTGTCATCACAATGATCCATGCTCCTTGAAATGAAAATGATACATGATTTCTGTCATCACAATGCTCCAAAGCCTTGTGATCACAATGTTCGTAACACTTGTCATCATAACGCTCCATGATGCCTGTCATCACAATGCTCCATGAAATTTGTCATCACAATGCTCAATACACTTGTCATCACAATGCTCCCTGAGACTTGTCATCAGAATGCTCCTTGAACACTGTCATGAAAAGGCTCCATGCCTTTTTCATCACAATGCTCCATGCCCTTTTCATCAAAATGCTCCATGCCATTGTCATCACATTACTCCACAAGATTGTCATCAGAATGGTCCATGACACTTGTCATCACAATGATCCATGACACCTGTCATCACAATGCTCCATGCCCCTTGTCATTACAGTGCTCCATGACGATCCTCATCACAATTATCCGTGGTCTTCTCATGACAATGCTCCACGGTCTTGTCATCCCAATGCTCCATGCCCTGGTCATCACAATTCTACATGTCCTTTTCATCAAAATGCTCCATGACACTTCTCATCAAAATGTTACATGCTCTTCTCAATACAATTCTCCATGCACTTGTCATCGCAATGCTCCATGACCCCTGTCATAGGAAGCTCCATGCGCTTGTCATCACAATGCTTCACGACCTTGTCATCAAAATTCTCAAAGTCCCTTGTCATCACAATGCTCCAAGATGTTGTCATCACAATGCTTCAAGACCTTGTCATCACGAAGCTCCAAGCCCTTGTCATCACAATGCTCCATTACCGTTGTCATCACAATCCTCCATGACACTTGGCATTCCAATGCCCCATGCACTTCTCATCACAATGGACCATGACATATGTCATCCCAATACTCCCTGACACCTGTCTTCACAATACTGTATGACCTTGTCATCACAATGCTCCATGCCCTTGTAATCACAATGTGCCATGCCCACTGTCATCACAATAATCCATAAAACTTGTCAGAGCAATGCTCTATGCCCATGTCATCACAATGCTCCATTCCCGTGTCATCACAATGCTCCGTGACTCCAGTGATCACAGTGCTTTATGAACTTTGTCATCACAGTGGTCCAAGCTTTCATCATCACAAGTCTCTGTGACATTGTCACCACAATGCTCCATGAACTTTTCATCAAAATGCTCTCTGACACTGGTCATCACCATATTCTATGCCTTCCTAAGCACAATGCTCCCTGACCCTTGTCATAAGAGTGCTCCATGTGCTTGTCAGCACATTGCTCCATGTCCCATGTTATCACAATGCGCCATGCTCTTGTCTTCAAAATGTAACCAAGTTGAGGTTCTTGTAAGCAGCGCAGCCCTAAATTTTGGGGTGCTCTGTCTTTTTATTTTCAGTTTTCCGAAGGTATATTCCCTAGACTGGAAGTGCACTTGGCTCTGTAGCTCTGTTGTTTAATTGTTTTTGGCATCACATTGCACTCCTCCAGATAGGCGGTTGGCAATTTACATCCTGCCCATCAGCATATCTAGGCTCCCTGTTCTCCAGGGCCTGTCTTGCCTTTCTGGTTTTTACACATTTTGTGGATGTCCCTATTGACCGCTGGGGAGTGATACTTCTGTGTACTGCAGAATTGCATTGCCCGCTGGCTTGCTTGGCCAAAAAGGGCGTATACGTTTCCTCCTGAATATATTCAGGAGGAAAAGCATACGCCCTTTTTGGGCAAGTGCATCATTGTCGAAATTGTGCCCCTCTTCCTGTGCTTTAAAGGCGATTCCAATGTACCTCTTGCAATCTGTTTCCTGATATTCTGGCTCACTTTCAAGTCCACCTTGTTGCCTTCCCTCAACAGATTTTTGGACGATAGTTGCCCTTTATTACTCTGCCAGTTTGTGAATTGCCATGCCCCTGAGCTCCATTTTTCAAGTCGTTTTTTGTGAGCTGACCACAAGTCCAAAATTTTGGTTCAGGACCTATACTGGTTCCCGGCGGATGGCTGAGACTTTGGTTAATTCTTCTTTCTGCCGGGAAATTAGAGTGACATGTGCCCATCCAAATGCCTAACAGCTACTCTCTCATTGGTTCTCCATCTTTCCTTTCATCCTCTGCCTAATTTGCAACCTGTGAGAACCAGGTGGTTAAGGGGCTGTCTCTCCAAGTTGGGAGATTGATAGTAAAGCAGTTGGAAATTCAAACCGAAGCACCAAGAGAGGGACTATTAGTTGAGTTTTAGAAACCTTTCATATTCACAGTGTGTCCATTCTTTTGGTTTCCCATACATGTTATAGCTGTAGTGATATTCCCTACAACCTGGAGAGTTGGGAACCTTGGAATGTGTGCCACGCATTATTGCTTTAAATGGTCTGCATTTGCTGACCCAATCTCACCAATCCTCTCAGTCCCAAGTGTCCAGCCTTATGCCACATCCAGCTGTCGTTTTAGATAGGGTCATTCCAGGTTTCATCAGAGCCCCTGAAGGATTTGTAAAGAATTTCCCTGTTTTTTTGTTTTGTTTTTGAAATTCCTTTTTATAGTGTGTTTGAGCTGATTCTCACTGCCATGTTTAAGCCTGTCTAGACACAGTTGATTCCCTTACGGATACATATCAATACATAGGTGTTAATATTCTTACTAGTCAGATATATTCCTCTGCAGGAAATATTGGGTTTTGAATCCCTTTCACTGAGTAAGTTGTAGGACTTGTATAATCCGTAGTTGCTTTTTGGAACGGTACATGTACTGATATCAAACTCTGGTTTTATGCATCACCCCACCTCTCCTTCCCCCTTAAGCAGGCATAAGAGTCTTTTCTAAATGTGAGACTCTGTTATATTTCCTAACTCAGTTCATGTGTAGCCATGTTTACAGGACCTTCATAAGTGATATCTTATGATAAGTTACTTTTTCTCTGTGACTTATTTCACTTAAAATCATCGAACCTGAATCCACTCATTTTGCTGCTACTGGCCTTATGACATTGATTTCATGGATGAGGGATATTCCATCCTATGAAAGTAACACAATTTCTTAAACCATTTTTGTATTTCTTGGGATATTTAAGGTGTATCCAAGTTGAGGTTATTGTAAGCAGTGCAGCCCTAAATTTTGTGGTGGATCTGTCTTTTTGATTTTCAGTTTTCCCAAGGTATATTCCCTAGACTGGAAGTGCCCTTGGCTCTGTAGCTCTGTTGTTTACTTGTTTTAGGGAACATAATGCACTCCTCCAGAGAGGCAGTTGGCAATTTACATCCCGCCCAACAGCATAACTAGGCTCCCTGTTCTCCAGGGCCTGTATTGCCTTTCTCGTCTTTACACATTTTGCGGATGTCCCTTTTGACAGGTGGGAAATGATACTTCTTTGTAGGGCAGATTTGCATTGCCGGCTTGCTTTCTTGGCCACAAAGGGCGTATGCGGTTTCTCCAGAATATATTCAGGAGAAAATGCATACGCCCTTTTTGAGCCAGTGCATCAGTGTGGAAGTTGTGCCCCTCTTCCAGTTCTTTAAAGGGGATTCCAATGAACCTCTTGAAATCTGTTTCCAGCTATTCTGGCTCACTTTCATTTCCGCCTCGTTGCCTTCCCTCAACAGATTTTTGGACGATAGTTGTCCTTTATTACTCTGCCAGTTTGTGAATTGCTGTGCCCCTGAGCTCCATTTTTCAACTCGTTTTATGTGAGCTGACGGCAGGTCCAAAAGTTTGGTTTAGGAACTCTACTGGATCCCGGCGGGTGGCTGAGACTTTGGCTAATTCTTCTACGTGCCGGGAAATTAGAGTGACATGTGCCCGTCCTAATGCCTAACAGCTAATCTCTCATTAGGGCTACCTCTTCCCTTTCATCCTCTGCCAAATTTGCAACCTGTGCGAACCAGGAGGTTAAAGGGGCTGTCTCTCCAAGTTGGGAGATTGATAGTAAAACAGTTGGAAATTCAAACCGGAGCACCAGGAGAGGGACTATTAGTTGAGTTTTAGAAACCTTTCGTATTCACTGTGTGTCCATTCTCTATGTTTCCCGTACATGTTATAGCTGTAGTAATATTACCTACAACCTGGAGAGTTGGGACCCTTGGAATGTGTGCCACACATTATTGCTTTAAATGGTCTGCATTTTCTCACCGAATGTCAACAATCCTCTCAGTCGCAAGTGTCCAGCCTTATGCCACATCCAGCTGTTGTTGTAAATAGGGTCATTCCAGGTTTCATCAGAACCCCTGAAGGAATTGTAAAGAATTTCCCTGTTTTTTTGTTTTGTTTCTGAATCTCATTTTTATAGTGGGTTTGAGCTGATTCTCACTGCCATGTTTTTGCCAGTCTATACACACATGATTCCCTTACGGAGACACATCAATACATAGGTTTTAAGATTCTTACTAGTCAGATATATTCCTCTTGGGAAATATGGGGTCTTGAGTCCCTTTCACTGAGGAAGGTGTAGTTCTTGTCTATTCCGAAGGTGGTTTTTGGAACGGTACCTGTACTAATATCACACTCTGGTTTATGCAGCACCCCACCTCTCCTTCCCCCTTAAGCAGGCATAAGAGTGTTTTCTAAATGTGAGACTCTGTTCTCTTTCCTTACTCAGTTCATGTGTAGCCATGTTTACAGTACCTTCATAAGTGATATCTTATGTTAAGTTTCTTTTTCTCTGTGACGTATTTCACTTAGAATCATCGTACCTGAATCCAATCCTTTTGCTGCTACTGGCCTTATGACATTGATTTCATGGCTGTGGGATATTCCATCTTACGTAAGTAACACAATTTCTTGATCCATTTTTGTCTTTCCTGGGATATTTAAGGTTTTACCCAAGTTGAGGTTCTTGTAAGCAGTGCAGCCCTAAATTTTGGGGTGGCTCTGTCTTATTGATTTTCAATATTCCCAAGGTATATTCCCTAGACTGGAAGTGCCCTTGGCTCTGTAGCTCTGTTGTTTACTTGTTTTAGGGAACACAATGCTCTCCTCCAGAGAGGCAGTTGGCAATTTACATCCTTCCCATCAGCATAAGTAGGCTCACTGTTCTCCAGGCCCTGTGTTGCCTTTCTGGTTTTTACACATTATACGGATGTCCCTTTTGACCAGTGGGAAGTGATACTTCTTTGTAGTGCACATTTGCATTGCCCGCTTGCTTGCTTGGCCAAAAAGGGCTTTTGCGTTTTCTCCTGATTATATTCAGGAGAATACGGATACGCCCTTTTTTAGCCAAGTGCATCACTGTCGAAGTTGTGTCCCTCTTCCTGTGCTTTAAAGGTGATTCAAATGTACCTATTGAAACCTGTTTCCTGCATTTCTGGTTCGCATTCAAGTCCGCCTCGTTGCCTTCCCTCAACAGATATTTGGACGATAGTTGTCCATTATTTCTCTGCCAGTTTGTGAGTTGCTGTGCCCCTGAGCTCCATTTTTCAACTCGTTTTTTGTGAGCTGACCGCAAGTCCAAAATTTTGGTTCAGGACCTATATTGGTTCCCGGATGGTGGCTGACACTTTGGTTAATTCTCCTTCCTGCCGGGAATTTAGAGTGACATGTGCCCGTCCAAATGCCTAAAAGCTACTCTCTCATTGGTTCTCCCTCTTCCCTTTCATCCTCTGCCAAATTGGCAATCTGAGCGAACCAGTAGGTTTGAGGGGCTGTCTCTCCAATTAGGGAGACTGATAGTAAAGCAGTTGGAAAGTCAAACCAGACAACCAGGAGAGGGAATATTAGTTGAGTTTTAGAAACCTTTCGTATTCACAGTGTGTCCATTCTCTAGGTTTCCTGTACAAGTTATAGCTGTAGTAATATTCCCTTAAACCTGGAGAGTTGGAACCTTTGGAATGTGTGCCAGGCATTATTGCTTTAAATTGTCTGCATTTGCTCACCCAATCTCACCAATCCTCTCAGTCCCAAGTGTCCACCCTTATGCCACATCCAGCTGTCGTTGTAGATAGGGTCATTCCGGGTTTCATCAGAGCCCCTGTAGGAATCGCAAAGAATTTCCCTGTTTTTTGTTGTGTTTTTGAAATTCCTTTTTATACTGAGTTTGTGCTGATTCTCACTGCCATGTTTATGCCCGTCTAGACACCCTTGATTCCCTTACGGAGACATATCAAACATTAGTTTTAAGAATCTTACTAGTCAGATATATTCCTCTGCGGGAAATATGGGTTTTTGAGTCCCTTTCACTGAGGAAGGTGTAGGTCTTGTCTATTCCGTAGTTGTTTTTTGGAACGGTACATGTACTAATATCAAACTCTCGTTTTATGCATCACCCCACCTCTCCTTCCCCCTTTAGCAGGCATAAGAGTGTTTTCTAAATGTGAGAATCTGTTCTCTTTCCTAACTCAGTTCATGTGTATCCAGCCATGTATAAAGGACCTTCATAAGTGTTATCTTATGATAAGTTCCTTTTTTCTGTGACTTATTTCACTTAGAATCAACGTACCTGAATCCACTCATTTTGCTGCTACTGGCCTTATGACATTGATTTCATGGCTGAGGGATATTCCATCTTACGTAAGTAACACAATATCTTGAACCATTTTTCTCTTTCCTGTGATATTTTAGGTTGACCCAAGTTGAGGTTCTTGTAAGCAGAGCAGCCCTAAATTTTGGGGTGGCTCTGTCTTATTGATTTTCAGTTTTCCCAAGGTATATTCCCTAGACTGGAAGTGCCCTTGGCTCTGTAGCTCTGTTGTTTACTTGCGTTAGGGAACACAATGCACTCCTCCAGAGAGGCAGTTGGCAATTTACATCCTGCCCTTCAGCATAAGTAGGCTCCCTGTTCTCCATGGCCTGTCTTGACTTTCTGGTTTTTTACACATTTTGCGGATGACCCTTTTGACCGTTGGGAAGTTATACTTCTTTGTAGTGCAGATTTGCATTGCCCGCTTGCTTGCTTGGCCAAAAAGCGCGTATGCGTTTTCTCCTGAATATATTCAGGAGAAAACACATACGCCCTATTCGGCCATGTGCATCATTGTCGAAGTTGTGCCCCTCTTCCTGTGCTTTAAAGGTGATTCCAATGTACCTCTTGAAATCTGTTTGCTGCAATTCTGGCTCACTTTCCATTCCGCCTCGTTGCCTTCCCTCAACAGATTTTTGGACTATAGTTGTCCATTATTACTCTGCCAGTTTGTGAATTGCTGTGCCCCTGAGCTCCATTTTTCAACTCGTTTTTTTGTGAGCTGACCGCAAGTCCAAAATTTTGGTTCACGACCTATATTGGTTCCTGGAGCGTGGCTGAGACTTTGGTTAATTCTCCTTCCTGTCGGGAAATTAGAGTGACATGTGCCCGTCTAAATGCCTAACAGCTACTCTCTCATTGGTTCTCCCTCTTCGCTAGCATTCTCTGCCAAATTGGCAACCTGTGAGAACCAATAGGTTAAAGGGGCTGTCTCTCCAATTTGGGACATTGATAGTAAAGCAGTTGGAAAGTCAAACCGGAGCACCAGGAGAGGGACTATTAGTTGAGTTTTAGAAACCTTTCGTATTCACAGTGTATCCATTCTCTAGGTATCCCGTACATGTTATAGATGTAGTAATATTCCCTTCAACCTGGAGAGTTGGGACCCTTGGAACGTGTGCCACGCATTTTTGCTTTAAATGGTCTGCATTTGCTCACCGAATCTCATCAATCCTCTCAGTCCCAAGTGTCCAGCCATATGCCACATTCAGCTGTCGTTGTAGATAGGGTCATTCCAGGTTTCATCAGAGCCCCTGTAGGAATTGAAAAGAATTTCCCTGTTTTTTGTTTTGTTTTTGAAATTCCTTTTTATAGTGGGTTTGAGCTGATTCTACCTGCCATGTTTATGCCAGTGTAGACACACTTGATTCCCTTACAGAGACATATCAATAAATAGGTTTTAAGATTCTCACTAGTCAGATATATTCCTCGGTGGGAAATATTGGTTTTGAGTCCCTTTCACTGTGGAAGGTGTATGTCTTGTATAACCCGTAGTTGGTTTTTGAACTGTATCTGTACTAATATCACACTTTGGTTTTATGCATCACCCCACTTCTCCTTCCCCCTTAAGCAGGAACAAGAGTGTTTTCTAAATGTGAGACTCTGTTCTCTTTCCTAACTCAGTTCATGTGTAGCCATGTTTACAGGACCGTCATAAGTGATATCTTATGTTTAGTTTCTTTTTCTCGGTGACTTATTTCACTTAGAATCATCGTACCTGAATCCACTCATTTTGCTGCTACTGGCCTTATGACATTGATTTCATGGCTGAGGGATATTCCATCTTACATCAGTAACACAATTTCTTGAACCATTTTTGTCTTTCCTGGGATATTTAAGGTGTACCTAAGTTGAGGTTCTTGTTAGCAGTGCAGCCCTAAATTTTGGGTGGCTCTGTCTTATTGATTTTTCGTTTTCCCGAGTTATATTCCCTAGACTGGAAGTGCCCTTGGCTCTGTAGCTCTGTTGATTACTTGTTTTAGGGAACACAATGCACTCCTCCAGAGAGGCAGTTGTCAATTTACATCCTGCCCATGAGCATAAGTAGGCTGCCTGTTCTCCAGGGCCGGTTGTGCCTTTTTGGTTTTACACATTTTGCGGATGTCCCTTTTGACCGGTGGGAAGTGACACTTCTTTGTAATGCAGATTTGCATTGCCCGCTGGCTTTCTTGGCCAAAAAGGGCGTATGCGTTTTCTCCTGAATATATTCAGGAGAAAACACATACGCTGTTTTTTGCCAAGTGCATCATTTTCAAAGTCGTGCCCCTCTTCCTGTGCTTTAAATGCAATTCCAATGTACCAGTTGAAATCTGTTTCCTGCTATTCTGGCTCGCTTTCAAGGTCGCCTCGTTGCCTTCCCTCAACAGATTTTTGGACGAGAGTTGTTTTTTATTACTCTGCCAGTTTCTGAATTGCTATGCATCTGAGATCCATTTTTCAATTCGTTTTTTGTGAGCTGACCGCAAGTCCCAAATATTGGTTCAGGACCTATACTGGTTCCCGGCGGTTGGCTGAGACTTTGGTTAATTCTTCTTCCTGCTGGGAAATTAGAGTGACATGTGCCATTCCAAATGCCTAACAGCTACTCTCTCATTGGTTCTCCCTCTTCCCTTTCATCCTCTGCCAAATTAGCAACCTGTGCGAACCAGGAGTATAAATGGGCTGTCTCTGCAATTTGGGAGATTGATAGTAAAGCTGTTGGAAATTCAAACCGGAGCACCAGGAGAGGGACTATTAGTTGAGTTTTAGAAACCTTTTGTATTCACAGTGTGTCCATTCTCTTGGTTTCCCTTACATGTTATAGCTGTAGTAATATTCCCTTCAACCTGGAGAGTTGGGACCCTTGGAATGTGTGCCATGCATTATTGCTTTAAATGGTCTGCATTGGCTCACCGAATCTCATCAATCCTCTCAGTCACAAGTGTCCAGCCTTATGCCACATCCAGCTGTCGTTGTAGATAGGGTCATTCCTGGTTTCATCAGAGCCCCTGTAGGAATTGTAAAGAACTTCCCTGTTTTTTTTTTTGTTTTTGAAATTCCGTTTTATAATGGGTTTGAGATGATTCACAGTGCCAAATTTATGCCAGTCTAGACAAACTTGATTCCCTTACAGAGACATATCAGTAGATTGGTTTTAAGATACTTACAAGTCAGATATATTCCTCTGTGGGAAATATGGGGTTTTGAGTCCCTTTCACTGAGGAAAGTGTAGGTCTTGTCTATTCCATAGTTGGTTTTTGGAACGGTACCTGTACTAATATCAAACTCTGGTTTTATGCATCACCCCACCTTTCCTTCAACCTTAAGCATGCACAAGAGTGTTTTCTGAATGTGAGACTCCGTTCTCTTTCCTAACTCAGTACATGTGTATCCAGCCATGTTTACAGGACCTTCATAAGTTATATCTTATAAGTTTCTTTTTCTCTGTGACGTATTTCACTTAGAATCATCGTACGTGAATCCACTCATTTTGCTGCTACTGGCCTTATGACATTGATTTCATGGCTGATGGGTATTCCATTGTACGTAAGTAACAAAATTTCTTGAACCATTTTTGTCTTTCCTGGTATATTTAAGGTGTACCCAAGTTGAGGTTCTTGTAAGCAGTGCAGCCCTAAATTTTGGTGTGGCTCTGTCTTATTGATTTTCAGTTTTCCCAAAGTATATTCCCTAGACTGGAAGTGTCATTGGCTCTGTAGCTCTGTTGTTAACTTGTTTTAGGGAACACAATGCACTCCTCCAGAGAGGCAGTTGGCAATTTACATCCTGCCCATCAGAATAACTAGGTTCCCTGTTCTCCAGTGCCTGACTTGCCTTTCTTGTTTTTACACATTTGTTGATTTCCCTTTTGACAGGTGGGAACTGATACTTCTTTGTAGTGCAGATTTGCATTGCCCGCTTGATTGCTTGGCCAAAAAGGGCGTATGCGTTTTCTCCTGAATATAATCTGGAGAAAACGCATACACCTTTATTGGCCAAGTGCATCATTGGCGATGTTGTGCACCTTTTCCTGTGCTTTAAAGATGATTCCAATGTACCTCTAGAAATCTATTTCCTGCTATTCTGGCTCGCTTTCAAGTCCGTCTCGTTGCCTTCTCTCAACAGATTTTTGAACGATAGTTGTCCTTTATTACGCTGCCAGTTTGTGAATTGCTCTGCCCCTGAGCTCCATTTTTAATCTCGTTTTTTATGAGCTGACCGCAAGTCCAAAATTTTGGTTCAGGACCTATACTGGTTCCCAGCAGGTGGCTGAGACTTTGGTTAATTCTTCTTCCTGTTAGGAAATTAGAGTGACATGTGCCCTTCCAAATGCCTAACAGCTACTCTCCCATTGTTTCTCCCTCTTCCCTTTCATCATCTGCCAAGTTGGCAACCTGTGCGAACCAGGAGATTAAAGGGGCTGTCTCTCCAAGTTGGGAGACTGATTTTAAAGGAGTTGGAATGTCAAACCGGAGAACCAGGAGAGGGACTATTAGTTGAGTTTTAGAAACCTTTTGTATTCACAGTGTGTCCATTCTCTAGGTTTCCCTTACATGTTATAGCTGTAGTAATATTCCCTTAAACATGGAGAGTTGGGACTCTTGGAATGTGTGCCACGCATTATTTCTTTAAATTGTCTGCATTTGCTCATCCAATCTCACCAATCCTCTCAGTCCCAAGTGTCCAGCCTTATGCCACATCGTGCTGTCGTTGTAGATAGAGTCATTCCAGGTTTCATCAGAGCCCCTGTAGGAATTGTAAAGAATTTCCCTTTTTTTTTTGTTTTGTTTTTGAAATTCCTTTTTATAGTGGGTTTGAGCTGATTCTCACTGCCATGTTTATGCCCGTCTAGACACACTTGATTCCCTTACGGAGACTTATCAATACATTGGTTTTAAGATTCTTACTAGTCAGATATATTCCTCTGTGGGAAATATGGGTTTTTGACTCCCTTTCACTGAGGAAGGCGTAGGTCTTGTCTATTCCGTAGTTGGTTTTTGGAACGGTACATGTACTAATATCAAACTCTGGTTTTATGCATCACCCCACCTCTCCTTCATCCCTTAAGCAGGCATAAGAGTGTTTTCTAAATGTGAGACTCTGCTTTTATTCCTAACTCAGTTCATGTGTAGCCATGTTTACAGGACCTTCATAAGTGATATCTTATGATAAGTTACTTTTTCTCTGTGACTTATTTCGCTTAGAATCATCGTACCTGAATCCACTCATTTTACTGCTTCTGGCCTTATGACACTGATTTCATGGCCAAGAGATATTCCATCTTACGTAAGTAACACAATATCTTGAACCATTTTTGACTTTCCTGGGATATTTTAGGTGGAACCAAGTTGAGGTTCTTGTAAGCAGAGCAGCGCTAAATTTTGTGGTGGCTCTGTCTTATTGATTTTCAGTTTTCCCAAGGTATATTCCCTAGACTGGAAGTGCCCTTGGCTCTGTAGCTCTGTTCATCACTTGTTTTAGGGAACACAATGCACTCCTCGAGAGAGGCAGTTGGCAATTTACATCCTGCCATTCAGCATAAGTAGGCTCCCTGTTCTCCATGGCCTGTCTTTCCTTTCTGGTTTTTTACACATGTTGCGGATGTCCCTTTTGACCGTTGGGAAGTGATACTTCTTTGTAGTGCCGATTTGCATTGCCCTCTTGCTTGCTTGGCCAAAAAGGGCGTATGCGTTTTCTCCTGAATATATTCAGGAGAAAACGCATACGCCCTTTTTGCCCAAGTGCATCATTGTCGAAGTTGTGCCCCTCTTCCTGTGCTTTAAAGGTGATTCCAATGTACCTCTTGAAATCTGTTTGCTGCTATTCTGGCTCACTTTCCAGTTTGCCACGTTGTCTTCCCTGAACAGATTTTTGGACGATAGTTGTCCACTATTACTCTGCCAGTTTGTGAATTGCTGTGCCCCTGAGCTCCATTTTTCAACTCTTCTTTTGTGAGCTGACTGCAAGGCAAAGTTTTGGTTCAGGACATATATTGGTTCCCGGAGGGTGGCTGAGACTTTGGTTAATTCTCCTTCCTGCCGGGAAATTAGAGTGACATGTGCCCGTCCAAATGCCTAACAGCTACTCTCTCATTGGTTCTCCCTCTTCCCTTACAAACTCTGCCAAATTGGCAACCTGTGCGAACCAGGAGTTTAAAGGGTCTGTCTCTCCAAGTTGGGACATTGATAGTAAAGCAGTTGGAAAGTAAAACCGGAGCACCAGGAGAGGGACTACTAGTTGAGTTTTAGAAACCTTTCGTATTCACAGTGTGTCCATTCTCTAGGTTTCCCGTACATGTTATAGATGTAGTAATATTCCCTTCAACCTGGAGAGTTGGGACCCTTGGAACGTGTGCCACGCATTATTGCTTTAAATGGTCTGCATTTGCTCACGGAATCTCATCAATCCTCTCAGTCCCAAGTGTCCAACCTTATGCCACATCCAGCTGTCGTTGTAGATAGGGTCATTCCAGGTTTCATCAGAGCCCCTGTAGGAATTGCAAAAAATTTCCCTGTTTTTTGTTTTGTTTTTTGAATTCCTTTTTATAGTGGGTTTGAGCTGATTCTCACTGCCATGTTTATGCCAGTCTAGACACACGTGATTCCTTTACAGAGACATATCAATACATAGGTTTTAAGATTCTCACTAGTCAGATATATTCCTCGGCGGGAAATATTGGGTTTTGAGTCCCTTTCACTGTGGAAGGTGTAGGTCTTGTCTATTCCGTAGTTGGTTTTTGGAACGGTACCTGTACTAATATCACACTCTGGTTTTATGCATCACCCCACCTCTCCTTCCCTCTTAAGCAGGCACAAGAGTGTTTTCTATATGTGAGACTCTGTTCTCTTTACTAATTCAGTTCATGTTTACCCATGTTTACATTTCCTTCATAAGTGATATATTATGTCAGAATGCTCCATGGCTCGTGTCATCATAATGCTCCATGATGCTTGTCACCATGATTATCCATGGTCTTCTCATCACAATGCTCCACGGTCTTGCCATCACATTGCTCCATGTCCCTTGACATCACAATTCTCCACCTCTTTGTCATCACAATATTCCATGACATTTCTCATCACAATGTTACATGCTCTTTTCATCACAATTCTCCGTGCACTTGTCATCGCATTGCTCCCTGAACCCTGTCATAGCAAGATCCATATGCTTGTCATCACAATGCTTCATGACATTGTTATAAAAATTCTCAATGTCTCTTGACATCACAATGCTCCCTGCCATTGTCATCACAATTCTCCATGACACTTGTCATCACAATGATCCAAGCCCATGTCATCACAATGCTCCATGACCCTTGTCATGACAATGCTCCAAGACCTCTAAATCACAATTCTCCATGCCACTTTTCATCTCAATGCTCAATGAACAGTGTCATCACAATGCACTATGCAAATCATCATAATGATTCATGCTATTGTCATCAGAATTAAATCAGAATGCTCCATGTCCTCTGTCATCACAATGCTCCAAACCCTTCTGATCACAATGTTCCATAACACTTGTCATCACATGCCCCATGACGCTCGTCATCACAATTATGCAAGGTATTCTCATCACAATGCTCCATGACATTTGTCACCACACTGCTCAATACACTTGGCATCACAATGCTCCATGCCATTGTCATCACAATGCTCAATGAAATCTCTCATCACATTGCTCCATGCCCTTGTCATCACAATGCTCCATTACACCTGTCATCACAATGCTCCATGAACCCTGCCATCACAATGTTCCACGGCCTTGTCATCACAAGGCTCCATGACTCTTTTTATCACAATGCTCCACATTCTTTTCATCGCTATGCTCCATAAAACTTGTCATCACAATGCTCCATGCACTTCTCATCAAAATGTTCTCTCACCACATATATCACAATGTACCATCTCTAGTCATCACAATACTCGCTCACCCCGGTCATCACAATGTTCTATGACCACTGTCAGCACAGTGCTTCATGCCCTTATCATCACAATGCTCCATGACCCCAGACATCACAATGTTCCATAACCCCTGTCACAAAATGCTCCTTGACCCATTTCATCACAATGCTTCATGACCCTGTCATCACAATAATCCATAACCCCTGTCATCAAAATATTCCATGACCCTTTTATTCAAATCGCTCCATGACCCTGTCATCACAATGCTCCCTGCCCTTCTCATCACAATGCACCACGCCCTTGTCTTCAAAATGCCCCATGACATTTGTCATCACAAAGCTCCATGACCCTTGGCATCACAATGCTCCATGCCATTTTCATCACAATGATCAATGAAATCTCTCATAACATTGCTCCATTCCCTTGTCATCAAAATGCTCTATTACACCTGTCATAACAATGCTCCATGACCCCTGCCATCACAATGTTCCACGGCCTTGTCATCACAAGGCTCCTTGACCCTTGTCATCACAAAACTCCAAGACCTCTGTAATCACAATTCTCCATGCCACTTTTCATCTCAATGCCCAATGAACACTGTCATCACAATGCACCATGCCCATCATCATAATGATTCATGCTATTGTCATCACAATGAAATCAAAATGCTCCATGTCCTCTGTCATCACAATGCTCCAAACCATTCTGATCACAATGTTCCATAACACTTGTCATCACATGCCCCATGATGCTCGTCATCACAATTATGCAAGGTCTTCTCATCACAATGCTCCATGACCTTTGTCACCACAATGCTCAATACACTTGGCATCACAATGCTCGCTGACACTTGTCATCAGTATGCTCCTTGAACACTGTCATGACAAGGCTCCATGCCTTTTTCATCACAATGATCCATTCCCTTTTCATCATTATGCTCCTTGAACACTGTCATGACAAGGCTCCATGCCTTTTTCATCACAATGATCCATTCCCTTTTCATCACAATTCTCCAAGACCCTTGTTATCTCAATGCTCCGTGACCCCAGTCATCACAATGTTTCATGACACTTGTCATCACAATGGTCCATGCCCTCTTCACACAAGGCTCTGTGATCTTTTTCACCACAATACTCCATGAATATTTCATCACAATGCTCTGTGTCCCTTGTCATCAAAATCTTCCATGCCTTTGTCAGCACAATGCTCCATGACACTTGTCATCAAAATGCTCCATGCGCTTGTCAGCACAATGCTCCATGACCCATGTCATCACAATGCGCCATGCGCTTGTCATCACAATACTCCACATCTTTATCATTGCTATGCTCCATAACACTGGTCATCACAATGCTCCATGCACTTCTCATCCAAATGCTCTCTCACCACATATATTACAATGTTACATCACTAGTCATCACAATACTCCCTCACCCCTGTCATCACAGTGTTCCATGAACCCTGTCATCACAGTGCTACATGCCCTTATCATCAAAATGCTACATGACCCCTGACATCACAATGTTCCAACACCCCTGTCACAAAATGCTCCATGACCATTTCATCACAATGCTTCATGACCCTTTACATCACAATGTTCCATAACACCTGTCATCAAAATATTCCATGACACTTTTCAATAAATTGCTCCATGACCCTGTATCACAATGCTCCCTGTCCTTCTCATCTCAATGCACAATGCACTTGTCGTCAAAATGCCCCATGACATTAGTCATCACAAAGTTCCCTGACACTTGGCATCACAATGCTCCATGCCATTGTCATCACAATGCTCAATGAAATCTCTCATCACATTGCTCCATGCCCTTGTCATCACAATACTCCATTACACCTGTCATAACAATGCTCCATGACCCCTGCCATCACAATGTTCCACGGCCTTGTCATCACAAGGCTCCATGACCCTTGTCATCACAATGCACCAAGACCACTATAATCACAATTCTCCATGCCCCTTTTCAGCTCAATGCTCCATGAACACTGTCATCACAATGCACCATGCCCATCATCATAATGATTCATGCTATTGTCATCACAGTGAAACTAAAATGCTCCATGACCTCTGTCATCACAATGCTCCAAACCCTTCTGATCACAATGTTCCATAACACTTGTCATCACAATACCCCATGACCCTTTTCATCACAATTATGCAAGGTCTTCTCATCACCATGCTCCATGACCTTTGTCACCACAATGCTCAATACACTTTTCATCACAATGCTCCCTGACACTTGTCATCAGTATGCTCCTTGAACACTGTCATGACAAGGATCCATGACTATTTCATCACAATGATCCATTCCCTTTTCATTAAAATGCTCCAAGACCACTGTTATCACAATGCTCTGTGACTTCAGTCATCAGAATGCTTCATGACATTTGTAAACACAATGGTCCATGACCTGGTCCCACAAAGGTCTGTGACTTTTGTCCCCACAATGCTCCATGAAATTATTATCACAATGCTCTGTGACCCTTCTCATCACAAAGCTTCATGCCTTTGTCAGCACAATGCTCCATGACCCTTTTCATCACAATGCTCGATGCGCGTGTCAGCAAAATGCTCCATAACCCATGTCATCACAATGCACCATGCACTTGTCATAACAATGCTCCACATCCATGTCATCAAAATGCCCCTTAAACATTGTCATCACAATGCTCCATGCACTTCTCCTCAAAATGCCTTCTCACCACTGACATCACAATGTTCCATCACTAGTCATCACAATACTCCCTCACCCCTGTCATCACAATATTCCATGACCCCTGTAATCACAATTCTCCATGCCCTTGTCATCACAAAGCTCCATGACGCATGTCTTTCGAGTGCTCCATTGCCTTCTCATCACAATGCTCCATGCCGTTGTCATCACAATGCTCCAACTCCCCTGTAATCACAATGCTCCATGCCCCTTTTCCTCTCTAGGCCCTATGAACCCTGTCATCACAATGCAGTGTGCCCATCACCATAATATTTTATGCTATTGTCATCACAATGAAATCAAAATGCTCAATGACCTCTGTCATCACAATGCACCAAACCCTTCTTATCACAATGTTCCATAACACTTGTCATCACAATGCCCCATGACGCTGGTCATCATAATTATCCATGGTCTTCTCATCACAATGCTCCATGATCTTTGTCATCACAATGCTCAATACACTTATCATCACAATGCTCCCTGACAGTAGTCATCAGTATGCTCCTTGAACACTGTCATGACAAGGCTCCATGAATTTTTCATCACAATGATCCCTTCCCTTTTCATCACAATGCTCCAAGACCCCTGTAATCACAATGCTCCATGTCCTTGTCATCACAAAGATCAATGACGCATGTCATTAAAATGCTCCATTGCCTTCTCATCACAATGCTCCATGCCCTTGTAATCACATTGCTTCAAAACCCCTGTAATCTCAATGCTCCATGCACCTTTTCATAAGAAAGCTCCATGCCCTCGTCATCACAATGCTCCATGCCCCTTGTCATCGCAATGTTCCAAGCCCTTGTCATCACAATGCTCCATTACATTTGTCATCACAATCCTCCATGACTCTTGGTATCACAATGCTCCATGCCATTGTCATCACAATGGACAATGACATATGTCATCACAATGCTCGCTGACACCTGTCTTCACAATACACCATGACCTTGTCACCACAACGCTCCATGCCCTTGTCATCACAATTCTCCAAGGCCCCTGTAATCACAATTCTCCATGCCCCTTTTCATCTCAATGCCCCATGAACACTGTCATCACAATGCACCATGCCCCTCATCATAATGCTTCATGCTATTGTCATCACAATGAAATCAAAATGCTCCATGACATCTGTCACCACAATGCTCCAAATCCTTGAGATGACAGTGTTCCATAACACTTGTCATCAAAATGCCCCATGACGCTCGTCATCACTATTATGAATTTTTTTCTCATCACAATGCTCCATGACATTTGTCATCACAATCCTCAATACATTTATCATTACAATGCTCCCTGACACTTGTCATTAGTGTGCTTCATGAAGCCTGTTGTGAAAAGGCTCCATGCCTTTTTTATCACAATGATCCATTCCCTTTTCATCACAATGCTCCAAGACCCCTGTAATCACAATGCTCCCTGCCCTTGTCATCACAAAGCTCCATGACACATGTCTTCAGAATGCTCCATGGCCTTCTCATCACAATGATCCATGCCCTTGGCATCACAATGCTCCAAGAACCCTGTAATCTCAATACTCCGTGATTACATTCATTGCAGTGCTTCATGACATTTGTCATCACAATGGTCCATGACCTCGTCACAGAAGGCCCTGTGACCTTTGTGACCACAATGTTCCATGAACTTTTCATCACAATTCTCTGTCACCCTTGTCATCACAATGCTCCATGCGTTTGTCAGCACAATGCTCAATGACACTTGTCATCACAATGCTCCATGCGCTTGTCAGCACAATGATTCATAACCCATGTCATCACATTGCGCCATGTGCTTGTCATCACAATGCTCCACATCCTTGTCATCAAAATGCTCCATAAAACTTGTTATCACAATGCTCCATGCACTTCTCATCAAAATGCTCTCTCACCAATGATATCACAGTGTTCCATCACTAGTCATCACAATACTCCCTCACCCCTGTCATCACAATGTTCCATGACCCCTGTCATCCAAATGCTATATGCCCTTATAATCACAATGCTCCATGAGCCCTGACATCACAATGTTCCATAACACCTGTCATCAATATGCTCCATGACCCATTTCCTCACAATGCTCCATGCCCCCTGACATCAGAATGTTCAATAATCCCTGTCACAAAATGCTCCATGACCCTTTTCATCACAATGCTTCACGAACTTGTCATCAGAATTCTCAATGGCCCTTGTCATCACAATCCTCCATGCCCTTGTCATCAAAATGCTCCATGACCCTTGTCCTCACAATGCTCCAAACCCCTGTCATCACAATGCTCCATTAACTTTGTCATCACATTCCTCCATGACACTTGGCATCAAAATGCTCCATGCCATTGTCATCAAAATGGACCATGACATATGTCATCACAATGCTCCCTGACCCCTCTCTTCACAGTACTCCATGATCTTCTCATCACAATGCTCCATGACCTTGTCATCAGAATGTGCCATCCCCACTGTCATCACAATAAACCATGAAACTTGTCAGAACAATGAACCATGCCCCTGTCATCACAATGCTCCATACCCTTGTCATCACAATGCTCCGTGACTCCAGTCATCACAATGCTTCATGACCTTTTTCATCACAATGCTCCATGCCCTCGTCATCACAACGCTCTGTGACCATTGTCACCACAATGCTCCATGAATTTTTCATCACAATGCTCTGTGATCGTTGTCATCACAATGTTCCATGCTTTTGTCAGCACAAGGCTCCATGATTCTTGTCTTCACAATGCTCCATTCGGTTCTCAGCACAATGCTCCATGATCCATGTCATCAAATGCGCCATGCACTTGTCATCACAATTCTCCACAGCCTTGTCATCACAATGCCCCATAAATCTTGTCATCACAATGCTCCATAAACTTTGTTATCACAATGCTCCAGGCACTTCTCATCAAAATGCTCTCTCAGCACTGATATCACAATGTTCCATCACTAGTCATCACAATACTGCCTCAACACTTTCATCACAATTTTCCATGACCTCTGTCATCAAAATGCTACATGCCCTTATCATCACAATGCTCCATGACCCCTGATATCAAAATGTTCCATAACCACTGTCATCAAAATGTTCCATGACACTTTTCATCAAATTGCTCCATGACCCTGTCATCAAAATGCACCATGTCCATCGTCATCATGCTTCATGCTATTGTCATCACAATGAAATCAATATGCTCCATGACCTCTGTCATCAAAATGCTAAGAACCCTTGTGATCACAATGTTCCATAACCATTGTCATCACAATGCACCATGACACTCATCATCACAATTATCCATGGCCTTCTCATCACAGTGTTCCATGAACTTTGTCATCACAATGCTCAATACACTTGTCATCACAATGCTCCCTGACACTTTTCATCAGTATGCTCCTTGAACCCTGTCATGACAAGGCTCCATTCCTTTTTCATCACAATGATCCATACCATTTTCATCACAATGCTCCAAGACGCGTGTAATCACAATGCTCCATAACCTTAATCACAAAGCTCCATGATGCATGTCATCAGAATGCTCCATGGCCTTCTCATCACAATGCTCCATGTCCTTGTCATCACAGTGCTCCAAGACCCCTGTCATCTCAATGCTCTGTGATTCCAGTCATCACAAGGCTTCATGACATTTGTCATCACAGTGGTCCATGTCCTCGTCACACAAGGCTCCATGAACTTTTCATCACAATGCTCTGTGATCCTTGTCATCACCATGCTCCATGCCTTTGTCAGCACAATGCTACATGACCCTTGTCATCACAATGCTCCATGCACTTGTCAGCACAATGCTCCATAACCCATGTCATCACAATGCGCCATGCGCTTGTCATCACAATGCTCAACATCCTTGTCGTTACAGTGCTCCAAAAACATTGTCATCACAATGCTCCATGCACTTCTCATCAAAATGCTCTCTCTCCCCTGTCATCACAATGTTCCATGATCCCTGTCATGAAAATGCTACATGATCTTATCATCACAATGCTCCATGAACCATGACATCACAATGTTCCATAACCCCTGCCATCAAAATGCTCCATGACCCTTTTCATCACAATGCTCCATGAGCCCTGACATAACAATGTTCCATAACCACTGTCATCAAAATGTTCCATGATCCTATTCATCAAATTGCTCCATGACACTGTCATCACAATGCTCCCTGCCCTTCTCATCACAATGCACCAGGACCTTGTCATCAAATTGCTCCATGAACTTTGTCATCACAAAGCTCCATGACCCTTGGCATCACAATGCTCCATGCCCTTGTCATCACAATGCTCCATGACCCCTGTAATCACAATGCTCCATGCACTTTTTCATCAGAATGCTCCATGAGACTTGTCATCACCAGGCTCCATGGTCTTCTCATCACAATGCTCCAGGACCTTGACATCACAATGCTCCATTCCCTTGTCATCACAATGCCCCATTACCCCTGTCATCACAATACTCCATGAACATTTTCAGCCCAATCCTCCATGACCGTCTTATCACAATGCTCCACGACCCCTGTCATCACAATGCTCCATGACCAGTGTCATCACTACGCTCCATGACCCTTGACAACACAATGATCTGTGAATGTTGTCATCAAAATGCTCCAAGACATTTGTCATCACAATGCTCTCTGGCCTTGTCATCACAATGCTCCATGGTGCCTCTCATCACATTGCTCCATGCCCTTGCCATTAAAATCCTCCATGACCCATGTATCACAGTGTTCCATGCCCTTGTCATCACAATGCTCCATGCCAACTCTCATCACAATAATCCTTGAAAATTTTCAGCCAAATGCTCGATTCCCTTGTAATCACAATGCTCCATTGCCCATGTCATAACAATGCTCCATGACCCCTGCCATCACAATGTTCCACTGCCTTGTCATCACAAGGATCCAAGACCCCTGTAATCACAATGCTCTATGACAGTTTTCATCAGAATGCTCCATGAGAATTGTCATCATAAGGCTACATCGTCCTCTCATCACAATGCTCCAGGACCTTGTCATCACAATGCTCCGTGACTCCAGTCATCACAATGCTTTATGACCTTTGTCAACACAATGGTTCATTCCTTCATCATCAAAAGGCTCTGTGATATTTGTCACCACAATGCTCCATGAAATTTTCATCACAATGCTCTGTAACCCATTTCATCACTATGCTCCATACATTTGTCAGCACAATGCTCCATGACCATTGTCATCACAATGCTCCATGCGCTTGTCCGCACAGTGCCCCATGACCTGTGTCATCACAATGCGCCATGCGCTTGTCATCACAGTGCTCCACAACCTTTTCATCACAGTGCTCCATAAATCTTGTCATCACAATGCTCCATGCACTTCCCATCAAAATGCTGTCCCACCACGGATATCATAATGTTCCATCAATAGTCATCACAATACTCCCTCACCCCTTTCATCACAATGTTCCAGGACCCCTGTCATCAAAATGCTCCATGACCCTTTTCATCATAATGCTCCATGACCCCTGACCTCACAATGTTCCATAACCCCTTTCATCAACATATCCCATGACACTTTTCATCAAATTGCTCCATGACCATTTCATCACAATGCTCTCTGCCCTTCTCATCACAGTGCATCACGCCCTTGTCATCAAAATGCTCTATGACCTTTGTCATCACAAAGCTCCATGACACTTGGCATCACAATGCTCCATGCCATTGTCATCAAAATGCTCCATGAACACTCTCATCACATTGATCCATGCAATTGTCATCACAGGCTCCATGATGCTTTTCATCACAATGCTCGATGCTCTTCTTAACACAATGCTCCATGCCCTTTCATTAAAAACCGCCATGACCCATGTATCACAGTGTTCCGTGCCCTTGTCATCACAATGCTCCATGCCCCCTCTCATCACAATAAGCCATGAAACTTTTCAGACCAATGCTCCATGCCCTTCTCATCAAAATGCTCCATTACCCGTTATAACAATGCTCCATGACACCTACCATTACAGTGTTCCATGGCCTTGTCATCACAAGGCTCCATAACCCATGTCATCACAATGCTCCATGTCCTTGTCATCACAAAGCTCCATGAAGCATGTCATCAGAATGCTCCATGGCCTTCTCATTCACGATGCTCCATGCCCTTGTCATCACAATTCTCCTAGACCTCTGTAATCACAATGCTCCATGCCCCTTTTCATCTCAATGCTCCATGAACCGTGTCATAAAAATGCACCATGCCCATCATCATAATATTTCATGCTATTGTCATCAAAATGAAATCAAAATGCTCCATGACCTCTGTCATCACAATGCTCCAAACCCTTGTGATCACATTGTTCCATAACACTTGTCATCACAACGCCCCATGACGCTCATCATCACAATTATCCATGGCCTTCTATTCACAATACTCCATGAACTTTGTCATCACAGTGCTCAATACACTTGTCATCACCATGCTCCCTGACACTTGTCGTCAGTAGGCTCCTTGAAACCTGTCATGACAAGGCTCCATGCCTTTTTAATCAAAAAGATCCATGCCCTTTTCCTGACAATGCTCCAAGTCTCCTGTAATCACAATGCTCCATGCCCTTGTCATCACAATGTTTCATGACATATGTCTTCAGAATGCTCCATTGCCTTCTCATCACCATGCTCCATTCCCTTTTCATCACAATGTTCCTTTCCCTTCTCATCAAATTGCCCCATGACCCCTGTCATCACAATACTCCTTGAATATTTTCAGCCCAATGCTCCATGAACTTCTCATCACAATGCCCCATGAATCCTGTCATCACAATGCTCCATGACGCCTGTCATCACAATGGTCCGTGACCACAGTCATCACAATGCTTCATGACTTTTGTCATCAGAATGGTCCATGCCCTTTTCACACAAAGCTCTGTGTCATTTGTCACCACAATGCTCCATGAACATTTCATCACAATGCTCTGTGACCCTTGTCATCACAATGCACCATGCATTTGTCAGCACAATGATCCATGACACTTGTCATCACAATGCTCTAAGCGCTTGTCATCACAATGCTCCTTGACCCATGGCATCACAATGTACCATGCACTTGTCATCACAATGCTTCACATCATAGTCATCACAATGCTCCATAAACCTTGTCATCACAATGTTCCATGCACTTCTCATCAAAATGCCCTCTCACCACTGGTATCACAATATTCCATCGCTAGTCTTCACAATATTCCCTCACCGCTGTCATCACAATGTTCCATGACCCCTATCATCACAATGCTACACGCACTTATCATCAAAATGCCCCATGACCCCTGCCATCACAATGTTCCATAACCCGTGTCATCAAAATGCTACAGTACCCATTTCATCTCAATGCTCCATGACCCCTGTCATCACAATTTTCCATAACCACTCTCATCAAAATGCTCCATGACCTTTTTCATCAAATTGCTCCATGAACCTATTATCACAATGCTCGCTGCACTTCTCATCACAATGCACCACGACCTTGTCATCAAAATGCTCCATGACCTTTGTCATCACAAAGCTCCATGACCCTTGGCATCACAACGCTCCATGCCATAGTCATCACAATGCTCCATGAAGCCTCTCATCACATTGCTCCATGCCCTTGTCATCACAAAGCTCCATGACGCTTGTGATACCAATGCTCGATGCCTTTCTCATCACAGTGTTCCATGCACTTGTCATTACAATCCTCCATGACCCATGCATCAAAGTGTTCTCTGCCCTTGTCATCACAATGCTCCATTCCCACTCTCATCATAATAATCCATGAAATATTTCAGACCAGTGCTCAATGCCCTTATCATCACAATTCTCCATTACCTCTGTCATCACAAAGCTCCATGACACATGTCATCAGAATGCTCCATGGCCTTCTCATTTACGATGCTCCATGCCCTCATCATCACAATGCTCCAAGACCCCTGTAATCACAATGCTCCATGCCCCTTTTCATCCCAATGCTCCATGAACCGTGTCATCACAATGCACCATGCCCATCATCATAACGCTTCATGCAATTGTCATCAAAATGAAATCAATATGCTCCATGACCTCTGTCAACACAATGCTCCAAACCCTTGTGATCACAATGTTCCATAACACTTGTCATCACAACGCCCCATGACGCTCATCATCACAATTATCCATGGTCTTCTATTCACAATACTCCATGACCTTTGTCATCACAATGCTCAATACTCTTGTCATCACAATGCTCCCTGACACTTGTCGTCAGTATGCTCCTTGAACCCTGTCATGACAAGGCTCCATGCCTTTTTAATCACAATGACCCATGCCCTTTTCCTCACAATGCTCCAAGACCCCTGTAATCACAATGCTCCATGCCCTTTTCATCACAAAGCTTCATGACACATGACTTCAGAATTCTTCATGGCCTTCTCATCACCATGCTCCATGCCCTTTTCATCACAATGCTCCATTCCCTTGTCATCAAAATGCCACATGAGCCCTGTCATCACAATACTCGATGAACATTCTCAGCCCAATGCTCCATGACCTTCTCATCACAATGCCCCATGAAACCTGTCATCACAATGCTCCATGACCCCTGTCATCCCAATGCTCCGTGACTCCAGTCATTAAAATGCTTTATGACCTTTGTCATCACTATGGTCCATGCCCTTGTCACAGAAGGCTCTGTGACTTTTGTCACCACAATGCTCCCTGAAATATTCACCACAATGCTCTGTGACCCTTGTCATCAAAATGCACCATGCCTTTGTCAGCACAATGATCCATGACACTTGTCATCACAATGCTCCATGCGCTTTTCAGCACAATGCTTTTTGACACATGTCATCTCAATGCTCCACATCCTTGTCACCACAATGCTCCATAAACCGTGTCGTCACAATGCTCCATGCACTTCTCATCAAAATGCTCTCTCACCACTGATATCACAATGTTCCATCACTAGTCTTCACAATACTCCCTCACCCCTGTCATCACAATGTTCCATGACCCCTATCATCACAATGCTACAAGCACTTATCATTAAATTCTCCATGACCCTTGACATCACAATGTTCCATAAACCCTGTCATCAAAATACTCCAATACCCTTTTCATCACAATGCTCCATGACCCCTGACACCACAATTTTCCATAACCACTCTCATCAAAATGTTCCATGACCTTTTTCATCAAATTGCTCTAAGACCCTGTTATCACAATGCTCCCTGCCCTTCTCATCACAACGCACTTCGACCTTGTCATCAAAATGCTCCATGAGCTTTGTCATCACAAAGCTCCATGACCCTTGGCATCACAATGCTCCATGCCATTGTCATCACAATGCTCCATGAAGCCTCTCATCACATTGCTCCATGCCCTTGTCATCACAAAGCTCCATGACGCTTGTGATCCCAATGCTTGATGCCCTTCTCATCACAATGCTAAATGCCATTGTCATTACAATCCACCATGACCCATGTATCAAAGAGTTCCGTGCCCTTGTCATCACAATAATCCATGAAACTTTTCAGACGAATTCACCATGCCCTTGTCATCACAACGCACCATTACCACTGTCAATACACTGCTCCATGACACCTGCCCACACAAGGTTCCACGACCTTGTCATCACAAGACTCCATGACACTTTTCATCACAATGCTCCAAGACAATGTAATCACAATTCTCCATACCCATGTCTCACAAAGATCCATGACACATGTAATCAGAATGCTCCATGGCCTTCTCATTCACGATGCTCCATACCTTTGTCATCACAATGCTCCAAGACTCCTGTAATGACCATGCTCCCTGCCCCTTTTCATCTCAATGTTCCATGAACCCTGTCATAACAATGCACCATGCCCATCATCAAAATGCTTCATACTATTCTCATCACAATGAAATTAAAATGCTCCATGACCTCTGTCATCACAATGCTCCAAACCCTTGTGATCACAATGTTCCATAACACTTGTCATCACAATGCCCCATGACTCTGGTCATCACAATTATCCATGGTCTTCTCATCACAATGCTCCATGATCTTTGTCATCACAATGTTCAATACACTTGTCATCACAATGCTCCATGGCTCTTGTCGTCAGAATGCTCCTTGAACCCTTTCATGACAAGGCTCCATGCAATTTTCATCACAATGATCCATGCCCTTTTCATCACAATGCTCCAAGACCACTCTAATCTCAATGCTCCATGCCATGGTCATCAAAACGCTCCATTATGCATGTCATTAGAATGCTCCATGGCCTTCTCCTCACTATGCTCCATGAGCTTGTCATCTCAATGCTCCAAGACCACTGTCATCATAATGATCCATGCCCCTTTTCATCAGAATGCTCCATGAGACTTGTCATCACAAGGCTCCATTGTCTTCTCATCACAATGATCCAGGACCTTGTCATCACAGTGCTCCATTCCCTTGTCATCACAATGCTCCATGACCCCTTTCATAACAATACTCCAAGAACATTTTCAGCCCAATGCTCCATGAACTTCTCATCACAATGCTCCATTACCCTATCATTACAATTCTCCATGCCCCTTGAAATCAAAATGATCCATGACCTCTGTCATCACAATGTTCCAAATCATTGTGATCACATTGTTCCATAACACTTGTCTTCACAACACTCCAGGATGCCTGTCATCACAATACTCCATGCCCTTGTCTTCACAATGCTCCACGACCTTTTTCATCACAATGCTCAATACACTTGTCATCACAATGCTCCCTGACACTTGTCATCAGAATGCTCCTTGAACACTCTCATGAAAAGCCTCCATGCATTTTTCATCACAATGCTCCATGCCCTTTGCATCACAATGCTCCATGCCATTGTCATCACAATACTCCACAAGCTTGTCATCAGAATGCTCCATAACACCTGTCATCACAATGCTCCATGACCCCTGCTATCACAGTGCTCCATGACACCTGTCATCAAAATTCTCCTTGCCCCTTGTCATTACAGTGCTCCATGACGCTCGTCATCACAATTATACATGGTCTTCTCATGACAGTGCTCCACGGTATTGCCATCACAAGGATCCATGACACTTTTCATCACAATGTTACATGATCTTGTCATCACAATTCTCCATGCAATTGTCATCGCAATGCTCCATGAACCCTGTCATAGCAAGCTCCATATGTTTTTTATCACAATGCTTCACGACCTTGTCATCATAATTATCAATGGCCCTTGTCATCACAATGCTCCATGCTCTTCTCATCAAAATGCTCCATGACCCTTGTCATCACAATGCTCCAAGCCCTTGTCATCACAATGCTCCATTACCTTTGTCATCACAATCCTCCATGACACTTGGCATCACAATGCTCCATGCCATTGTCATCACAATGGACCATGACATATGTCAATAAAACGCTCCCTGACACCTGTCTTCACAATACACTTGACTTTGTCATCACAACTCTCCATGCCCTTGTCATCACAATGGACCATGACATATGTCATCACAATGCTCCCTGACACCTGTCTTCACAATACTCCATGAACTTGTCATCACAATGACCCATGCCCTTGTCATCACAATGCTCCATGCCCTTGTCTTCACAATGCACCATGCCTACACTCATCACAATAATCCATGAAAGTTGTCAGACCAATTCTCCATGCCCCTATCATCACAGTGCTCCATGCCGTTGTCATCACAATGCACCATGAACCCTGTCATCACATTGCTCCGTGACTCCACTCATCACAATGCTTCATGACCTTTGACATCACAGTGGTCCATGCCCTGGTCCTCAGAAGTCTCTGTGACCTTTGTCACCACAATGCTCCATGAACTTTTCTTCACAATGCTCCATGACCCTTGTCATCACAAAGCGCCATGCGCTTCTCAGCACAGTGCTCCATGACCCATGTCATCACAATGTATCATGCTCTTGTCATCACAGTGCTCCACAACCTTGTCATCACAGTGCTCCATAAACCTTGTCATAACAATGCACCATGCACTTCTCATCAAAATGCTCTCTCACAACTGATATCACAATGTTCCATCACTAGTCATCACTATACTCCCTCAGCCCTCTCATCACAATGTTCCATGACCCCTGTAATCACAATGCTCCATGCTCTTGTCATCACAAAGCTCCATGATGCATGTCATCATAATGCTCCATGGCCTTCTCATCACAATGCTCCATGCCCTTGCCATCACAATGCTCCATTACCCCTGTCATCACAATGTTCCATGACCACTGTCAACACAGCGCTCCATGACCCCTGACAGCACAATGATCTGGGACACTTGTCATCAAAATGCTCCAGGACACTTGTCATCACAATGATCCATGCGCTTATCATCCCAATTATCCATGACCCCTGTAATCAGAATGTTCCGTGATGCTTGTCATCCCAGTGCTCCATGACCCTTGGCATCACAATGCTCCATGCCATTGTCATCACAATGCTCCATGAACCCTCTCATCACATTGCTCCATGCCCTTGTCATCACAAAGCTCCATGACGCTTGTCATCACACTGCTCGATGCCATTCTCATCACAATGCTGCAGGCCCTTGTCATTACAATGTTCCATGGTCCATGTATCACCGTGTTCCATGCTCTTGTCATCACAATGCTCCATGCGCACTCTCATCACAATAATCCATAAAACTTGTCACATCAATGCTCCATGCACTTGTAATCAAAAGGCTCCTTTACCCGTGTCATAACAATGCTCCATGACCCCTGCCATCACAACGTTCCACAGCCTCATCATCACAAGGCTCCATGACCCTTGTCATCACAATTCTCCAAGAACACTATAATCGCAATGCTCCATGCACTTGTCATCACAAAGGTCCATGACGCATGTCATCAAAATGCTCCATGACCTCTGTCATCTCAGTGCTCCAAACCATTGTGATCACAATGTACCATAACACTTGTCATCACAATTCCCCATGACGCTCCTCATCACAATTATCCATGGTCTTCTCATCACAATGCTCCATGACCTTTGTCATCACAATGATCAATACACTTGTCAGCTCAATGCTCCCTGACACTTGTCCTCAGTATGCTCCTTGAACCTTGTCATGACAAGGCTCCATGCCTTTTTCATCACAATGATCCATGCACTTTTCATCACAATGATCCAAGACCCCTGTAATCACAATGCTCCATGCCCTTGTCATCACAAAGCTCCATGACCCATATCATCAGAAGTCTCCATGGCCTTCTCATCACCATGCTCCATGCCCTTGTCATCACAATGCTCCCTGACATTTGTCGTCAGAATGCTCCTTGAAACCTGTCATGAAATGCATCCATGCCTTTTTCATCACAATGCTCCATGCCCTTTTCATCACTATGCTCCAGGCCATTGTCATCACAAAACTCCACAAGCTTGACATCAGAATGCTCCATGACCCATGTCATCACAATGCTCCATGACCCCTGTCATCACAATGCTCCATGACACCTGTCATCACAATGCTCCATGCCCCTTGTCATTACAGTGCTCCATGACTCTCGTCATCACAATTATCCATGGCCTTCTCATCACACTGCTCCACGGTCTTTCCATCACTATGCTCCATGTGCTGGTCATCACAATGCTCCATGTCCCTTGTCATCACAATTATCCACGTCCTGATGATCACAATACTCCATGACATTTCTCATCACAATGTTACGTGGTCTTGTCATCACAGTTCTCCATGCACTTTTCATAGCAATGCTCCATGTCCACTGTCATAACAAGCTTCGTGCGCTTGTAATCACAATGCTTCACGACGTTTGCATCAAAATTCTCAATGGCCCTTGTCATCACAATGCTCCATGACCCTTTTCTTCACAATTCTAAAAGAAATTGTCATCACAATGCTCCATTACCTTTGTCATCACAATCCTCCATGACACTTGGCATCACAAGGCTCCATTACGTTTGTAATCACAATCCTCCATGACACTTGGCATCACAATGCTTCATGCCATTGTCATCACAATGCACCATGACATATGTCATCACAGTGCTCCCTGACACCTGTCTTCACAATACTACATTACCTTTTCATAACTATTTTCCATGCCCTTGTCATCACAATGTGCCCTGTCCACTCTCATAGCAATAATTCATGAAAATTGTCAGACCAATGCTCCATGCCCCTGTCATCACAATGCTCCATGCCCTTGTAATCACAATGCTCCATGACCCCTCACATCATAATGCTCCGTGACTCCAGCCATCACAATGCTTTATGAACTTTTTCATCACAATGGTTAATTCCCTCGTCATCACAATGATCTGTAACTCTTGTCATCACAATGCTCCATGCCATTGTCAGCACAATGCTCCATTACCCTTGTCATCACAATGCTCCATGCGCTTGTCAGCACAATGCTCCAAGACACATGTCATCACAATGTGCCATGCACTTGTCATCACAATGTTCCACAACCTTGTCATCACAATTTTCCATAAACCTTGTCATCACAATGCTCCATGCACTTCTCATCTAAATGCTCTCTCACTACTTATATCACAATGTTCCATCACCAGTCATCACAATACTCCCTCAACACTGTCATCACAATGTTCCATGACCCTGTCATCAAAATGCTACATGCCCTTATCATCACAATGCTCCGTGACCACTGACATCACAATGTTCCATAACCACTGTCATCAAAATATTCCCTGACCCTTTCCATCAAATTGTTCCATGAACCTGTCATCAGAATGCTCCCTGCCCCACTCATCACAATGCACCACGCCCTTGTCATCAAAATGCTCCATTACATTTGTCATCACAAAGCTCCATGACCCTTAGCATCACAATGCTCCATTCCATTGTCATCACAATGCTCCATGAAACATCTCATCACATTACTCCATGCACTTGTCATCCCAAATCTCCATGACGCTTGTCATAACAATGCTCGATGCCTTTCTCATCACAATGATCCATGCCTCGTCATTACAATCCTCCATGACCCATGTATCACCGTGTTCCCTGCCCTTGTCAACACAATGCTCCATGCCCACACTCATCACAATAATACATGAAATTTTTCAAACCAGTGCTCCATGCCCTTGTCATCACAATGCTCCATTACACCTGTCATAACAATGCTCCATTACCCCTGCCATCACAGTGTTCCACGGCGTTGTCATCACAAGGCTCCATGAACATTGTCATCACAATGCTCCAAGAGCCCTGTAATCACAATGCTCCATACCCCTTTTCATCTCAATTCTCCATGAACACTGTCATCAAAATGCACCATGCCAATCATCATAATGTTTCATGCTATTGTCATCACAATGAAATCAAAATGTTCCATGACCTTTGTCATCACAATGCTCCAAACCCTTCTGATCCCAGTGTTCCATAACACTTGTCATCACAATGCCCCATGACGCTCGTCATCACAATTATCCATGGTCTCCTCATCAAAATGCTCCATGACCTTTGTCAACACAATGCTCAATACAATTGTCATCACAATGCTCCCTGACACTTGTCTTCAGTATGCTACTTGAAACCTGTCATGACAAGGCTCTTTGCCTTTTCCTCACAATGATCCATGCATTTTTCATCACAATGCTCCAAGACCCCTGTAATCACAATGCTCCATGTGCTTGTCATCACAAATCGCCAGGACGCATGTCATCAGAATGCTCCAAGGCATTGTCATCACCATGCTCCATGCCCTTGTCATCACAATGCTCCAAGACACCTCTAATCACAATGCTCCATGCACTTGTCATCGCAATGCTCCATAAACCATGTCATAGCAAGCTCCATGCGCTTGTCCTAACTGTGCTTCACGACCTTGTCATGAGAATTCTCAATGGCCCTTGTCACCCCAATGCTCCAAGCCCTTGTCATCACAATGCTCCATTACCTTTGTCATCACAATCCTCCATGACACTTGGCTTCACAATGCTCCATGACATTGTCATCAAAATGCACCAGGACATATGTCATCACAATACTCCCTGTTACCTGTCTTCACAATAATCCATGACCTGGTCATAACAATGCTCCATGCCCTTGTCATCACATTTTGCCATGCACATTTTCATCACAATAATCCATGATACTTCTCAGACCAATGCTCCATGCCCCTGTCATCACAATGCCCCATGCCCTTGTCATCACAATGCTCCGTGACTCCAGTCATCACACTGCTTCTTGACCTTTGTCATTACAGTGGTCCATGCCCTCGTAATCACAGTGCTCTGTGAACATTTTCACCATAATGTTCCATGAACTTATCATCACAATGCTCTCTGAGCCTTGTCATCACAATGCTCCATGCCTTTGTCAGCAGAGTGCTCCATGTCCCTTGTCATCACAATGCTCCATGCGCTTGTCAGCACAATGCTCATTGACCCATATCATCACAATATGCCATGCGCTTGTCATCACAATGTTCCACATCTTTGTCATCCCAATGCTCCATAAACCTTGTCATCACAAAGCTCCATGCACTTCTCATTAAAATGCTCTTTCACCACAGATATCAAAATGTTCCGTCACTAGTCATTACAATACTCCCACACCCCTGTCATGACAATGTTCCACGGCCTTGTCATCAAAAGGCTCCATGACCCTTGTCATCACAATGCTCCAAGACCCGTGTAATCACACTGCTCCATGCTCTTGTCATCACAAAGCACCATGACGCATGTCATCAGACAGCTCCATGGCCTTCTCATCACAATGCTCCATGCCGTTTTCATCACAATGCTGCATGAACTCTGTCATCACAATGAACCATGCCCATCATCATAATGCTTCATGCTATTGTCATCACACTGAAATCAAAATGCACCATAACCTCTGTCATCACAATGCTCCAAACCATTGTGTTCACAATGTTCCATAACACTTGTCATCACAACTCCCCATGACGCTCATCATCACAATTATCCATGGTCTTCTCATGACAATGCTCCATGACCTTTGTCATCACAATGCTCAATACACTTGTCATCACAATGCTCCCTGACACTTGTCGTTAGTGTACTCCCTGAACCCTCTCATGACAAGGCTCCATGCTCTTTCATCACTATCATCCATGCCCTATTCTTCACAATGCTCCAAGACCCATGTAATCACAATGCTCCATGCCCCTTTTCATCAGAATGCTCCATGATACTTGTCATCACAAGGCTCCATGGTCTTCTCCTCACAATGCTCCAGGACCTTGTCATCACAATGATCCATGACCCATGCCATCACATTACTCAATGAATACTGTCAGTCCAATGCTCCATGAACTTCTGATCACAATGCTCCATGACCCCTGTCATCACAATGCTCCATGACCCCTGTCATCACAACGCTCCATGACACCAGACAACACAATGATCCGGGACACCTGTCATCAAAATGCTTCATGACACTTGTCATCACAATGATCCATGCCCTTGCCATCACAATGCTCCATGAGCCCTGTCAAGACAATGCTCCATGACTCCAGTCATCACAATGCTTCATGACCTTTGTAATCACAATGGTCCATGCCCTCGTTTTCACAAGGCTCTGTGATATTTGTCACCACAATGCTCCATGAAATTTTCATCATAATGGTCTGTGACCGTTGTCATCACAATGCTCCAAGCCATTCTCAGTAAAATGCTCCATGACCATTGTCATCACAATGCTCCATGCAATTGTCAGCACAGTGCGCTATGAACGTTGTCATCACAAGGCTCCAAGCCCTTATCATCACAATGCTCCATTACCTTTGTCATCACAAACCTCCATGACACTTGGCATCACAACGCTCCATTGCATTGTCATCACAATGGGCCATGACTTATGTCTTCAAAATGCTCCCAGACACCTGTCTTCAAATACTGCATGACCTTGTCATCAAAATGCTCCATGCCCTTGTCATCACAATGCGCCATTCCCACTGTCATCGCAATAATCCTTGAAACTTGTAAGACCAATGCTCCATGCCCTTGTCATCACAATGCTCCATGACCCGTCATCATAATGCACCGTGACTCCTGTCATCACAATGCTTCATGACATTTCTCATCACAATGGTCCATGCCCTCGTCATCACAAGTCTCTTTGACATTTGTCACCACAATGCTCCATGAACTTTTCATCACAATGCTCTGCGACCCTTGTCATCACAATGCTCTAGGACCCTTTTCATCACACTGCTCCATGACCCCTGACATCACAATATTCTATAACCCATGCAATCAAAATGTTCCATGACCCTTTTCATCAAATTGCTCCATGACCCTGTCATCACAATGCTCCCTGCCCTTCTCATCACAATGAACCATGCCCTTGTCATCAAAATGCTCCATGACATTTGTCATCACATAGCTCCATAACCCTTGGCATCACAATGCTCCATGCCATCGTCATCTCAATGCTCCAAGACCCCTGTAATCACAATGCTCCATGCACTTGTCATCGCAATGCTCCATGACCCCTGTCATAGCAAGCTCCATGTGCTTGTCATAACAATGCTTCACGACCTTGTCATCAAAATTCTCAATGGCCCTTGTCACCACAGTGCTCCAAGCCCTTGTCATCACAATGCTCCATTACCTTTGTCATCACAATCCTCCATGACCCTTTGCTTCACAATGCTCCATGACATGACATTGTCATCACAATGCACCAGGACATATGTCATCACAATGCTCCCTGATACCTGTCTTCACAATAATCCATGACCTGGTCATAACAATGCTCCATGCCCTTGTCATCAAAATGCTCCATGCCCTTGTCATCACAATGCTCCGTGACTCCAGTCATCACACTGCATCTTGACCTTTGTCATCACAATAGTCCATGTCCTCGTAATCGCAGGGCTCTGTGAACTTTGTCACCGTAATGCTCCATGAACTTATCATCACAATGCTCTCTGACCCGTGTCATCACAATGCTCCATGCCTTTGTCAGCAGAGTGCTCCATGACCCTTGTCATCACAATGCTCCATTCGAATGTCAGCACAATGCTCCATGACCCATGTCATCACAATATGCCATGCGCTTGTCATCACAATGTTCCACATCTTTGTCATCCCAATGCTCCATAAACCTTGTCATCACAAAGCTCCATGCACTTCTCATTAAAATGCTCTTTCACCACAGATATCAAAATGTTCCATCACTAGTCATTACAATACTCCCACACCCCTGTCATGACAATGTTCCACGGTCTTGTCATCACAAGGCTCCATGACCCTTGTCATCACAATGCTCCAAGACCCCTGTAATCACACTGCTCCATGCTCTTTTCATCACAAAGCACCATGACGCATGTCATCAGACAGCTCCATGGCCTTCTCATCAAAATGCTCCATGCACTTTTCATCAAAATGCTGCATGAACTCTGTCATCACAATGAACCATGCCCATCATCATAATGCTTCATGCTATTGTCATCACAATGAAATCAGAATGCACCATAAACTCTGTCATCACAATGCTACAAACCCTTGTGTTCACAGTGTTCCATAACACTTGTCATCACAACTCCCCATGACGCTCATCATCACGATTATCCATGGTCTTCTCATCACAATGCTCCAAGACCCATGTAATCACAATGCTCCTTGACACTTTTCGTCAGAATGCTCCATGATAATTGTCATGACAAGGCTCCATGGTCTTCTCCTCACAATGCTCCAGGACCTTGTCATCACAATGCTCCATGACCCCTGCCATCACAATACTCAATGCATACTCTCAGCCCAATGCTCCATGAACTTCTGATCACAATGCTCCATGGCCCCTGTCATCACAATGAATCATGACCCCTGTCATCACAATGATCCATGACCACTGTCATCACAACACTCCATGACATCAGACAACACAATGATCCGGGACCCCTGTCATCAAAATGCTCCATGATACTTGTCATCACAATGATCCATGCCCTTGCCATCACAATGCTCCATGACCCCTGTCATCACAATGCTCCATGACTCCAGTCATCATAATGATTCATGACCTTTGTCATCACAATGGTCCATGCCCCATCTTCACAATGCTCTGTGACATTTGTCACCACAGTGCTCCATGAAATTTTCATCATAATGGTCTGGGACCATTGTCATCACAATGCTCCAAGCCTTTCTCAGTCCAATGTTCCATGACCATTGTCATCACAATGCTCCATGCCCTTGTCAGCACAGTGCGCCATGACCCTTGTCAACACAAGGCTCCAAGCCCTTGTCATCACAAAGCTCTATTAGCTTTATCATCAAAAACCTCCATGACACTTAGCATCACAACGCTCCATGGCATTGTCATCACAATGGGCCATGACTTATGTCTTCAAAATGCTCCCAGACACCTGTCTTCAAATACTGCATGACCTTGTCATCACAATGCTCCATGCCCTTGTCATCACAATGCGCCATTTCCACTGTCATCGCAATAATCCATGAAACATGTAAGACCAATGTTCCATGCTCCTGTCATCACAATGCTCCATGCCCCTGTCATCACAATGCTCCATGACCCATCATCACAATGCTCCGTCACTCCTGTAATCACAATGTTTCATGACTTTTCTCATCAAAATGGTCCATGCCCTCGTCATCACAAGTCTCTGTGACATTTGTCACCACAATGCTCCAAGAACTTTTCATCACAATTCTCCAAGACCCTTGTCATCACAATGATCCATGTGCTTATCAGCACAATGCTGCATGACCCATGTCATCACAATGCACCATGTACTTGTCATCACAATGCTCCTCATCCTTGTCATCACAATGCTCCATAAAACTTGTCATCACAGTGCTCCATGCACTTCTCATCAAAATGCTCTCTCACCACTGATATCACAATGTTCCATCACTAGTCATCCCAATACTCCATCACCTCTGTCATCACAATGTTCCATTACCCCTGTCATCAAAATGCTACATGCACTAATCATCACAATGTTCGATGACCCCTGACATCACAATGTTCCATAACCCCTGTCATCAAAATGCTCCATGACCATTTTCATCACACTGCTCCATGACCCCTGACATCACAATATTCTATAACCCCTCTAATCAAAATGTTCAATGACTCTTTTCATCAAATTTCTTCATGACCCTGTCATCACAATGCTCCCTGCCCTTCTAATCACAGTGCTCCATGCCCTTTTCATCAAATTGCTCCATGACATTTGTCATCACAAAGTTCCATAACCTTTAACATCACAATGCTCCATGAACCCTCTCATCAAATTGCTCCATGCACTTGTCATTACAAAGCTCCATGACGCTTTTGATACCAATGCTCGATGCCCTTCTCATCAAAATGCTCCATGCCCTTGTCATTACAATCCTCCATGACCCATGTAACACAGTGTTCCGTGAGCTTGTCATCACAATGCTCAATGCCCACACTCATCACAATAATCCATGAAACTCTTCAGACCAATAGAGATGCCCTTGTCATCACAATGCTCCATTACTCCTGTCAAAACAATGCTCCATGACACCTGCCATCACAAGGTTCCACGGCCTTGTCATCACAAGACTCCATGACCCTTGTGATCACAATGCTCCAAGACCCTGTAATCACAATGCTCCATGCACTTGTCATCACAAAGGTCCATGGCGCATGTCATCAGAATGCTCCATGGCATTCTCATTCACAATGCTCCATTCCCTTGTCATCACAGTGATTCAAGACACCTGTAATCACAATGCTCCATGCCCCTTTTCATCTCAATGCTCCATGAACCCTGTCATCACAATGCACCATGCCCATCATCATAATGCTTCATGCTTTTGTCATCACAATGAAATCAAAATGCTACATGACCTCTGTCATAACAATGCTCCAAAACCTTGTGATCACAATGTTCCATAACACTTGTCATCACAATGCCCCATGACGCTCCTCATCACAGTTATCCATGGTCTTCTCATCACAATGCTCCGTGAACTTTGTTAAAACTATGCTCAATACACTTGTCATCACAATGGTCCCAGACATTTGTCATCAGTGTGCTCCTTGAACCCTGTCATGACAAGGCTCCATGCCCTTTTCATCACAATGCTCCAAGACCCCTGTAATCACAATGCTCCTTCCCCTTATCATCACAAACCTCCATGACGCATGTCATCAGAATGCACTATGGCCTTCTCATCACAATTCTCCATGCCCGTGTTATCACAATGCTCCAAGAACCCTGTCATCACAATACTCCATGAATATTTTCAGCCCAATTCTCTATGATATTCTCATCACAATGCTCCATGACCCCTTTCATCACAATGCTCCGTGCTCCTTGAAATCAAAATGATCCCTGACCTCTATCATCACAATGCTCCAAACCCTTGTGATCACATTGTTCCACAACACTTGTCATTTCAACGCTCCATGATACCTGTCATCATAATACTCCATGCCCGTGTCATAACAATGCTCCATGAACTTTTTCATCACAATGCACAATACACTTGTCATCACAATGCTCACTGACACTTGTCGTCAGAATGCTCCTTGAACCCTGTCATGAAAAGCTCCATGCCTTTTCCATCACAATGCTCCATGCCCTTTTCATCACAATGCTCCATGACCCCTGTCATCACAATTCTCCATGCACTTTTCATCGCAATGCTCCATGTCCACTGTCATAGAAAGCTCCGTGTGCTTGTCATCAAAATGCTTCACGACGTTGGCATCAAAATTCTCAATGGCCCTTGTCATCACAATGCTCCATGACACTCGTCATCACAATTATCCATGGTCTTCTCATCACAGTGCTCCACGGTCTTGCCGTCACAATGCTCCATGACACTTCTCATCACAATGTTACATGCTCTTGTCATCACAATTCTCCATGCACTTGTCATCGCAATGCTCCATGACCCCTGTCATAGCAAGCTCCATGTGCCTTTCATCACAGTGCTTCACGAACTTGTCATCACAATTCTCAATGGCCCTTGTCATCACAATGCTCCATTACCATTGTCATCACAATCCTCCATGACACTTGGCTTCACAATGCTCCATGCCATTGTCATCACTATGCACCATGACATATGTCATCACAATGCTCCCTGACACCTTTCTTCACAGTACTCATGACCTGGTCATAACAATGCTCCATGCCCTTGTCATCACAATGTGCCATGCCCACTATCATCACAATAATCCATGAAACTTGTCAGACCAATGCTCCATGCCCCTATCATCACAATGCTCCATGCCTTTGTCATCACAGTGCTCCGTGACTCCAGTCATCACATTGCTTCATGACCTTTGTCATCACAATGGTCCATGCCCTCCTCATTACAGTGCTCTTTGAAATTTGTCACCATAATGCTCCATGAACCTTTCATCACAATGCTCTGTGACCCTTGTCATCACAATGCTCCATGCCTTTGTCAGCAGAGTGCTCCATGACCCTTGGCATCAGAATGCTCCATGCGCCTGTCAGAACAATGCTCCATGACCCATGTCATCACAATGTGCCATGCGCTTGTCATCACAATGTTCCACAACCTTATCATCACAACGCTCCGTAAACATTGTCATCACAAAGCTCCATGCACTTCTCATCAAAATGTTCTTTCACCACTGATATCAAAATGTTCCATCACTAGTCATTACAATACTCCCTCACCCCTGTCATGACAATGTTCCACGGCCTTGTCATCACAAGGCTCCATGACCTTTGTCATCACAATACTCTAAGACCCCTGTAATCACAATGCTCCATGCCCCTTGTCATCAGTGTGCTCCATGAGACTTGTCATCACAAGGCTCTATGGTCTTCTCATCACAATGCTCCAGGACCTTGTCATCACAATGCTTCACGACCTCCTCATCAAAATTCTCAATGTCCCTTGTCATCATAATGTTCCAAGCCCTAATCACAATGCCCATTATATTTGTCATCACAATCCTCCATGACACTTGGCATCACAGTGCCCCATGCCATTGTCATCGCAATGGAACCTGACATATGTCATCACAATTCTCCCTGACACCTGTCTTCACAATAATCCATGACCATGTCATCACAATGCTCGATACACTTGTCATCACAATGCTCAATACACTTGTCATCACAATGCTCCCTGACACTTGTCGTCAGTATGCTCCTTGAACCCTGACATGACAAGGCTCCATGCATTTTTCATCACAATGATCCATGCCCTTTTCCTCACAATGCTCCAAGACCCCTGTAATCACAATGCTCCATGACGCTGTCATCACACAGCTTCATGACGAATGTCTTCAGAATGCTCCATGGCCTTCTCATCACCATGCTCCATGATATTTTCATCAAAATGCTCCATTCCCTTGTCATCAAAATGCCCCATGACCCCTGTCACCACAATACTCCATGAACATTTTCAGCCCAATGTTCTATGACCTTCTCATCACCATGCCCCATGAACCCTGTCATCAGAATTCTCCATGACCCATGTCATCACAATGCTCCATGAACCCTGACAACACAATGATCCGGGACTTTTGTCATCAAAATGCTCCATGACACTTGTCATCACAATGCTCCATTACCCTTGTCATCACAATGCTCCAAGCCCTTGTCATCACAATGCTCCATTACTTTAGTCATCACATTTCTCCATGAGACTTGGCATCACAATGCTCAATGCCATTGTCATCAAAATGCACCATGACATATGTCACCACAATGCTCCCTGACCCCTTTCTTCACAATAATCAATGACCTTGTCATCACAATGCTCTATGTGCTAGTTATCACAATGTGCCATGCCCTCTGTCATCACAATAATCCATGAAACATGTCAGACCAATGCTCCATGCCCCTTTCATCCCAATTCTCCATGCCCTTGACATCACAATGCTCCGAAACTCCAGTCATCACAATGCTTCGTAACATTTGTCATCACAATGTTCCATGCCACTTTTCATCTCAATGCTGGATGAACCCTCTCATCACAATGCACCATGCCCATCATCATAATGCTTCAAGCTATTGTCATCACAATGAAATCAAAATGTTCCATGACCTCTGACACCAAAATGCCCCAAACCCTTGTGATCACAATTTTCCATAACACTTGGCATCACAACGCCCCATTACGCTCGTCAACACAATTATCCATGGTCTTCTCATCACAATGTTCCATGATCTTTGTCATCACAATGCTCAATACACTTGTCATCTCAATGCTCCCTAACACTTTTCCTCAGTGTGCTCCTTGAACCCTGTCATGACAAGGCTCCATGCATTTTTCATCACAATGCTCCAAGACACCGGTAATCACAATGCTCCATGTGCTTGTCTTCACAAAGCTCCATGACGCATGTCATCAGAATGCTCCATGGCCTTCTCATCACCATGCTCCATGCCCTTGTCATCTCAGTGCTCCAAGACACCTGTAATTACAATGCTCCATGCTGCTTTTCATCCGAATGCTCCTTGAGACATGTCATCACAAGACTCCATGGTTTTCTCAACACAATTCTCCAGGACCTTGTCATCACAATGCTCAATTCCCTTGTCATCACAATGCTCCATGACCCCTGTCATCACAATACTCCATGAACATTTTCAGCCCAATGATCCATGACCTTCTCATCACAATGCACCATGACCACTGTCATCACAATGCTCCATGACCACTGTCATCCCCGTGCTGCATGACCCCTCACAACACATTGATCCGGGAATCTTGTCATCAAAAATCTCCATGACACTTGTCATCACAATGATCCATGCCCTTGTCATCCCAAAGCTCCATGACACCTTTAATCAGAATGTTCCGTGACGCTTGTCATCACAATGCTCCATGACCCTTGTCATCATAGTGCTCCATGACCCCAGTAATCACAATGCTCCATGAATATTTTCAGCCCAATGCTCCATGACCTTCTCATCACAATGCTCCAAGACCCCTGTAATCACAATGCTCCATGCTCCTTTTCATCTCTGTGCTCCATGAACCCTGTCATCACAACGAACCATGCACATCATCATAATGTTTCATGCTATTTTCATTACAATGAAATCAAAATGCTCCATGACCTTTGTCATCACAATGTTCCAAACCCTTGTGATCACAGTGTTTCATAAAACGTGTCATCACAACGCCCCATGATTCTCATCATCACAATTATCCATGGTCTTCTCATCACAATGCTCCATGACCATTGTCATCACAATGCTCAGTACACTTGTCATCACAATGCTCCCTGACACTTGCCGTCATTATGCTCCTTGATCCCTGTCATGACAAGGCTCCATGCCTTTTTCATCACAATGATCCATGCTCTTTTCTTCACAATGTTCCAAGACCCATGTAATCACAATTCTCCATGCCCCTTTTCATCAGAATGCTCCATGAGACTCGTCAATACAAGGCTCCAATGTTTTCTCATCACAATGCTTCAGTACCTACTCACCACAATGCTCCATTCCCTTGTCATCACAATGCTCCATGACCCCCGCCTTCACAATACTTCATGAACATTTTTAGCCCAATGCTCTATGACCTTCTCATAACAATGCTCCATGAACCCTGTCATCACAATGCTCCATTACCACAGTCATCACAATGCTCCATGACCCCTGACAACACAATGATTCGGGACTCTTGTCATCAAAATGCTCCATGACACTTGTCATCACGATGATCCATGCCCTTGCCATCCCAATGCTCCATGACCCCTGTAATCACAATGCTCCATGACGCTTGTCATCACAGTGCTCCATGACACTTGTCATCAAAATGCTCCATGCCTTTGTCAGCAAAATGCTTCATGACATTGTCATCACAATGCTCCATGCGCTTGTCATCACAATACTGCATTCCCATTGTCATCAAAATCCTCGGTGAACCTTGGGTTCACATTGCTTCATGCCCTTGTCATTACAATGCTCCATGCTCCTTGAAATCAAAATGATCCATGACCTCTGTCATCACAATGCTACAAACCCTTGTGATCACAATGTTCCATAACACTTGTCATCACAACGCTCCATGATGCCTTTCATTACAATGCTGCATGAACTTTGTCATCACAATGCTAAATACACTTGTCAACACAATGCTCCCTGACACTTATCGTCAGAATGCTCCTTGAACCCTGTAATGAAAAGGCTCCTTGCCTTTTTCATAACAATGCAACATGCCCTTTTCATCACAATGCTCCATGACAGTGTCATCACAATACTCCGCAAGCTTGTCATCAGAATGCTCCATGACCCCTGTCATCACAATGATCCATGACACCTGTCATCAAAATGCTCCATTTCCCATGTCATTACAGTGCTCCATGACGCTCTTCATCACAATTATCCATGACCTTCTCATCACAATGCTCCACGGGCTTGCGATCACAATTCTCAATGCCCTGGTCATCACAGTGCTCCATGTCCCTTGTCATCACATTTCTCCACGTCCATGTCATCACAATGCTCCATGACACTTATCGTCACAAAGTTACATGCTATTGTCATCACAATCATACATGCACTTGCCATCACAATGCTCCATGACACCTGTCATAGCAAGTTCCATGTGCTTGTCATCACAATGTTTCACGACGTTGGCATCAAAATTCTCAATGGCCCTAGTCATCACAATGCTCCATGACCTTGTCATCACAATGCTCCATGACACTTCTCATCAAAATGCTCCAAGCGCTGGCCATCACAATGCTCCATTACCTTTGTCATCACAATCCTCCATGACACTTGTCATCACAATGCTCCATGCCATTGTCATCACAATGCACCATTACATAGGTCAGCACAATGCTCCCTGACACCTGACTTCACAGTACTCCATGACCTATTCTTCACAGTGCACCAGGCCCTTGTCATCACAAGGCGCCATGCCCACAGTCATCACAATATTCCATGAAATTTTTCAGACCGATGCTCCATGCCCCTGTCATCACAATGCTCCATGCACTTGTCATCACAATGCGCCATGACACCTGTCATCACAATGCTCCGTGACTCCAGTCATCACAATGCTTCAAGACTTTGTCATCACAATGGTCCATGCCCTCATCATCACAAATCTCTGTGACCTTTGTCACCACAATGCTCCATGAACTTTTCATCACAATGCTCTGTGACCCTTGGCATCACAATGCTCCATGCCTTTGTCAGCACATATTCCATGACACTTGTCATCACAGTGCTCCATGAGCTTGTCAGCACAATGCTCCATGACCGATGTGATCACAATGTGCCATGCGGTTGTCATCACAATGCTCCACATCCTTGTTATCACAATGCCCCATAAACATTGTCATCACAATGCTCCATGCACTTCTCATGAAAATGCTCTCTCACCACTGATATCACAATGTTCCATCACTAGTCATCACAATACTCCCTCATCCCTGTCATCACAATGCTCCACGGCCTTGTCATCACAAGGCTCCATGACCCGAGTAATCACAATGCTCCATACCACTTTTCATCTGAATGTTCCCTGAACCCTGTCATCAAAACGAACCATGCCCTTCATCATAATGCTTCATGCTATTTTCATCACAATGAAATCAAAATGCTCCATGACCTCTGTTAGCACAATGCTCCAAACCCTTGTGACCACAATGCTCCGTAACACTTGTCATCACAACTACCCATGAGGCTCGTCATCACAATTATCCATGCACTTCTCATCACAATGTTCCATGACCTTTGTGATCACAATGCTCAATAAACTTGTCATCACAATGCTCCCTGACACTTGTCCTCACTATGCTCCTTGAACCCTGTCATGACAAGGCTCCATGCCTTTTTCCTCACAATGATCCATGCCTTTTTCATCATAATGCTCCAAGACCACTGTCATCACAATGCTCCATGCCCTGGTCATCACAAAGCTCCATGACGCATGTCATCAGAATGCTCCTTTGACATCTCTCACAATGCTCCATGCCCTTGTAATCACAATGCTCCAAGACCCCTGTAATCACAATGATCCATGCACCTTTTCATCAGAATGCTCCATGAGACTTCTCATTGCAAGGCTCCATGGCCTTCTCATCACAATGCTCCAGGACCTTGTCATCACAATGCTCCATGACCCATTTCATCAGAATACTCCATGAACATTTTCACCTCAATGCTCCATGATCTTCTCATCACAATGCTCAAAGACCCCTGTCATCACAATGCTCCATGCTCCTTGATATCAAAATGATCCTTGACCTCTGTCATCACAGTGCTCCAAACCCTTGTGATCACATTGTTCCATAACACTTGTCATCACAACGCTCCATGATGCCTGTCATCACAATACTCCATGCCCTTGTCATCACAATGCTCCATGAACTTGTCATCACAATGCTCAATACACTTGTCATCCCAATGTTCCCTGACCCTTGTCGTCAGAATGCTTCTAGAACCCTGTCATTAAAAGGCTCTATGCCTTTTTCATCACAATGCTCCATGCCCTTTTCATCACAATGCTCCATGCCATTGTTATCACAATACTCCACAAGCTTGTCATCAGAAGGCTCCATGACACTTGTAATCACAATTCTCCATGACCCCTGTCATCACAAAGCTCCATGACACTTGTCATCACAGTGCTCCAGGCCCCTTGTCATTACAGTTCTCAATGATGCTCGTCATCACAATTATCCATGGTCTTCTCATCACAATGCTCCACCGTCTTGCCATCACAATGCTCCATGACACTACAAATCACAATGTTACATGTACTTGTAATCACATTCTCCATGCACTTGTCATCGCAATGCTCCATGACCCCTGTCATAGCAAGCTCCATGTGCTTTTCATCACAGTGCTTCACGAACTTGTCATCAAAATTCTCAAAAGCCCTTGTCATCACAATGCTCCATGCCCTTTTCATCACAATGCTCCATGACCATCGTCATCACAATGCTCCATTACCTTTGTCATCACAATCCTCCATGACACTTGTCATCACAATGCTCCATGCCGTTGTCATCACAATGCACCATGACATAGGTCACCACAATGCTCCCTGACACCTGACTTCACAATAATCCATGACCTTTTCTTCACAGTGCTCCATGCCCTTGTCATCACAATGTGCAATGCCGACTGTCATCACAATAATCCATGAAATTTTTCAGACCGATGCTCCATGCCCCTGTCATCACAATGCTCCATGCGCTTGTCAGAACAATGCTCCATGACCCATGTCATCACAGTGTGCCATGCACTTGTCATAACAATGCTCCCCAAACTTGTCATCACAATGCTCCATAAATATTGTCATCACAAACCTCCATGAACTTCGAATCAAAATGCTCTCTCACCACTGATATCTCTATTTCCATCACTAGTAATCACAATACTCCCTCACCCCTGTCATCACAATGTTCCAAGGCCTAGTCATCACAAGTCTCCATGACCCGAGTAATCACAATGCTCCATACCCCTTTTCATCTCAATGCACCATGAACCCTGTCATCACAACGAACCATGCCCATCATCATAATGCTTCATGCTATTGTCATCACAATGAAATCAAAATGCTCCATGACCTCTGTCATCACAATGCTCCATGCACTTGTCATCACAATGCTCCATGCCATTGTCATCACAATACACCACATGCTTGTCATCAGAATGCTCCATGACCCATGTCATCACAATTCTCCTTGACCCTTGTCATCACAACGATCCATGCCCCTGTCATCACAATGCTCCATGCACTTGTCATCACAATGCTCCGTGACTGCAGTCATCACAATGCTTCATGACATTTGTCATCACAATGGTCCATGACCTCATCATCACAAGTCTCAGTGACATTTGTCACCACAATGCTCCATGAACTTTTCATCACAATGCTCTGTGACCCTTGGCATCACAATGCTCCATGCCTTTGTCAGCACAATGTTCCATGACACTTGTCATCACAATGCTCCATGAGCTTGTCAGCACAATGCTCCATGACCGATGTGATCACAATGCGCCATGCGGTTGTCATCACAATGCTCCATAAACATTGTCATCACAGTGCTCCATGCACTTCAAATGAAAATGCTCTCTCACCACTGATATCACAATGATCCATCACTAGTCATCACAATACTCCCTCACCCCTGTCATCACAATGTTCCATGACCCCTATCATCACAATGCTACATGCCGTTATCATCACAATGCACCACTCCCTTGTCATCAAAATGCTCCATGACCTTTGTCATCACAAAGCTCCATGACACTTAGCATCACAATGCTCCATGCCATTTTCATCACAATGCTTCATGAAGCCTCTCATCACATTGCTCCATGCCCTTGTCATCACAATGCTTCATGACGCTTGTCATCACAATGCTTGATGCCCTTCTCATCACAATGCTCCATGACCTTGTCATTACAATCCTCCATGACCCATGTATCACAGTGTTCCGTGTCCTTGTCATCACAATACTCCATGCCCCATCTTATCACAATAATCCAAGAAAATTTTCAGACAAATGCTCCATGCCCTTGTCCTCACAAAGTTCCATGACGCATGTCATCAGAATGCTCCATGGTCTTCTCACTCACAATGTTCAATGCCCTTCTCATCACAATGCTCCAAAACACCTGTAATCACAATGCTCCATGTCCCTTTTCATCTCAACGGCTTTGTCATCACAATGGTCCGTGCCCTCATCATCACAAGTCTCTGTGACCTTTGTCACCACAATGCTCCATGAACTTTTCATCACAATGCTCCGTGACCCTTGGCATCACAATGCTCCACGCCATTGTCATCACAATGGTTCATGAAGCCTCTCAGCACATTGCTCCATGCCCTTGTCATCACAAAGCTCCCTGACGCTTGTCATCACAATGCTTGATGCCCTTCTCATCACAATGCTCCATGACTTGTCATTACAATCCTCCATGCCCCATGTATCACAGTGTTCCGTGTCCTTGTCATCACAATGCTCCATGCCCACTCTCATCACAATAATCCATGAAAATTTTCAGACAAATGCTCCATGCCATTGTCATCACAAAGCTCTATGACGCATGTCATCAGAATGCTCCATGGCCTTCTCTTTCACAATGCTCCATGCCCTTGTCATAACAGTGCTCCCCAAACTTGTCATCTCAATGCTCCATAAACATTGTCATCACAAAGCTCCAAGCATTTCGCATCAAAATGCTCTCTCACCACTGATATCACAATTTTCCATCACTAGTCATCACAATACTCCCTCACCCCTGTCATCACAATGTTCCAGGGCTTTGTCATCACAAGGCTCCATGACCCGAGTAATCGCAGTGCTCCATACCACTTTTCATCTCAATGCTCCATGAACCCTGTCATCCCAACGAACCATGCCCATCATCATAATGCTTCATGCTATTGTCATCACAATGAAATCAAAATGATCCATGACCTGTGTCATCACAATGCTCCAAACACTTGTGATCACAATGTTCCATAACACTTGTCATCATAATGCCCCATGACGCACCTCATCACAGTTATCCATGGTCCTCTCAGAACAATGCTCCATGAACTTTGTCATCACAATGCTCAATACACTTGTCATCACAATGCTCCCTGACACTTGACGTCAGAATGCTCCTTGATCCCTGTCATGAAAAGGTTCTTTGCCTTTTTCATCACAATGCTCCATGCCTTTTTCATCACAATGCTCCATGCCATTGTCATCACAATACTCCACAAGCTTGTCATCAGAATGCTCCTTGACCCTTGTCATCACAATGATCCATGACACTTGTCATCACAATTCTCCATGCCCCGTGTCATTACAGTTCTCGATGACACTCGCCATCAAAATGCTCCATGGTCTTGCCATCACAATGCTCCATGACCTGGACATCACAATGCTCCATGTCCCTTGTCATCACAATGCTCCATGCGCTTCTCAGCACAATGCTCCATGACCCATGACATCGCAATGTGCCAAGCGCTTCTCATTCCAATGCTCCTCAACCTTGTCATCACAATGCTCCATAAACCTTGTTATCACAATGCACCATGCACTTCTCATCCAAAGGCTCTCTCACCACTGATATCACAATGTTCCATCACTAGTCATCAGAATACTCCCTCACCCCTGTCATCACAATGTTCCATGACCCCTGTAATCACAATGCTCCATGCCCTTGTCATCACAAAGCTCCATGATGCATGTCATCAGAATGTTCTATGGCCTTCTCATCACAATGCTTCATGCCCTTGCCATCACAATGCTCCATTACACCTGTCATCACAATGCTCCATGACCACTGTCATCACAGCGCTCCATGACCGCAGACAACACAATGTTCTGGGACTCTTGTCATCAAAATGCTCCATGACACTTGTCATCAAAATGATCCATGCGCTTGTCATCCCAATGCTCCATGACACCTGTAATCAGAATGCTCCATGACGCTTGTCATCCCAGTGCTCCATGACCCTTGACATCACAATGTTCCATGCCATTGTCATCACAGTGCTCCAAGAACCCTCTCATCACATTGCTCCATGCCCTTGTCATCACAAAGCTCCATGACGCTTGTCATCACAATGCTCGATGCCCTTCTCATCACAGTGCTCCATGCCCATGTCATTACAATCCTCCATGATCCATGTATCACCGTGTTCCTTGCTCTTGACATCACAGTGCTCCATGCCCACTCTCATCACAATAATCCATGAAAATTTTCACAGAAATGCTCCATGCCCTTGTCATCAAAAGGCTCCATTACCCGTGTCATAACAATGCTCCATGACCCCTGCCATCACAATGTTCCACGGCCTCGCCATCACAAGGCTCCATGACCCTTGTCATCACAATTCTCCAAGACCCCTGTAATCACAATGCTCCATGCCCTTGTCATCACGAAGCTCAATGACTTATGTCATCAGAATGCTCCATGGCCTTCTCAACACCATGCTCCATGCACTTGTCATCACACTGCTCCCTGACACTTGTCTTCAGAATGCTCCATGAACACTGTCATGAAAAGGCTCCATGTCCCCTGTCATAGCAAGCTCAGTGCGCTTGTCATCACAATGCTTCACGACGTTGGCATCAAAATTCTTAATGGCCCTTGTCATCACAGTCCTCCATGACACTTGGCATCACAATGCTCCATGCCCTTGTCAGCACAGTGCTCCATGACCCTTGTCATCACAATGCTCCGTGACTCCTGTCATCACAATGCTTCATGACCTTACTCATCACAATGGTCCATGCTCTCGTCATACAAGTCTCTGTGACTTTTGTCACCACAATGCTCCATGAACTTTTCATCACAATGCTCTGTGACCCTTGTCATCACAATGCTCTATGTGTTTCTCAGCACAATGCTCCATGACCCATGTCATCACAATGCATCATGTGCTTGTCATCCCAATGCTCCACATCCTTGTCATCACAATGCTGCATAAACTTTGTCATCACAGTGCTCCATGCACTTCTCATCAAAATGCTCTCTCACCACTGATATCACAATGTTCCATCACTAGTCATCCCAATACTCCATCACCCCTGTCATCACAATGTTGCATGACACCTGTCATCAAAATGCTACATGCACTTATCATCACAATGTTACATGCTCTTGTCATCACAATTCTCCATGCACTTGTCATCGCAATGCTCCTTGACACCTGTCATAGCAAGCTCCATGTGCTTTTCATCACAGTGCTTCACAACATTGTCATCTAAATTCTCAATGGCCCTTGTCATCACAATGCTCCATGCCCTTGTCATTTCAATGCTCCATGACCATTTTCATCACAATGCTCCAAGCCCTTGTCATCACAATGCTCCAAGACACCTGTAATCACAGTGCTCCATACACTTGTCATCAGAAAGCTCCATGACGCATGTCATCAGAATGCTCCATGGCTTTCCCATCACAAGGCTCCATGCACTTGTCATCACAATGCTCCAAGACACCTGTAATCACAATGCTCCATGCCCCTTTTCTTCTCAATGCTCCGTGAACCCTGTCATCACAATGCACCATGCACATCATCATAATGCTTCAAGCTATTGTCATCACAATGAAATCAAAATGCTCCATGACCTCTGTCATCACAATGCTCCAAACCGTTGTGATCACAATGTTCATAAAACTTGTCATCACAATGCCCCATGACTCCCGTCATCACAATTATCCATGGTCTTCTCATCACAATGCTCCATGACCTTTGTCATCACAATGCTCAATACACTTGTCATCACAATGCTCCCTGACACTTGTCATCAGTATGCTCCTTGAACGTTGTCATGACAAGGCTCCATGCCTTTTTCATCACAATGATCCATGCCCTTTTCATCACAATGCTCCAAGACCCCTGAAATCACAATGCTGCATGCACTTGTCATCACAAAGCTCCATGACTCATGTCATCAGATTGCTCCATGGCCTTCTCATCACAATGCTCCATGATGCCTGTCATCACAATGCTCCATGACCATTGTTATCACAATGCTCAATACACTTGTCATCACAATGTTCCCTGACACTTGACGTCAGAATGCTCCTTGATCCCTGTCATGAAAAGGTTCCATGTCTTTTTCATCACAATGCTCCATGCCTTTTTCATCACAATGCTCCATGCACTTGTCATCACATTACTCCACAAGCTTGTCATCAGAATGCTCCATGACCCTTGTCATCACAATGATCCATGACACCTATAATCACAATTCGCCATGCCCAATATCACTACAGTGCTCGATGACACTCGTCAACAAAATGCTCCTTGGTCTTGCGATCACAATGCTCCACGGTCTTGCCATCATAATGCTCCATGCCCTGGACATCACAATGCTCCCTGTCCCTTGTCATCACAATGCTCCATGACACATCTCATCACCATGTTACATGCTCTTGTCATCACAATCCTCCATGACACATGGCATCACAATGCTCCATGCCATTGTCATCAAAATGGACCATGACATATGTCATTACAATGCTCCCTGACACCTGTCTTCACAATTCTCCATGACCTTGTCATCACAATCCTCCATGCCCTTGTCATAACAATGCTCCATGCCCTTGTCTTCACAATGCGCCATGCCGTCACTCATCACAATAATCCTTGAAATTTGTCAAACCAGTTCTCCATGCACCTATCATCACAATGCTCCATGCCATTGTCATCACAATGCACCATGAACCCTGTCATCACAATGCTCCATGACTCCAGTCATCACAATGCTTCATGACCTTTGTCATCACAATGGTCCATGACCTCGTCATCACACGTCTCTGTGACCTTTGTCACCACAATGCTCCATGAACTTTTCATCACAATGCTCCGTGACCCTTGTCATCATAATGCTCCATGCCTTTGTCAGCACAATGCTCCATGACCCATGTCATCACAATGAGCCATGCGCTTGTCATCACAATGCTCCACAAACTTGTCATCACAATGCTCCTTAAAACTTGTCATCACAATGCTCCAGGCACTTCTCATCAAAATGCTCTCTCACCACTGATATCACAATATTGCATCACTAGTCATCACAATACTCCCTCACCCTTGTCATCACAATGTTCCATGACCCCTGTCATCAAAAAGTTCCATGCCCTTGTCTTCACATTGCTCCTTAAAACTTGTCATCACAATGCTCCATGCACTTCTCATCAAAATGGTCTCTCACCACTGATATCACAATGTTCCATCACTTGTCATCACAATACTCCCTCACCCCTGTCATCACAATGTTCCATGACCCCTGTCATCAAAATGTTCCATGCCCTTGTCATCACAGTGCTCCGTGATGCATGTCATCAGAATGCTACATGCCCTTGCCATCACAATGCTCCATTACCCCTGTCATCATAATGCTCCATGACCACTGTCATCACAGCGATCCATGACCCCTGACAACACAATGATCCGGGACTCTTGTCATCAAAATGCTCCACGACACTTGTCATCACAATGATCCATGCACTGTCATCCCAATGCTCCATGACCCCTGTAATCAGAATAGTCTGTGACGTTTGTCATCCCAGGGCTCCATGACCCTTGACATCACAATGCTCCATGCCATTGTCATCACAATGCTCCATGAACCCTCTCATCACATTGCTCCATGAACTTGCCATCACAAAGCTCCCTGACGCTTGTCATCACAATGCTCAATGCTCTTCTCATCACAATAAACCATGAATCTTTTCACACCAATCCTCCATGCCCTTGTCATCGAACGGCTCCATTACCCATGTCATAACAATGGTCCATGACCCCTGCCATCACAATGATCCACGGCCTCGTCATCACAAGGCTCCATGACCCTTGTCATCACAATTCTCCAAGACCCCTGTAATAACAATGCTCCATGCCCTTGTCATCACGAAGCTCTATGACTTATGTCATCAGAATGCTCCATGGCCTTCTCATCACAATGCTCCATGCCCTTGTCATCACAGTGCTCCAAGAACCCTGTAATCACAATTCTCCATGCCAATTTTCATCTCAATGCTCCATGAACACTGTCATCACAATGCACCATGCCCATCATAATAATGATTCATGCTATTGGCATAAAAATGAAATCAAAATGTTCCATGACCTCTGTCATCACAATCCTCCAAACCCTTGTGATCACAATGTTCCATAACACTTGTCATCACAATTCCCCATGACGCTCCTCATCACAATTATCCATGGTCTTCTCATCACAATGCTCCATGATATTTGTCATCACAATGCTCAATATACTTGTCATCTCAATGCTTCCTGACACTTGTCGTCAGTATCCTCCTTGAACCCTGTCATGTCAAGGCTCCATGCATTTTTCATCACAATGATCCATGCGATTTTCATCACAATGCTCCAAGACCACTGTAATCACAATGCTCCATGCCCTTGTGATCACAAAGCTCCATGACACATATCATCAGAATGCTCCATGTCCTTCTCATCACAATGCTCCATGCCCTTGTCATCACAATGCTACCAGACACTTGACTTCAGAATGCTCCTTGAACACTGTCATGAAAAGGGTCCATGCCTTTTTCATCACAATGCTCCCTGCTTTTTTCATCTCTATGCTCCATGCCATTGTCATCACAATACTCCACAAGCTTCTCATCAGAATGCTCCATGACACATGTCAACACAATGCTCCATGACCCGTGTCATCACAGTGCTCCATGACACCTGTCATCACAATGCTCCATGCCATTGTCATCTCAATGGACCATGACATATGTCATCACAATGCTCCCTGTCACCTGTCTTCAGAGTATACCATGACCTTGTCATCACAATGCTCCATGCCCTTGTCATCACAATGCGCCATGCCTACTGTCATCACAATAATCCATCAAACTTGTCAGTCCAATGTTCCATGCCACTGTCATCACAATGCTATATGCCCTTGTCATCACAAAGCTGCATGACACATGTCATCAGAATGCTCCATTGCATTCTCATCACAATGGTCCATGCCCTTGTCATCACAATGCTCATAGACCATTTTAATCACAATGCTCCATGCCCCTTTTCATCTCAATGCTTTATGAACCCTGTCATCAAAATGCTCCACACCCTTGTGATCACAATGTTCCATAACACTTGTCATCACAACGCCCCGTGACGCTCGTCATCACAATTATCCATAGTTTTCTCATCACGATGCTCCATGACCTTTGTCATCACAATGCTCAATACACTTGTCATCACAATGCTCCCTGATACTTGTCATCACTATGCTCCTTGGACCCGTTCATGACAAGGCTCCATGCATTTTCCGTCACAATGATCCATGCCCTTTTCATCACCATGCTCCAACACCCCTGAAATCACAATGCTGCATGTCCTTGTCATCACAAAGGTCCATGACGCATGTCATCAGAATGCTCCATGGCCTTCTCAACACAATGCTCCATGATGCCTGTCATCACAATGCTCCACGACCATTGTTATCACAATGCTCAATACACTTGTCATCACAATGTTCCCTGACACTTGACATCAGAATGCTCCTTGATCCCTGTCATGAAAAGGTTCCATGTCTTTTTCATCACAATGCTCCATGCCTTTTTCATCACAATGCTCCATGCCATTGTCCTCACAATACTCCACAAGCTTGTCATCAGAATGCTCCATGACCCTTGTCATCACAATGATCCATGACACCTATCATCACCATTATCCATGCCACGTATCACTACAGTGCTCGATGACACTCATCAACAAAATGCTCCATGGTCTTGCGATCACAATGCTCCACGGTCTTGCCATCACAATGCTCCATGCCCTGGACATCACAATGCTCCCTGTCCCTTGTCATCACAATGCTCCATGACACTTCTCATCACCATGTTACATGCTCTTGTCATCACAATCCTCCATGACACATGGCATCACAATGCTCCATGCCTTTGTCATAAAAATGGACCATGACATATGTCATTACAATGCTCCCTGACACTTGTCTTCACAATACTCCATGACCTTGTCATCACAATGCTCCATGCCCTTGTCATCACAATGCTCCATGCCCTTGTCTTCACAATGTGCCATGCCGTCACTCATCACAATAATCCTTGAAAGTTGTCAGACCAGTTCTCCATGCACCTATCATCACAATGCTCCATGCCATTGTCATCACAATGCACCATGAACCCTGTCATCACAATGCTCCATGACTCCAGTCATCACAATGCTTCATGACCTTTGTCATCACAATGGTCCATGCCCTCGTCATCACACGTCTCTGTGACCTTTGTCACCACAATGCTCCATGAACTTTTCATCACAATGCTCCGTGACCCTTGTCATCATAATGCTCCATGCCTTTGTCAGCACAATGCTCCATGACACATGTCATCACAATGAGCCATGCGCTTGTCATCACAATGCTCCACAAACTTGTCATCACAATGCTCCTTAAAACTTGTCATCACAATGCTCCATGCACTTCTCATCAAAATGCTCTCTTACCACTGATATCACAATGTTCCATCACTAGTCCTCACAATACTCCCTCACCCCTGTCATCACAATGTTCCATGACACCTGTCATCAAAATGTTCCATGCCTTTGTAATCACAATGCTCCGTGATGCATGTCATCAGAATGCTACATGCCCTTGCTATCACAATGCTCGATTACCCCTGACATCACAATGCTCCATGACCACTGTCATCACAGCGATCCATGACCCCTGACAACACAATGATCCGGGACTCTTGTCATCCAAATGCTCCATGACACTTGTCATCACAATGATCCATGCGCTTGTCATCCCAATGCCCCATGACACGTGTAATCAGAATAGTCTGTGACGCTTGTCATCCCAGTGCTCCATGACCCTTGACATCACAATGCTCCATGCCATTGTCATCACAATGCTCCATGAACCCTCTCATCACATTGCTCCATGCACTTGTCATCACAAAGCTCCCTGACGCTTGTCATCACAATGCTCAATGCCCTTCTCGTCACAATAATCCATGAACCTTTTCACACCAATGCTCCATGCCCTTGTCATCGAAAGGCTCCATTACCCGTGTCATAACAATGCTCCATGACCCCTGCCATCACAATGATCCACGGCCTCGTGATCACAAGGCTCCATGACCCCTGTCATCACAATTCTCCAAGACCCCTGTAATCACAATGCTCCATGCCCTTGTCATCACGAAGCTCCATGACTTATGTCATCAGAATGCTCCATGGCCTTCTCATCACAATGCTCCATGCCCTTGTCATCAAAGTGCTCTAAGACCCCTGTAATAACAATTCTCCATGCCACTTTTCATCTCAATGCTCCATGAACACTGTCATCACAATGCACCATGCCCATCATCATAATGCTTCATGCTATTGTCATAACAATGAAATCAAAATGTTCCATGACCTCTGTCATCACAATCCTCCAAACCCTTGTGATCACAATGTTCCATAACACTTGTCATCACAATTCCCCATGACGCTCCTCATCACAATTATCCATGGTCTTCTCATCACAATGCTCCATGACATTTGTCATCACAATGCTCAATACACTTGTCATCTCAATGCTCCCTGACACTTGTCGTCAGTATCCTCCTTGAATCCTGTCATGACAAGGCTCCATGCATTTTTCATCACAATAATCCATGCGATTTTCATCGCAATGCTCCAAGACCACTGTAATCACAATGCTGCATGCCCTTGTCATCACAAAGCTCCATGACCCATATCATCAGAATGCTCCATGGCCTTCTCATCACCATTCTCCATGCCCTTGTCATCACAATGCTCCCAGACACTTGTCTTCAGAATGCTCCTTGAACCCTGTCATGAAAAGGGTCCATGCATTTTTCATCACAATGCTCCCTGCTTTTTTCATCACTATGCTCCATGCCATTGTAATCACAATACTCCACAAGCTTGTCATCAGAATGCTCCATGACACATGTCATCACAATGCTCCATGACCCGTGTCATCACAATGCCCCATGACACCTGTCATCACAATGCTCCATGCCATTGTCATCTCAATGGACCATGACATATGTCATCACAATGCTCCCTGCCCTGGTCATCACTATGCAACTTGTCCCTTGTCATCACAATTTTCCACGTCCTTGTCATCACAATACTCTATGACACTTCTCATCACAATTTTTCATGCTCTTGTCATCACAATTCTCCATGCACTTTTGATCGCAATGCTCCATGTCCCCTGTTAAAGTAAGCTCCGTGCGCTTGTCATCACAATGCTTCACGACGTTGTCATCAAAATTCTCAATGGCCCTAGTCATCACAATGCTCAATGTCCTTGTCATCACAATGCTCCATGACCCTTTTCATCACAATTCCCGAAGCAGTTGTCATCACGACGCTCCATTACATTTGTCATCACAATCCGCCATATCACTTGGCATCACAATGCTCCATTACATTTGTCATCACAGTACTCCATGACACTTGGCATCCCAATGCTCCACGCCATTGTCATCACAATGCACCATGACATATGTCATCACAATGCTCCCTGACACCTCTCTTAACAATACTACCTGACCTTGTCATAACAATGTTCCATTCCCTTGTCATCACATTGTGCCATGCCCACCCTCATAGCAATAATCCATGATACTTGTCAGACCAATTCTCCATGGCCCTGTCATCACAATGCTCCATGCCCTTGTAATCACAATGCTCCATGACCCCTCACATCATAATGCTCCGTGAATCCAGTCATCACAATGCTTTACGACCTTTGTCATCACAATGGTCCATTCCCTCGTCATGACAATGCTCTGTAACACTTGTCATCACAATGCTCCATGCCTTTGTCAGCACAATGCTCAATACACTTGTCATCACAAAGCTCCATGATGCCTGTCATGACAATTGTCCTTGCCCGTGTCATCACAATGCTCCATGAATTTTGTCATCACAATGCTCAATACACTTGTCATCACAATGCTCCCTGACACTTGTCGTCAGAATGCTCCTTGAACCCTGTCATGAAAAGGCTCCATGCCTTTTTCATCACAATGCTCCATGCCCTTTTCATCACAATGCTCCATGCCATTGTCATCACAATACTCCACAAGCTTGTCATCAGAATGTTCCATGACCCTTGTCATCACAATGCTCCATGCCCCTTGTCATTACAGTGCTCCATGACGATTGTCATCACAATTATCCATGGTCTTCTCATCACAATGCTCCACCGACTTGCCATCACAATGCTCCATGACACTTCTCATCACAATGTTACATGCTCTTGTCATCACAATTCTCCATGCACCTGTCATCGCAATGCTCCATGACACCTGACATAGCAAGATCCATGTGCTTTTCATCAAAGTGCTACACGACCTTGTCATCAAAATTCTCAATGGCCCTTGTCATAACAATGCTCCATGCCGTTGTCATCACAATGCTCCATGACCATTGTCATCACAATGCTCCAAGCCCTTCTCATCACAATGCTCCATTACCTTTGTCATCAAAATCCTCCATGACACTTGGCTTCACAATGCTCCATGCCATTGTCATCACAATGCACCATGACATATGTCATCACAATGCTCCCTGAAACCTGTCTTCACAATACTCCATGACCTTGTCATAACAATGTTCCATGCCCTTGTCATCACAATGCGCCATGCCCACTATCATCACAATTATCCATGAAACTTGTCAGACCAATGCTCCATCCCCCTGTCATCACAATGCTCCATGCCCTTTTAATCACAATGCTCGGTGACTCCAGTCATCACAATGCTTCATGACCTTTGTCATCACAATGGTCCATGTCCTCGTCATCACAGGACTCTGTGAACTTTGTCACCATAATGCTCCATGAAGTTTTCATCACAATGCTCTGTGACCCTTGTCAACATAACGCTACATGCCTTTGTCAGCAGAGTGCTCCATGACCCTTTTCATCACAATGCTCCATGCGCTTGTCAGCACAATGCTCCATGACCCATGTCATCACAATATGCCATGCACTTGTCATCACAATATTCCACAACATTGTCATCACAATGCTCCATAAACCTTGTCATCACAAAGCTCCATGCACTTCTCATCAAAATGCTCTTTCACCACTGATATCAAAATGTTCCATCTCTAGTCATCACAATACTCCTTCACCCCTGTCATGACAATATTCCACTGCCTTGTCATCACAAGGCTCCATGATGCATGTCATCAGACAGCTCCATGGCCTTATCATCACAAAGCTCTATGTCCTTTTCTTCACAATGCTCCAAGACAACTGTAATCACAATGCTCCATGCCCCTTTTCATCTCAATGCTCCATGAACTCTGTCATCACAATGAACCATGCCCATCATCATAATGCTTCATGCTATTGTCATCACAATGGAATTAAAATGCTCCATAAGCTCTGTCATCACAATGCTCCAAACCCTTGTGATCACAATGTTCCATAACACTTGTCATCACAAATCCCCATGATGCTCGTCATCACAATTATCCATGGTCTTCTCATCACAATGCTCCATGACCTTTCTCATCACAATGCTCCATACACTTATCATCACAATGCTCCCTGACACTTGTCGTCAGTATGCTCCTTGAACCCTCTCATTACAAGGCTCCATGATTTTTCATCACAATCACCCATGCCCTATTCATCACAATGCTCCAAGACCACTGTAATCACAATGCTCCATGCTCCTTTTCATCAGAATGCTCCATGAGACTTGTCATCACAAGGCTCCATGGTCTTCTCCTCACTATGCTCCAGGACCTTGTCATCACAATGCTCCATTCCATTGTCATCACAATGCTCCATTACACCTGCCATCACAATACTCAATGAATATTATCAGCCCAATGCTCCATGAACTTCTGTTCACAATGCTCCATGACCCATGTCATCACAATGCTCCATGACCACAGTCATCACAAAGCTCCATGACACCAGACAACACAATGATCCGGGACTCTTGTCATCAAAATGCTCCATGACACTTGTCATCACAATGATCCATGCCCTTGCCATCCCAATGCTCATGACCCCTGTAATCACAATGCTCCATGACGCTTGTCATCACAGTGCTCCGTGACACTTGTCATCAAAATGCTACATGCATTTGTCAGCAAAATGCTACATGACCTTGGCATCACATGCTCCATGCGCTTGTCATCACAATACTCCATTCCCATTGTCATCAAACTCCTCCATGAACCTTGGGTTCACATTGCTTCATGCCCTTGTCATCACAATGCTCCATGCTCCTTGAAATGAAAATGATACATGACATCTGTCATCACAATGCTCCAAATCCTTGTGATCACAATGTTCCATAACACTTGTCATCACAATGCTCCATGATGCCTGTCATCACAATGCTCCATGACCTTTGTCATCACAATGCTCAATACACTTGTCATCACAATGCTCCCTGACACTTGTCATCAGAATGCTCCTTGAACACTGTCATGAAAAGGCTCCATGCCTTTTTCATCACAATGCTCCATGCCCTTTTCCTCACAATGCTCCATGCCATTGTCATCACATTACTCCACAAGCTTGTCATCAGAATGCTCCATGACCCTTGTCATCACAATGATCCATGACACCAGTCATCACAATGTTCCATGCCCCTTGTCATTACAGTGCTCCATGACGCTCGTCATCACAATTATCCATGGTCTTCTCATCACAATGCTCCACGGTCTTGCCATCACTATGCTCCATGCCCTGGTCATCACAATTCTACATATCCTTGTCATCACAATGCTCCATGACACTTCTAATCAAAATGTTACATGCTCTTGTCAATACAATATTCCATGCAATTGTCATCGAAATGCTCCCTGACCCCTTCATAGCAAGCTCCATGTGCTTGTCATCACAAAGCTTCACGATCTTCTCATCAAAATTCTCAATGGCCCTTGTCAACTCAGTGCTCCATGACCTTGTCCTCACAATGCTCCATGACCCTTGTCATCACTATGCTCCATTTCCTTTGTCATCACAATCCTCCATGACACTTGGCATCACAATGCCTCATGACATTGTCATCACAATGGACCATGACATATGTCATCACAATGCTCCCTGACACCTGTCTTCACAATACTGTATGACCTTGTCATCACAATGTTCCATGCCCTTGTCATCACAATGTGCCATCCCCACTGTCATCACAATAATACATAAAACTTGTCATAGCAATGCTCTATGACTCTTTCATCACAATGCTCCTTTCCCTTGTCATCACAATGCTCCATGACCCCTGTCATCACAATGCTCCGTGACTCCAGTCATCACAATTCTTCATGACCTTTGTCATCACAATGGTCCATGCCCTCATCATCACAAGTCTCTGTGACCTTTGTCACCACAATGCTCCATGAACTTTTCATCACAATGCTCGGTGACCCTTGTCATCACAATGTTCCATGCCTTTCTCAGCAAAATGCACCATGACCCATGTCATCACAATGCTCCTTGCGCTAGTCAGCACTATGCTCCATAACACATGTCATAACAATGCTGGATGTTCTAGTCAGCACAATGCTCCATGACATATGTCATCACAATGCGCCATGCGCTTGTCATCAAAATCCTCCACAATCTTGTCATCACAATGCTCCATAAAACTTGTCATCACAATGATCCATACACTAATCATCAAAATGCTCTCTCACCAATGATATCACAATGTTCCATCACTAGTCATTAAAATACTCCCTCACCCCTGTCATCACAATGATCCATGACCCCTGTCATCACAATGCTATATGCCCTTATCATCACAATGTTCCATTACCCCTAACATCACAATGTTCCATAACCCCTGTCATCAAAATGCTCCATGGCCCTTTGCATCACAATGCTCCATGACCCCTGACATCACAATGTTCCATAACCCCTGTAATCAAAATGTTCGATGACCCTTTTCATCAAATTTCTCCATGACCCTGTCATCACAATGCACCGTGCCCTTCTCATCACAATGCACCAGGCCCTTGTCATCAAAATGCTCCATGACCTTTGTCATTACAAAGCTCCATGACCGATGGCATCACAATGCTCCATGCTATTGTCATCACAATGCTTCATGAAGCCTCTCATCACATTGCTCCATGTCCTGGTCATCACAAAGCTCCACGATGCTTGTCATCAAAATGCTCCATGCACTTCTCAACACAATGCTCCATGCCCTTGTCATTACAATACTCCATGACCCATGTATCACAGTGTTCCATGCCCTTGTCATCACAATGCTCCATGCCCTATCTCATCACAATAATCCATAAAACTTTTCAGACCAAAGCTCCATGCCCTTGTAATCACAATGTTCCTTTACTCCTTCATGACAATGCTCCATTACCCAAGCCATCAAAATGATCCACGGCCTTGTCATCACAAGGCTCCATAACCCGTGTCATCAAAATGAACCAAGACCCCTGTAATCACAATTATCCATGCCTTTGTCATCACAAAACTCCATGACACATGTCACCAAAATGCTCCATGGCCTTCTCATCACAATGCTCCATAGCCTTGCCATCACAATACTCCATTAGCCCTGTCATAACAATGCTCCATGACCCATGACAACACAATGATCGGGAATCTTGTCATCAAAATGCTGCATGACACTTGTCATCACAATGATCTATGCCCTTGCCATCCCAATGCTCATGACCCCTGTAATCACAATGCTCCATGACGCTTGTCATCACAGTGCTCCGTGACACTTGTCATCAAAATGCTACATGCATTTGTCAGCAAAATGCTACATGACTTTGTCATCACATGCTCCATGCGCTTGTCATCACAATACTCCATTCCCATTTTCATCAAAATCCTCCATGAACCTTGGGTTCACATTGCTTTATGCCCTTGTCATCACAATGCTCCATGCTCCTTGAAATGAAAATGATATATGACTTCTGTCATCACAATGCTCCAAATCCTTGTGATCACAATGTTCCATAACACTTGTCATCACAATGCTCCATGATGCCTGTCATCACAATGCTCCATGACCTTTGTCATCACAATGCTCAATACACTTGTCATCACAATGCTCCCTGACACTTGTCGTCAGAATGCTCCTTGAACACTGTCATGAAAAGGCTCCATGCCTTTTTCATCACAATGCTCCATGCCATTGTCATCACATTACTCCACAAGCTTGTCATCAGAATGCTCCATGACCCTTGTCATCACAATGATCCATGACACCAGTCATCACAATGTTCCATGCCCCTTGTCATTACAGTGCTCCATGACGCTCGTCATCACAATTATCCATGGTCTTCTCATCACAATGCTCCACGGTCTTGCTATCACTATGCTCCATGCCCTGGTCATCACAGTTCTACATATCCTTGTCATCACAATGCTCCAAGAGACTTCTCATCAAAATGTTACATGCTGTTGTCAATACAGTTCTCCATGCACTTTTCATTGCAATGCTCCATGACCCCTGTCATAGCAAGCTCCATGCGCTTCTCATCACAGTGCTTCACGACCTTCTCATCAAAATTCTCAATGGCCCTTGTCATCACAACTCTCCATGATCTTGTCATCAGAGTGCTCCTTGACCTTGTCATCACGATGCTCAAAGCCCTTGTCATCACAATGCTCCATTGCCTTTGTCATCCCAATCTTCCATGACACTTGGCATCACAATGTCCAATGGCATTGTCATCACAATGGATCGTGACATATGTCATCACAATGCTCCCTTACACCTGCCTTCACAATAATGTATGACCTTGTCATCACAATGCTCCATGCCATTGTCATCAAAATGAGCCATGCCAACTGTCATCCAATAATCCATAAAACTTGTCAGAGCAATGCTCTAAGCCTCTCTCATCACAATCCTCCATGCCCTTGTCATCACAATGCTCCATGACCCCGGTCGTCACAATGCTCCGTGACTCCAGTCATAAAAATGATTCATGACCATTGTCATCAAAATGCTCCATGCCCTCGTCATCACAAGTCTCTGTGACCTTTGTCACCACAATGCTCCATGAACATTTGATCACAATGCTCCATGACCCTTGTCATCACAATGCTCCATGCGTTTCTCAGCATGATGCTCCATGACCCTTTTCATCACAATGCTTCATGCGCTAGTCAGCACAATGCTCCATAACACATGTCATAACAATGCACCACACGCTTGTCATCACAATGCTCCACAACCTTGTCATCACAACGCTCCATAAACCTTGTCATCACAATGCTCCATACACTTCTCACCAAAATGCTCTCTCACCACTGATATCACACTGATCCATCACTAGTCATCACAATACTCCCTCACCACTGTCATCACAATGTTCCATGACCCCTGTGATCACAATGCTACATGCCCTTATCACCACAATGTTCGATGACCCCTGACATCACAACGTTCCATAATCCCTGTCATCACAATACTCCATGACCCTTTTCATCACAATGCTCCATGACCCCTGACATCACAATGTCCCATAACCCGTGTCATCAAAATGTTCGATGACCATTTTCATCAAATTTCTCCATGACACTGTCATCACTATGCACCCATCCCTTTTCATTACAATGCACCACTCACTTGTCAACCAAATGCTCCATGACCTCTGTCATCACAATGCTCCAAACCCTTGTGATCACAATGTTCATAACACTTGTCTTCACAACGCCCCTTGACTCTCGTCATCACAGTTATCCACGGTCTTCTAATCACAATGCTCCATGACCTTTTTCATCACAATGCTCAATACACTGGTTATCACAATGCTCCCTGACTCTTGTCATCAGTATACTCCTTGAACCCTGTCATGACAAGGCTACATGCCTTTTTCATCACAATGATCCATGCCGTTTTCATCACAATGTTCCGAGACCCCTGTAATCACAATGCTCCATGCCCTGGTCATCACAGTGCTTCATGACGCATGTCATCAGAATGCTCCATGGCCTTCTCATCACAATGTTCCATGCCCTTGTCATCACAATGCTCCAAGGCTCCTTTAATCACAAAGCTCCATGCCCCATTTAATCAGAATGCTCCATGAGACTTGTCATCACAAAGCTCCATAGTCTTCTCATCACAATGCTCCAGGATCTTGTCATCACGATGCTCCATTCCCTTGTCATCACAATGCTCCATGACCCCTGTCATCACAATACTCCATGAACATTTTCAGCCCAATGCTCCATGAACTTCTCATCACAATGCTCCATGACCCCCGTCATCACAATGCTCCATGACCACTGTCAGAACAGTGCTCCATGACCCCTTACAACACAATAATCCGGGACTTTTATCAGCAAAATGCTCCCTGACCCTTGTCATCACAATGATCCGTGCCCTTGTCATCCCAATTCTCACTGACCGCTGTAATAAAAATGCTCCGTGATGCTTGTCTTCACAGTGCTCCATGAAACTTGTCATCACGATGCTCCATGCCTTTGTCAGCAAAATGCTACATGACATTGTCATCACAATGCCCCATGCGCTTGTCATCAAAATCCTCCATGAAACTTTGGATCACATTGCTTCATGCCCTTGTCATCACAATGCTCCATGCTCTTTGAAATCAAAATGATCCAAGACCTGTCATCACAATTCTCCAAAACCTTGTGATCACAATGTTCCATAACCCTTGACATCACAATGATCCATGATGCCTGTCATCACAGTACTCCATGCCATTGTCATCACAATGCTCCATGACCATCGTCATCACAATGCTCAATACACTTGTCATCACAGTGCTCACTGACACTTGTTGTCAGAATGCGCCTTGAAACCTGTCATGAAAAGGCTCCATGCATTTTTCATGACAATGATCCATGCCATTTTCATCACAATGCTCCATGCCATTGTCATCACAATACTCCACAAGCTTATCATCAGAATGCTCCATGCCCTTGTCATCAAAATAATCCATGCCCACTGTCATCACAATAATCCATGAAACTTGTTAGACCAATTTTCCATGCCACTGTCATCACAATGCTCCATGCCCTTGTCATCACAATTCTCCAAGACCAATTTAATCACAATTCTCCATGCCCCTTTTCATCTCAATGCTCCATGAACCCTGTAATCACAATGCACCATGCTCATCATCATAATGCTTCATGCTATGGTCAACATAATGAAATCAAAATGCTCCATGAACTCTGTCATCACAATGCTCCAAACTCTTATGATCACAATGTTCCATAACACTTGTCATCACAACGCCCCATGACGCTCGTCATCACAATTATCCATGGTTTTCTCATCACAATGCTCCATGACCTTTGTCATCACAATGCTCAATTTACTTGTCATCACAATGCTCCCTGACACTTGTCGTCAGTATGCTCCTTGAACCCTGTCATAACAAGGCTCCATGCCTTTTCCATCACAATGATCAATGCCCTTTTCATCACAATGCTCCAAGACCCCTGTAATCACAATGCTCCATGCCCTTTTCATCACAATGCTCCATGACCCTTGTCATCACAATGCTCCAAGCCCGTGTCATCACAATACTCTATGACACTTGGCAACACAATGCTCCATGCCATTGTCATCACAATGGACCACCGCATATGTCATCACAGTACTCCCTGACACCTGTCTTCACAATACTGTATCACCTTGTCATCACAATGTTCCATGCCCTTGTCATCACAAAGTGCCATGCCCACTGTAATCACAATAATCCATAAAACTTGTCAGAGCTATGCTCTATGGCCCTGTCATCACTATGCTCCATGGCCTATTCATCACAATGCTCCATGACCCCTGTCATCACAGTCCTTCTTGACTCCAGTCATAACAATGATTCATGACCTTTGTCATCACAATGGTCCATGCCCTCTTCATCACAAGTCCCTGTGACCTTTGTCACCACAATGCTCCATGAACTTTTGATCACAGTGCTCCGTGACCCTTGTCATCAAAATGCTCCATGCCTTCCTCAGAAAAATGCTCCATGACCATTGTCATCACAATGCTCCATGTGCTAATCAGCACAATGCTCCATAACACATGTCATAACAATGTGTCATGAACTTGTCATCACAATGCTCCACAACCTTTTCATCACAACGCTCCATAAACATTGTCATCACAATGCTCCATACACTTCTCATCAAAATGCTCTCTCACCACTGATATCACAATGTTCCATCACTAGTCATAACAATAGTCCCTCACCTCTGTCATCACAATGTTCCCTGACCCCTGTCATCACAATGGTACATGCCCTTATCATCACAATGTTCAATGACCCCTGACATCACATTGTTCCATAACACCTGTCATCACAATTCTCCATGACCCATTTCATCAAAATGCTCCATGAACACTGACATCACAATGTTCCATAACCCCTGTCGTCAAAATGTTCGATGACACTTTTCATCAAGTTGCTCCATGACCCTGTCATCACAATGCACGCTGCCCTTCTAATCACAATGCACGACACACTTGTCATCAAAGTGCTCCATGACCTTTGTCATCACAAAGCTCCATGACCCTTTGCCTCACAATGTTCCATGCCATTGTCATCACAATGCTTCATGAAGACTCTCATCACATTGTTCCATGTCCTGGTCATCACAAAGCTCCAAGACGCTTGTCATCAAAATGCTTGATGCCCTTCTCATCACAATGCTCCATGCCCTTGTCATTACAATCCTTCATGACACATGTATCAGAGTGTTCCATGACCTGTCTTCACAATGCTCCAAACACTTGTGATCACAATGTTCCATAACACTTGACATCACAATGCTCCATGATGCCTGTCATCACAATACTACATGCCCTTGTCATCACAATGCTCCATGACCATTTCATCACAATGCTCTATACACTTGTCATCACAATGCTCCCTCACACTTGTTGTCAGAATGCTCCTTTAAATCTGTCATGAAAAGGCTCCATGCATTTTTCATCACAATGATCCATGCCCTTTTCATCACAATGCTCCATGCCATTGTCATCACAATACTCCACAAGCTTATCATCAGAATGCTCCATTACTCCTGACATCACAATGTTCCATGACCTCTTTCATCACAATGCTCCATGACGCATGTCATCAGAATGCTCCATGCCCCTTGTCATTACAGTGCTCCATGATGCTCGTCATCACAGTTATCCATTTTTCTTCTCATCAGAGTGCTCCATGGTCTTTCGATCACAATGCTCCATTCCCTGGTCATAACAATGTTCCATGTCCCTTGTCATCACAATTCTCCACGTTCTTGTCATCACAATGCTCCATGACACTTCTCATCACAATTTTACATGCTCTTGTCATCACAATAATCCATGCACCTGTCATCGAAATGTCCCATGACACCTGTCATAGCAAGATCCATGGCTTTGTCATCAAAATGCTTCATACCTTGTCATCAAAATTCTCAATGCCGGTTTTCATCACAATGCTCCATGACCCTTGTTATCACAATGCTCCAAGCCCTTGTCATCACAATGCTCCATTACCTTTGTCATCACAATCCTCCATGACACTTGGCGTCACAATGCTCCATGCCCTTGTCATCACAATTCGCCATGCCCACTGTCATCACCATAATCCATAAAACTTGTTACACCAATTTTCCATGCCACTGTCTTCACAATGCTCCATGCCCTTCTCATCACAAAACTACATGACGCATGTCATCAGAATCCTCCATTGCCTTCACATCACAATGCTCCATGCCTTTGTCATCATAATGCTCCAAGACAACTTTAATAACAATGCTCCTTGCCACTTTTCATCTCAATTCTCCATGAACCCTGTCATCACAATGCACCATGCCCATCATCATAATGCTTCATGCTATTGTCATCACAAAGAAATCAAATGCTCAATGATCTCTGTCATCACAATGCAGCAAACCCTTCTGATCACAATGTTCCATAACACTTGTCATCACAATGCCCCATGACGCTGGTCATCACAATTATCCATGGTCTTCTCATCACAAGGCACCATGATCTTTGTCATCACAATGCTCAATACACTTGTCATCACAATGCTCCTTGACCCCTGTCATCACAATACTCCATGAATATTTTCAGCCCAATGCTCCATGACCTTCTCATCACAATGCTCCATGACTCTTGTCATCACAATGCTCCCTGACCCCTCTCATCACAATGCTCCATGACCCTTGTAATCACAATGTTCCAAGCCCTTGTCATCAAAATGCTCCATTACCTTTGTCATCACAATCTTCCACGACACTTGGTATCACAATGCTCCATGCCATTGTCATCACAATGGACAATGACATATGTCATCACAATGCTCCCTGACACCTGTCTTCACAATAACCTATGACCTTGTCATCACAGTGTTCCATGCCCTTGTCATCACAATGTGCCATGCCCACTGTCATCAGAATAATCCATGAAACTTGTCAGACAAATGTTCCATGCCACTGTCATCACAATGCTCCATGCCCATGTCATTACAATGCTCCATTACCCATGTCATCAAAATGCTCCTTGCCTCCAGTCATCACAATGCTTCATGACTTTTGTCATCACAATGCTCCATGCCCACTGTCATCACAATAATCCATGAAACTTGTCAGACCAATTGTCCATGCCCCCGTCACACAAGGTTCTGTGACCATTGTCACCACAATGCTCCATGAATATTTCATCACAATGCTCTGTGTCCCTTGTCATCACCATGCTCCATGCCTTTGTCAGCACAATGCTCCATGACATTTGTCATCAAAATGCTCCATGCGCTTGTCAGCAAAATGCTCCATGACCCATGCCATCACAATGCTCCGTGACTCCAGTCATCACAGTGCTTCATGACCTTTGTCAACACAGTGGTCCATGCCCTCTTCACACAAGGCTCTGTGACCTTTGTCATCACAATGCTCCATGCCCACTGTCATCACAATAATCCATGAAACTTGTCAGACAAATGTTCCATGCCCCTGTCATCACATTGCTCCGTGCCCTTGTCATCACAATGCTCCATGACCTCTGTCACAAAATGCTCCATGACCCATTTCATCACAATGCTTCATGACCCCTGACATCACAATGTTCCATAACGCCTGTCATCAAAATATTCCATGACAATTTTCATCAAATTGCTCCATGACACTCTCATCACAATGCTCCCTGCCCTTCTCATCACAATGCACCACGCCCTTGTCAATAAAATGACCAATGATATTTTCATCACAAAGCTCCATGACCCATGGCATCACAATGTTCCATGCCATTGTCATCACAATGCTCAATGAAATCTCTCATCACATTGCTCCATGCCCTTGTCATCACAATGCTCAATTACACCTGCCATAACAATGCTCCATGACCCCTGCCATCACAATGTCCCACGGCCTTGTCATCACAAGGCTCCATGACCCTTGTCATCACAATGCTCCAAGACCTCTGTAATCACAATTCTCCATCAACCCTGTCATCACAATGCACCATGCCCATCATGATAATGATTCATGCTATTGTCATCACTATGAAATCAAAATGCTCCATGACCTCTGTCATCACAAAGCTGCAATCCCTTCTGATCACAATGTTCCATGACACTTGTCATCACAATGCCCCATGACGCTCGTCATCACAATTATGCAAGGACTTCTCATCACAATGCTCCATGACCTTTGTCAACACAATGCTCAATACACTTGTCATCACAATGCTCCCTGACACTTGTCAGCAGTATGCTCCTTGAACACTGTCATGACAAGGCTCCCTGCATTTTTCATCACAATGATGCATTCCCTTTTCTTCACAATGCTCCAAGTCCCCTGTTATCACAATGCTCCGTGACTCCAGTCATCACAATGCTTCATGACATTTGTCATCACAATGGTCCGTGACCTTGTCACACAAAGCTCTGTGACCTTTGTCACCACAATGCTCCATGAACTTTTTATCACAATGCTCTGTGACCCTTGTCATCACAAAGCTCCATGCCTTTGTCAGCCCAATGTTCCATGACTCTTGTCATCACAATGCTCGATGCGTGTGTCAGCACAATGCTCCACAACCAATGTCATCACAATTCGCCATGCACTTGTCATCACAATGCTCAACATCCTTGTCATCAAAATGCTCCATAAACCTTGTCATCACAATGCACCATGCACTTATCAAAATGCTCTCTCACCACTGATATCTCAATGTTCCACCACTAGTCATCACAATACTCCTTCAACCCTGTCATCACAATGTTCCATTACCCCTGTCATCACAATGCTACATGCCATTATCATCACAATGCTCCATGACACCTGACATCACAAAGTTCCATAACCCCTGTAATCAAAATGCTCCATGACAATTTTCATCACAAAGCTCCATGATCCCTGACATCAGAATGTTCTATAACCCCTGTCATCAAAATGTTCCATGACCCTTTTCATCAAATTGCTCCATGACCCTGTCATCACAATGCTCCCTGCCCTTCTCATCACATTGCACCAGGCCCTTTTCATCAAAATGCTACATGAGATTTTTCATCACAAAGCTCCATGACCCTTGGCATCACCATGCTCCATTCCATTATCATCACAATGCTCCATGGACCCTCTCATCACATTGCTCCATGCACTTGTCATCCCAAATCTCCATGACGCTTGTCATCACAATGCTCGATGCCTTTCTCATCAAAATGCTCCATGCCATTGTCATTACAATCCTGCATGGTCTATGTATCACAGTGTTCCTTGCCCTTGTCATCACACTGTTCCATGCCAACTCTCTTCACAATAATCCATGAACCTTTTCAGACCATTGCCCCATGTCCTTGTCATCAAAATGCTCCATTACCCCTGTCATAACAATGCTCCATGTCCCCTGACATCACAAGATTCCACGGTCTTGTCATCACAAGCCTCCATGAGCCTTGTCATCACAATGCTCCAATACCCCTGTAATCACAAATCTCGATGCCCTTGTCATCACAAAGCTCCATGACTCATGTCATCAGAATGCTCCATGGCCTTCTCCTCACAGTGCTCCATGCCCTTGTCATCACAATGCTCCAACACCCCTGGAATCACAATGCTCCATGCCCCTTTTCATCTCAATGCTCCATGAACCCTGTCCTCACAATGCACCGTGCCCATCACCATAATATTTCATGCTTTTGTCATCACAATGAAATCAAAATGCTCAATGTCGTCTGTCATTACAATGCACCAAATCCTTGTGATCACAATGTTCCATAACACTTGTCATCACAATGCCCCATGACGCTGGTCATCACAATTATCCATGGTCTTCTCTCACAATGCTCCAAGCCCTTGTCATCAGAATGCTCCACTACATTTGTCATCACAATCCTCCATGACACTTGTCTTCACAATTCTCCATGCCATTGTCAAAACAATGCACCATGACATATGTCATCACAATGCTCCCTGACACCTGTCTTCACCATATTCCATGACCTGGTCATATTAATGCTCCATGCCGCTGTCATCACAGTGCGCCATGCCCACTATCATCACAATTATCAATGAAAGTTGTCAGATCAATGCTCCATGCTCCTGTCATCACAATGCTCCATGCCCTTGTCATCACAATGGTCCGTGACTCCAGTCATCACAATGCTACATGACCTTTGTCCTCACAATGGTCCATAACCTCATCATCACAGGGCTCTGTGAACTTTGTCACCATAATGCTCCATGAACTTTTCATCACAATGCTCTTTGACACTTGTCATCACAATGCTCCATGCCTTTTTCAGCAGAGTGTTCCATGACCCTTGTCATCACAATGCTCCATGGGCTTGTCAGAGCAATGCTCCATGACCCATGTCATCACAATATGCCATGCACTTGTCATCACAATGTTCCACAACTTTGTCATCTCAATACTCTATAAACCTTGTCATCACAAAGCTCCATGCACTTCTCTTCAAAATGCTCTTTCACCGCTGATATCAAAATGTTCCATCACTAGTCATTACAATACTCCCTCACGCCTGTCATGACAATGTTCCACGTCCTTGTCATCACAAGGCTCCATGACCCTTGTTATCACAATGCTCCAAGACCCCTGTAATCACAATGCTGCATGCTCTTGTTATCACATAGCTCCATGACGCTTGTCATCAGACAGCTCCATGGCCTTAGCATCACAATGATCCATGCCCTTTTCATCACAATGCTCCAAGACACCTGTAATCACAATGCTCCACGAACTCTGTCATAACAATGAACCCTGCCCATCATCATAATGCTTCCTGCTATTGTCATAACAATGAAATCAAAATGCTCCATAAACAGTCATCACAATGCTCCAAAACCTTGTGTTCACAATGTTCCATAACACTTGTCATCACAACTCCCCATGACGCTCGTCATCACTATTATCCATGGTCTTCTCATCACAATGCTCCATGACCTTTCTCATCACAATGCTCAATACACTTGTCATCAAAATGCTCACTGACACTTGTCGTCAGTATGCTCCTTGAACACTCTCATGACAAGGCTCCATGCTTTTTCATCACAATCATCTATTCCCTATTCATCACAATGCTCCAAGACCCATGTAATCACAATGCTCCATGCCACTTTTCATCAGAATGCTCCATGGTACTTGTCATCACAAGGCTACATGTTCTTCTCCTCACAATGCTCCAGGACCTTGCCATCACAATGCTCCTTTACATTGTCACCACAATGCTCCATGACCCCTGCCATCATAATACTCAATGAATATTTTCAGCCAAACGCTCCATGAAATTCTGATCACAATGCTCCATTACCACTGTCATCACAGTGTTCCATGACCACAGTCATCACAATGCTCCATGACACCAGACAACACAATGATCCGGGACCCTTGTAATCAAAATGCTCCATGACACTTGTCATCAGAATGATCCATGCCCTTGCCATCCCAATGCTTCATGACCACTGTAATCACAATGCTCCATGACGCATGTCATCACAGTGCTCCATGACACTTGTCATCAAAATGCTCCATGCATTTGTCAGCAAAATTCTACATTACCTTGTCATCACAATGCTCCATGCTTTGTCAGCACAATGCTCCATGACACGTTTCATTGCAATGCTCCATGCCCCTGTCAGCATAGTGCTCCGTGACCCTTGTCATCACAATGCTCCAAGCCCTTGTCATCACAATGCTCCATTACCTTTGTCATCACAAACCTCCATGACACTTGGCATCACAATATTCCATGGCATTGTCATCACAATGGGCCACGACTTATGTCTTCACAATGCTCCCAGAAACCTGTCTTAACAATACTGCATTACCTTGTCATCACCATGCTCCATGCCCTTGTCATCACAATGCACCATTTCCACTGTCATTGCAGTAATCCATGAAACTTGTAAGACCAATGTTCCATGCCCCTGTCTTCACAATGCTCCATGCACTTGTCTTCACAATGTTCCATGACCCGTCATCACAATGCTCCATGACCCCTTTCATCACAATGCTCCATGCTCCTTGAAATCAAAATGATCCATGACCTCTGTCATCACAATGCTCCAAAACGTTGTAATCACATTGTTCCACAACACTTGTCATCACAACGCTCCATGATGCCTGTCATCACAATACTCCATGCCCGTGTCATCACAATGCTCCATGAGCTTTGTCATCACAATGTTCAATACACTTGTCATCACAATGCTCCCTGACACTTGTCGTCAGAATGCTCCTTGAACCCTGTCATGAAAAGGCACCATGCCCTGTTCATCACAATGATCCATGCCATTGTCATCACAATACTCCACAAGCTTCTCATCATTATGTTGCATGACCCTTGTCATCACAATGCTCCATGACCCCTGTCATCACAATGCTCCGTGACTCCAGTCATCCCAATGCTTCATGACCTTTGTCATCACAGTGGTCCATGCACTCGTCATCACAAGGCTCTGTGACATTTGTCACCAAAATGCTCCATGAACTTATCATCATAATGGTCTGTGACCGTTGTCATCACAATGCTCCATGCCTTTCTCAGCACAATGCTCCATGACCTTGTCATCACAATGCTCCATGCCCTTGTCAGCACAGTGCTCCATGACCCTTGTCATCACAATGCTCCATGCGCTTGTCATCAAAAGGCTCCATTACCTTTGTCATCACAATCCTCCATGACATTTGGCATCACAATGCTCCATGGCATTGTCATCACAATGGGCCATGACATATGTCTTCACAATGCTCCCAGACACCTTTCTTCACAATAATGCATGAGCTTCTCATCACAATGCTCCATGGCCTTTTCATCACAATGTGCCATTCCCACTGTCATCGCAATAATCCATGAAACTTGTAAGACCAATGTTCCATGTCCCTGTCATCACAATGCTGCATGCTCTTGTCATCACAATGCTCCATGACACGTCATCACGATGCTCCGTGACTCCTGTCATCACAATGCTTCATGAACTTTCTCATCACAATGGTCCATGCCCTCGTCATCACAAGTCTCTGTGACATTTGTCACCACAATGCTCCATGAACTTTTCATCACAATGCTCTGTGACCTTTGTCATCACAATGCACTATGTGTTTCTCAGCACAGTGCTCCGTGACCCTTGTTATCACAATGCTCCATGATCTTTGTCATCACCAAGCTCCATGACCCTTGGCATCAGAATGATCCATGCCATTGTCATCACAATGCTTCCTGAAGCCTCTCATCACATTGCTTCCATGTCCTTATCATCACAAAACTCCACGATGATTGTCATCAAAATGCACGATTCCCTTCTCATCACAATGTTCCATGCCCTTGTCTATACAACTCTCCATGACCCATGTATCACAGTGTTCCTTTCCCTTGTCATCATAATGCTCCATGCCCACTCTCATCACAATAATCCATGAAAAGTTTCAGACCAATGCTCCATAAACTTGTAATCACAATGCTCCATTACCCCTGGCATGACAATGCTCCATAACACCTGCAATCAAAATGTTCCACGGCCTTGTCATCACAAGGCTTCATAACCCTTGTCATTACAATGATCCAAGACCCCTGTAATCACAATGCTCCATGCCTTTGTCATCACACAGCTCAATGACACATGTCATCAGAATGCTCCATGGCTTTCTCATCACAGTGTTCCATACCATTGCCATCACAATATTCCATTACCCCTGTCATAACAATGCTCCATGACCACTGTCATAATGATGTTACACGGCCTTTTCATCACAATGCTCCATGAAACCTGTCATCACAATGCTCCGTGACTCCAGTCATCACAGTGCTTCATGAACTTTGTCATCACAATGGTCCATGCCCTCATCATCACAATTCTCTGCGACCTTTGTCACCACAATGCTCCATGAACTTTTCATCACAATGCTCTCTGACCATTGTCATCACAATGCTCTATGCCTTTCTCAGCACAATGCTCCATGACCCTTGTCATCACAATGCTCCATGTGCTTCTCAGCACATTGCTCCATGACCCATGTTATCAAAATATGCCATACGCTTGTCATCACTGTGCTCCACAACATTGTCATCACAATGCTCCATAAACCTTGTCATCAATATGCTCCAGGCACTTCTCAACAAAATGCTCTCTCACAACTGATATCACTATGTTCCATCAAAAGTCATCACAATACTCCCTCACCCGTCATCACAATGTTCCATGACCCCTGTCATCACATTGCTACATGCACTTATCATCACAATGTTTGATGACCCCTGACATCACAATGTTCCATAAACCCTGTCATCAAAATGCTCCATGACCCTTTTCATCAAAATGCTCCATGACCCCTGACATCACAATGTTCCATAATCCCTGTCATCAAAAACTTCCATGACCATTTTCATCAAATTGCTCCATGACCCTGTCATCACAATGCTCCCTGCCCTTCACAACAAAATGCACCACGAACTTGTCATCAAAATGCTCCATGACATTTGTCGTCACACATCTCCATGACAATTGGCATCACAATGCTCCATGTCATTGTCATCACAATGCTCCATGAACCCTCTCATCACATTGTTCCATGCCCTTGTCATCACAAAGCTCCATGACGCTTGCCATCACAATGCTCGATGCCCTTCTCATCACAATGCTCCATGTCCTTGTCATTATAATCTCCCATGACCCATGTATCACAGTGTTCTGTGCCCTTGTCATCAAAATGCTCCTTGCCCACTCTCATCACAATAATCCATGAAACTTTTCAGACCAATGCTCCATGCCCTTGTCATCACAGTGCTCCATTACACCTGTCATAACAATGCTCCATGACCCCTGCTATCACAATGATCCACGGCCTTTTAATCAAAAGGCTCCATGACTCTTGTCATCACAATGCTCCAAGACCCCTGTAATCACAATGCTCCATGCAATTGTCATCACAAAGCTCCTTGACGCATGTCATCAGAATGCTCCATGGCCTTCTCATCACAGTGCTCCATGACCTTGTCATCACAATGCTCCAAGACCCCTGTATTCACAATGCTCCATGCCCTTGTCATCAGAAAGATCCATGACACGTGTCATCAGAATGCTCCTTGGCCTTCTCATCACAATGCTCCATGCCCTTGTCATCACAATGTTCCAAGATCCCTGTAAACACAATGCTCCATGCCTCTTTTCATCAGTATGGTCCATGAGACTTGTCATCACAAGGCTCCATGGTCTTCTCAACACAATGCTCCAGGACTTTGTCATCACAATGCTTCACAACCTTCTCATCAAGATTCTAAATGGCCCTTGTGATCATAATGTTCCAAGCCCTAATCATCACAATGCCCCATTATCTTTGTCATCACATTCCTCCATGACACTTGGCATCACAATGCCCCACGCCATTGTCATCACAATGGAACATGACATATGTCATCACAATGCTCCCTGACACCTGTCTTCACAATACTCCATGACCTTTTCATCACAATGCTCCATGCCCTTGTCACCACAATCCGCCATGCCGAATGTCATCACAATAATCCATGAAACTTGTCATATCAATGCTCCATGCCCTTGTCATCACAATGCTCCATGCCTTTGTCATCACAATTCTCCATGACCCCGCACATCATAATTCTCCGTGAATCCAGTCATCACAATGCTTTATGACCTTTGTCATCACAATGGTCCATTCCCACATCATCACAGTTCTCTGTAACACGTTTCATCACAATGCTCCATGCCTTTGTCAGCATAATGCTCCATGACCCTTGTCATCACAATGATCCATGCGCTTGTCAGCACAATGCTCCACAACCTTATCATCACAACGCTCCATAAACCTTGTCATCACAATGCTCCTTGCACTTCTCATCTAAATGCTCTCTCACCACTGATATCACAATGTTCCATTACTACTCATCACAATACTCCCTCACCCCTTTCATCACAATGTTCCATGACCCCTATCATCAAAATGCTACATGACCTTATCATCATATTGCTCCATGACCACTGACAACACAATGTTCCATAACCCTGTCATGAAAATGTTCCCTGACGATTTTCATCAAATTGCTCCATGTCCCTGTCATCACAATGCTCCCTGCCCTTCTCATCACAATGCACAATGCTCTTGTCATCAAAATGCTCCATGACCTTTGTCATCAAAAACTCCATGACCCTTGGCATCACAATGCTCCATGCCATTGTCATCACAATGCTCCATGAAACCTATCATCACATTGTTCCTTGCTCTTGTCATCACAAAGCTCCATGATGCTTGTCATCACAATGCTCGATGCCTTTCTCATCACAATGACCCATGCCCTTGTCATTACAATCCTCAATGACCCATGTATCACCGTCGTTCTGTGCCCTTGTCATCACAATGCTCCATGCCCACTCTCATCACAATAATCCATGAAACTTTTCAAACCAATACTCCATGCCCTTGTCATCACAATGCTCCATTACCCCTGTGATAACAGTGCTCCATGACCCCTGCCATCTCAATGTTCCACGGTGTTTTTATCACAAGGCTCCATGACCCTTGTCATAACAATGCTCCAAGACCCCTGTAATCACAATTCTCCATGCCCCTTTTCATCAGAATGCTCCATGAGACTTGTCATCACAATGCTCCATGGTCTTCTCATCACAATGCTCCAGGACATTTTCATCCCAATGCTCCATTCCCTTGTCATCACAATGCTCCATGAGACCTGCCATCACAATACTAAAGGAATATTGTCAGCTCAGTGCTCCATGAAATTCTCGTCACAATGCTCCATGACCCCTGCATTCACAATGCTCCATGACCACTGTCATCACAACGCTCCATGACACCAGACAACACAATGATCTGGGAATCTTGTCATCGAAATGCTCCATGACCCTTGTCATCACAATGATCCATGCCCTTGCCATACCAATGCTCCATGACCCCTGTAATCACAATGCTCCATGACGCTTGTCATCACAATGCTCCATGACACTTGTCATCAAAATGCTCCATACATTTGTCAGCAAAATGCTACATGACCTTGTCCTCACAATGCTCCATGCACTTGTCATCACAATACTCCATTCCCATTGTCATCAAAATCCTCCATGAACCTTGGGTTCACATTGCTTCATGCCCTTGTCATCACAATGCTCCATGCTCCTTGAAATGAAAATGATACATGACTTCTGTCATCACAATGCTCCAAAGCCTTGTGATCACAATGTTCATAACACTTGTCATCATAACGCTCCATGATGCCTGTCATCACAATGCTCCATGAAATTTGTCATCACAATGCTCAATACACTAGTCATCACAATGCTCCCTGAGACTTGTCATCAGAATGCTCCTTGAACACTGTCATAAAAAGTCTCCATGCCTTTTTCATCACAATGCTCCATGCCCTTTTCATCAAAATGCTCCATGCCATTGTCATCACATTACTCCACAAGCTTGTCATCAGAATGGTCCATGACACTTGTCATCACAATGATCCATGACACCTGTCATCACAATGCTCCATGCCCCTTGTCATTACAGTGCTCCATGACGATCCTCATCACAATTATCCGTGGTCTTCTCATGACAATGCTCCACGGTCTTGTCATCCCAATGCTCCTTGCCCTGGTCATCACAATTCTACATGTCCTTTTCATCAAAATGCTCCATGACACTTCTCATCAAAATGTTACATGCTCTTGTCAATATAATTCTCCATGCACTTGTCATCGCAATGCTCCAGAACCCCTGTCATAGAAAGCTCCATGCGCTTGTCATCACAATGCTTCACGACCTTGTCATCAAAATTCTCAAAGGCCCCTGTCATCACAATGCTCCATGATGTTGTCATCACAATGCTTCATGACCTTGTCATCATGAAGCTCCAAGCCCTTGTCATCACAATGCTCCATTACCTTTGTCATCACAATCCTGCATGACACTTGGCATTCCAATGCCCCATGCCATTATCATCAAAACGGACCGTGACATATGTCATCCCAATACTCCCTGACAACCGTCTTCACAATAGTGTATGACCTTGTCATCACAATGCTCCATGCCCTTGTAATCACAATGTGTCATGCCCACTGTCATCACAATAATCCATAAAACTTGTCAGAGCAATGCTCTATGCCCATGTCATCACAATGCTCCATTCCCGTGTCATCACAATGCTCCGTGACTCCAGTCATCACAGTGCTTTATGAACTTTGTCATCACAATGGTCCATGCTTTCATCATCACAAGTCTCTGTGACTTTGTCACCACAATGCTCCATGAAATTTTCATAACAATGCTCTCTGACCCTTGTCATCAAAATGCTCTATGCCTTTCTCAGCACAGTGCTCCATCCCCCTTTTCATCACAATGCTCCATGTGCTTGTCAGCACATTGCTCCATGACCCATGTTATCACAATGTGCCATGCGCTTGTCATCACAGTGCTCCACAACCTTGTCATCACAATGCTCCATAAACCCTTGCCATCACAATGCTCCATGCACTTCTCAACAAAATGCTCTCTCACAACTGATATCACTATTTTCCATCACTAGTCATGACAATACTTCCTCACACCTGTCATCACAATGTTCCATGACCCCTGACATCACTATGTTCCATAACCCCTGTCATCAAAATGCTCCATGACCCTTTTCAGCAAAATGCTCCATGACCCCTGACATCACAATGTTCCATTACCCATATCATCAAAATCTTCCATGACCCTTTTCATCAAATTGCTGCTCGACTCTGTCATCACAATGCTCCCTTCCCTTCAAAACACAATGCACCACGCCCTTGTCATCAAAATGCTCCATGACATTTGTCGCCACATATCTCCATGAACCTTGGCATCACAATGCTCCATGCCATTGTCATCACGATGCTCCATGAACCCTCTGATCACATTGTTCCATGCCCTTGTCATCACAAATGTCCATGACGCTTGCCATCACAATGCTCGATGCCCTTCTCATCACAATGCTCCATGCCCTTGTCATTACAATCCTCCATGACCCATGTATCACAGTGTTCTGTGTCCTTGTCATCACAATGCCCCATGCCCACTCTCATCACAATAATGTATGAAATTTTCAGACCAATGCTCCATGCCCTTGTCATCACCATGCTCCATGACGCCTGATATCACAATGTTCCATAACACCTGGCATCAAAATGCTCCATGACCCTATTCATCACAAAGCTCCATGACCCCTGACATCACAATGTTCCATATACACTGTCATCAAAATGATCCATGACCCTGTCATCACAATGTTCCCTGCCCTTCTCATCACAATGCACAACACCATTGTCATCAAAATGCTCCATGACCTTTGTCATCACAAATGTCCATGACTCTCGTCATCAAAATTTTCCATGGTCTTCTCATCACAATGCTGCATGAACTTTGTCATCACAATGCTCAATACACTGGTCATCACAGTGCTCCCTGACACTTGTCATTAGTATGCACCTTGAACCCTCTCATGACAACGCTCCATACCTTTTTCATCACAATGATCCATGCCCTTTTCATCAAAATGCTCCATGCCATTGTCATCACTATAGTCCACAAGCTTATCATCAGAATGCTCTGTGACCCTTGTCATCACAATGCTCCATGACCCCTGTCATCAGAATATTCCATGACCCCTGTCATCACAATGCTCCATGACAACTGTCATCAGAATGCTCCATGCCCCTTGTCATTACAGTGCTCCATGAGGCTCGTCATCACAGTTATTCATGGCCTTCTCATCACAGTGCTCCACGGTCTTGCTATCACAATGCTCCATTCCCTGGTAATCACAATGCTCCATTCCCTGGTAATAACAATGCTCCATGTCCCTTGTCATCAGAATTCTCCACGTCCTTGTCATCACAATGCTCCATGACATTTCTCATCACAATGTTACATGCACTTGTCTTCAAAATTTTCCATGAAATTGTCATCTCAATGCCATATGACCCCTGTCATAGCAAGCTCCATGCCTTTGTCATCAAGATTCTTCACGATATTGTCATCAAAATTCTCAATGTCCGTTGTCATCACAATGCTCCATGCCCTTGTCATCACAATGCTCCATGACCCTTGTTATCACAGTGCTCCAAGCCGTTGTCAACACAATGCTCCATTACCTTTGTCATCACAATACTCTATGACACCTGGCATCACAATGCCCCATGATATTGTCATCACAATGGGCCATGACATATGTCATCACAATGCTCCCTGACACCTCTCTTCACAATACTCTATGACCTTGTCATCACAATGCTCCATGCCCTTGTCATCGCAATGCGCCATGCCCACTCTCATCACATTAGTCCATAAATCTTGTCAGAGAAATGCTCTATGACCCTGTCATCACAATGCTCCATGCCCTTGTCATCACAATGCTCCATGACCCTGTCATCACAATGCTCCGTGACTCGTCATAACAATGATTCATGACGTTTGTCATCACAATGGTCCATACCCTCGTCATCACAAGTCTCTGTGACTTTGTCACCACAATGCTCCATGAACATTTCATCACAATGCTCTCTGACACTGGTCATCACCATATTCTATGCCTTCCTCAGCACAATGCTCCCTTACCCTTGTCATAAGAGTGCTCCATGTGCTTGTCAGCGCATTGCTCCATGACCCATGTTATCACAATGCGCCATGCGCTTGTCATCAATATGTAACCAAGTTGAGGTTATTGTAATCAGTGCAGGCCTAAATTTTTGGGTGGCTATGTCTTATTGATTTTCAGTTTTCCCAAGGTATATTCCCTAGACTGGAAGTGCCCTTGAATCTGTAGCTCTGTTGTTTACTTGTTTCAGGGAACACAATTGACTCCTCCAGAGAGGCAGTTGGCAATTTACATCCTGCCCATCAGCATAACTAGGATCCTTGTTCTCCAGGGCCTGTCTTGCGTTTCTAGTTTTTACACATTTTGCGATGTCCCTTTTGACCAGTGGGAAGTGATACTTTTTGTAGGGCAGATTTGCATTGCCCGCTTGCTCGCTTGGCCAAAAAGGGCGTATGCGTTTTCTCCTGAATATATTCAGGAGAAAACGCATACGCCCTTTTTTGCCAGGTGCATCATTGTCTAAGTTGTGCCACTCTTCCTGTGCTTTAAAGGTGATTCCAATGTACCTCTTGAAGTCTGTTTCCTGCTCTTCTGGCTCGCTTTCAAGTTGGCCTCGTTGCCTTCCCTCAACAGATTTTTGGACGATAGTTTTCCTTTATTACTCGGCCATTTTCTGAAATGCTCTGCCTCTGAGCTCCAGTTTTCAACTCGTTTTTTGTGAGCTGACCGCAAGTCTAAAATTTTGGTTCAGTATCTATACTGTTTCCCAGCGGGTGGCTGAGAGTTTGGTTAATTCTTCTCATTGACCGGAAATTACAGTGATATGTGCCCATCCAAATGCCTAACAGCTACTCTCATTGATTCTCCCTCTTCCCTTTCATCCTCTGCCAAGTTGGCAACCTGTGCGAACCAGGAGGTTAAAGGGGCTGTCTCTCCAAGTTGGGACATTAATATTAAAGCAGTTGGAAAGTGAAAGCAGAGCACCAGGAGAGGGACTATAAGTTGAGTTTTAGAAACATTTTGTATTCACAATGTGTCCATTTTCTAGGTTTCACATACACGTTACGGCTGTAGTAATATTCCCTTCAACCTGGAGAGCTGGGACCCTTGGAATGTGTGCCATGCATTATTGCTTTAAATGGTCTGCATTTGCTCACCAAATCTCACCAATACTCTCAGTCCCAAGTGTCCAGCCTTATGCCACATCCAGGTGTCGTTGTATATAGGGTCATTCCAGGTTTCATCAGAGCCCCTGAAGGAATTGTAAAGAAATTCCCCTTTTTTTTTTTTGGTTTTTCAAATTCCTTTTTATAGTGGCTTTGAGCTGATTCTCACTGCCATGTTTATGCCAGTCTAGACACACTTGATTCCCTTACGGAGACCTATCAATACATAGGTTTTAAGGTTCTTACTAGTCAGATATATTCCTCTGCAGGAAATATGGTGTTTTGAGTCCCTTTCACTGAGGAAAGTGTAGGTCTTGTCTTTTCCGTAGTTGGTATTTGGAACGGCACCTGTACTAATATCACATTCTGGTTTTATGCATCACCCCACCTCTCCTTCCCCCTTAAGCAGGCATAAGAGTGCTTTCTAAATGTGAGACTCTGTTCTCTTTCCTAACTCAGTTCATGTGTAGCCATGTTTACAGGACCTTCATAAGTGATATATTATGATAAGTTTCTTCTTCTCTGTGACTTATTTCACTTAGAATCATCGTACCTGAATCCACTCATTTTGCTGCTACTGGCCTTATGACATTGATTTCATGGCTGAGGGTTATTCCATTGTACGTAAGTAACACAATTTCTTGAACCATTTTTGTCTTTCCTGGGATATTTAAGATGTACCCAAGTGGAGGTTCTTGTAAGCAGTGCAGTACTCAATTTTGCGTTTGCTGTGACTTATTGATTTTCAGTTTTCCCAAGGTATCTTCCATAGACTGGAAGTGCCCTTGGCTCTGTAGCTCTGTTTTTTACTTGTTTTAGGGAACACAATGCACTCCTCCAGAGAGGCAGTTGGCAATTTACATCCTGCCCTTCAGCATAAGTAGGCTACCTGGTCTCCATGGCCTGTCTTGCCTTTCTGGTTTTTTACACATGATTCGGATGTCCCTTTTGACCGTTGGGAAGTGATACTCCTTTGTAGTGCAGATTTGCATTGCTCGCTTGCTTGCTTGGCCAAAAAGGGCGAATGCGTTTTCTCCTGAATATATTCAGGAGAAAACGCATTCGCCCTTTTTTGCCAAGTGCATCATTGTCGAAGTTGTTCCCCTCTTCCTGTGCTTTAAATGCAATTCCAATGTACCTGTTGAAATCTGTTTCCTGCTATTCTGGCTCGCTTTCAAGGTCGCCACGGTGCCTTCCCTGAATAGATTTTTGGACGATAGTTGTCCTTTATTACTCTGCCAGTTTGTGAATTGCTATGCACCTGAGATCCATTTTTCAACTCGTTTTTTGTGAGCTGACCGCAAGTCCCAAACGTTGGTTCAGGACCTATACTGGTTCCCGGCGTGTGCCTTAGCCTTTGGTTAATTCTTCTTCCTGCCGGGAAATTAGTGTGACTTGTGCCCGTCCAAATGCCTAACAGCTACTCTCTCATTGGTTCTCCCTCTTCCCTTTCATTCTCTGCCAAATTAGCAACCTGTGCGAACCAGGATGATAAAGTGGCTTCCTCTGCAATTTGGGAGATTGATAGTAAAGCAGTTGGAAATTCAAACCGGAGCACGAGGAGAGGGACTATTAGTTGAGTTTTAGAAACATTTCATATTCACATTGTGGCCATTCTTTAGGTTTCCCATACATGTTATACCTGTAGTAATATTCCATTCAACCTGGAGAGTTGGGACCCTTGGAATGTGTGCCACACATTATTGCTTTAAATGGTCTGCATTTGGTCACCGAATCTCACCAATCCTCTCAGTCCCAAGTGTCCAGGCTTATGTCACATCCAGCTGTCGTTGTAGATAGGGTCATTCCAGGTTTCATCAGAGCCACTGAAGGAATTGTAAATAATTACCCTGATTTTTTGTTTTGTTTTCAAAATTCCGTTTTATAGTGGGTTTGAGCTGATTCTCACTGCCATGTTTATGCCAGTCTAGACACACTTGATTCCCTTATGGGGACATATCAATACATAGGTTTTAAGTTTCTTACTAGTCCGTTATATTCCTCAGTGAGAAATATTGGTTTTGAGTCCCTTTCACTGAGGAAGGTGTATATGTTGTCTATTCCGTATTTGGTTTTTGGACCGGTACCTGTACCAATATCAGACTCTGGTTTTATGCATCACCCCACCTCTCCTTCCCCCTTAGGCAGGCACAAGGGTGTTTTCTAAATGTGAGACTATGTTCTCTTTCCTAACTCAGTTCTTGTGTAGCCACGTTTACTGGACCTTCATAAGTGATATCTTATGTTAAGTTTCTTTTTCTCTGTGACTTATTTCACTTAGAATCATCGTACCTGAATCCACTCATTTTGCTGCTACTGGCTTTATGACATTTATTTCATGGCTGAGGGATATTCCATCTTACATAAGTAACACAATTTCTTGAACCATTTTTGTCTTTCCTGGAATATTTAAGTTGTACCCAAGTTGAGGTTCTTGTTAGCAGTGCAGCCCTAAATTTTTGTGTGGCTCTCTCTTATTGATTTTCAGTTTTCCCAAGGTATATTCCCTAGACTGGAAGTGCCCTTGGCTCTGTAGCTCTGTTGATTACTTGTTTTAGGGAACACAATGCACTCCTCCAGAGAGGCAGTTGTCAATTTACATCCTGCCCGTCAGCATAACTAGGCTCCCTGTTCTCCAGGGCCTGTCTTGCCTTTTTGCTTTTACACATTTTGCGGATGTCCCTTTTGACCGGTGGGAAGTGACACTTCTATGTAGTGCAGATTTACATTGCCCGCTTGCTTGCTTCGCCAAAAAGGGTGTATGCGTTTTCTCCTGAATATATTCAGGAGAGAACACATACGCCCTTTTTGGCCAGCACATCATTGTTGAAGTTGTGCCCCTCTTCCTGTGCTTTAAATGCAATTCCAATGTACCTCTTGAAATCTGTTTCCTGCTATTCTGGCTCGATTTCCAGGTCGCCTCGTTTCCTTCCCTCAACAGATTTTTGACGATATATGTCCTTTATTACTCTGCCAGTTTGTGAATTGCTATGCACCTGAGATCCATTTTTCAACTCGTTTTTTGTGAGCTGACCACAAGTCCCAAATGTTGGATCAGGACCTATACTGATTCCCGGCGGGTGGCTGAGACTTTGGTTAATTCTTCTTCCTGCCGGGAAATTAGAGTGACATGTGCCCGTCCAAATGCCTAACAGCTACTCTCTCATTGGTTCTCTCTCTTCCCTTTCATCCTTTGCCAAATTAGCAACCTGTGCGAACCGGGAGGATAAAGGGGCTGTCTCTGCAATTTGGGAGATTGATAGTAAAGCAGTTGGAAATTCAAACCGGAGCACCAGGAGACGGACTATTAGTTGAGTTTTAGAAACCTTTCGTATTCACAGTGTGTCCATTGTCTAGTTATCCCGTACATCTTATAGCTGTAGTAATATTCCCTTCAACCTGGATAGTTGGGACCTTGGAAAGTGTGCCACGCATTATTGCTTTAAATGGTCTACATTTTCTCACCGAATCTCTCCAATACTCTCAGTCCCAAGTTTCCAGCCTTATGCCACATCCAGCTGTCGATGTAGATAGGGTCATTCCAGGTTTCATCAGAGCCCCTGTAGGAATTGTAAAGAATTTCCCTGTTTTTTGTTTTGTTTTTGAAATTCCTTTTTATAGTGGGTTTGAGCTGATTCTCACTGCCATGTTTCTGCCAGTCTAGACGCACTTGATTCCCTTACAGAGACATATCAATACATAGGTTTTAAGATTCTTACTAATCAGATATATTACTCAGCGGGAAATATTGGGTTTTGAGGCCCTTTCACTGAGGAAGGTGTAGATGTTGTCTATTCCGTATTTGGTTTTTGGACCGGTACATGTACTAATATGGAACTCTAGTTTTATGCATCACCCCACCTCTCCTTCCCCCTTAAGCAGGCATAAGAGTGTTTTCTTACTGTGAGACTCTGTTCTCTTTCCTAACTCAGTTCATGTGTATCCATGTTTACAGGGCCTTCATAAGTAATATCTTATGATAAGTTTCTTTTTCTCTGTGACTTATTTCACTTAGAATCATCGTACCTGAATCCACTCATTTTGCTGCTACTGGCCTTATGACATTGATTTCATGGCTGAGGGTTATTCCATTGTACGTAAGAACAGAATTTCTTGAACCATTTTTGTCTTTCCTGGGATATTTAAGGTGTACCCAAGTGGAGGTTCTTGTAAGCAGTGCAGTATTCAATTTTGTGTTTGCTGTGACTTATTGATTTTCAGTTTTCCCAAGGTATCTTCCATAGACTGGAAGTGCCCTTGGCTCTGTAGCTCTGTTTTTTACTTGTTTTAGGGAACACAATGCACTCCTCCAGAGAGGCAGTTGGCAATTTACATCCTGCCCTTCAGCATAAGTAGGCTCCCTGTTCTCCATGGCCTGTCTTGCCTTTCTGGTTTTTTACACATGTTGCGGATGTCCCTTTTGACCGTTGGGAAGTGACACTCCTTTGTAGTGCAGATTTGCATTGCCCGCTTGCTTGCTTGGCCAAAAAGGGCGTACGCGTTTTCTCCTCATTATGTTCAGGAGAAAACACATACGCCCTTTTTGGCTAAGTGCATCATTTTCGAAGTTGTGCCCCTCTTCCTGTGCTTTAAATGTGATTGCTGTGAACCTCTTGAAATCTGTTTCCTGCTATTCTGGCTCGCTTTCAAGTCCGCCTCGTTGCCTTCCCTCAACAGATTTTTGGACGATAGTTGTCCTTTATTACTCTGCCAGTTTGTGAATTGCTGTGCCCCTGAGTACCATTTTTCAACTCGTTTTTTGTGAGCTGACTGCAAGCCCAAAATTTTGGTTCAGGAACTATATTGGTTCCCAGAGGGTGGCTGACAATTTGGTTAATTCTCCTTCCTGCTAGGAAATTAGAGTGACATGTGTCCATCCAAATGCCTAACAGCTACTCTCTCATTGGTTCTCCCTCTTCCCTTATATCCTCTGCCAAATTGGCAACCTGTGCGAACCAGGAGGTTAAAGGGGCTGTCTCTCCAAGTTGGGAGATTGATAGTAAAGCAGTTGGAAAATCAAACCGGAGAACCAGGAGAGGGAGTATTAGTTGAGTTTTAGAAACCTTTCGTATTCACAGTGTGTCCATTCCCTAGGATTCCCGTACATGTTATAGCTGTAGTAATATTCCCTTCAACCTGGAGAGTTGGGACCTTTGGAATGTGTGCCATGCATTATTGCTTTAAATGGTCTGCATTGGCTCACCGAATCTCATCAATCCTCTCAGTCCCAAGTGTCCAGCCTTATGCCACATCCAGCTGTCGTTGTAGATAGGGTCATTCCAGGTTTCATCAGAGCCCCTGTAGGAATTGTAAAGAATTTCCCTGTTTTTTGTTTTGTTTTTGAAATTCCTTTTTATAGTGGGTTTGAGCTGATTCTCAGTGCCATGTTTATGCCAGTCTAGACACAATTGATTCCCTTACAGAGACATATCAATAGATTGCTTTTAAGATACTTACTAGTCAGATATATTCCTCTGTGGGAAATATGGGGTTTTGAGTCCCTTTCACTGAAGAAAGTGTAGGTCTTGTCTATTCCATAGTTGGTTTTTGGAACGGTACCTGTACTAATATGAAACTCTGGTTTTATGCATCACCCCAACTTTCCTTCACCCTTAAGCAGGCACAGGAGTGTTTTCTAAATGTGAGACTCTGTTCTCTTTCCTAACTCAGTCCATGTGTATCCAGCCATGTTTACAGGACCTTCATAAGTGATATCTTATAAGTTTCTTTTTCTCTGTGACTTATTTCACTTAGAATCATCGTACCTGAATCCACTCATTTTGCTGCTACTGGCCTTATGACATTGATTTCATGGCTGAGGGATATTCCATCTTACGTTAGTAACACAATTTCTTGAACCATTTTTGTCTTTCCTGGGATATTTAAGGTGTACCCAAGTTGAGGTTCTTGTAAACAATGCAGCCGAATATTTTGGGGTGGCTCTGTCTTATTGATTTTTAGTTTTCCCAAAGTATATTCCCTAGACTGGAAGTTTCCTTGGCTCTGTAGCTCTTTGTTAACTTGTTTTAGGGAACACAATGCACTCCTCCAGAGAGGCAGTTGGCAATTTACATCCTGCCCATCAGCATAACTATGTTCCCTGTTCTCCAGTGCCTGTCTTGCCTTTCTGGTTTTTACACATTTTGTGGATGTCCCTTTTGACCGGTGGGAAGTGATACCTCTTTGTAGTGCAGATTTGCATTGCCCGCTTGCTTGCTTGGCCAAAAAGGGTGTATGCGTCTTCTCCTGAATATAATCTGTGAAAACGCATACGCCTTTTTTGGCCAAGTGCATCATTGGCGAAGTTGTGCCCCTCTTCCTGTGCTTTAAAGGTGATTCCAATGTACCTCTAGAAGTCTATTTCCTGCTATTCTGGCTCGCATTGAAGTCCGTCTCGTTGCCTTCCCTCAACAGATTTTTGAACGATAGTTGACCTTTATTACGCTGCCAGTTTGTGAATAGCTGTGCCCCTGAGCTCCATTTTTCAACTCGTTTTTTGTGAGCTGACTGCAAGTCCAAAATTTTGGTTCAGGACCTATATTGGTTCCCGGAGGGTGGCTGAGACTTTGGTTAATTCTCCTTCCTGCCGGGAAATTAGAGTGACATATGCCCGTCCAAATGCCTAACAGCTACTCTCTCATTGGTCCTCCCTCTTACCTTAAATCCTCTGCCAAATTGGCAACCTGTGCGAACCAGGAGGTTAAAGGGGCTGTCTCTCCAATTTGGGACGTTGATAGTAAAGCAGTTGGAAAGTCCAACCGGAGCACCAGGAGAGGGACAATTAGTTGAGTTTTAGAAACCTTTCGTATTCACAGTGTGTCCATTCTCTAGGTTTCCCGTACATGTTATAGATGTAGTAATATTCCCTTCAACCTGGAGAGTTGGGACCCTTGGAATGTGTGCCACGCATTATTCCTTTAAATGGTCTGCATTTGCTCACCGAATCTCATCAATCCTCTCAGTACCAAGTGTCCAGCCAAATGCCACATCCATCTGTCGTTGTAGATAGGGTCATTCCAGGTTTCATCAGAGCCCCTGTAGGAATTGCAAAGAATTTCCCTGTTTTTTTTGTTTTGTTTTTGAAATTCATTTTTATAGTGGGTTTGAGCTGATTCTCCGTGCCATGTTTATGCCAGTCTAGACACACTTGTTTCCCTTACAGAGACATATCAATACATAGGTTTTAAGATTCTCACTAGTCAGATATATTCCTCGACTGGAAATATTGGGTTTTGAGTCCCTTTCACTGTGGAAGGTGTAGGTCTTGTCTATTCCGTAGCTGGTTTTTGGAACGGTACCTGTACTAATATCACACTCTGGTTTTATGCATCACCCCACCTCTCCTTCCCCCTTAGGCAGGCACAAGAATGTTTTCTAAATGTGAGACTCTGTTCTCTTTCCTAACTCATTTCTTGTGTAGCCATGTTTACTGGAACTTCATAAGTGATATCTTATGTTAAGTTTCTTTTTCTCTGTGACTTATTTCACTTAGAATCATCGTACCTGAATCCACTCATTTTGCTGCTACTGGCCTTATGACATTTATTTCATGGCTGTGGGATATTCCATCTTACATAAGTAACACAATTTCTTGAACCATTTTTGTCTTTCCTGGAATATTTAAGGTGTACACAAGTTGAGGTTCTTGTTAGCAGTGCAGCCCTAAATTTTGGGGTGGCTCTGTCTTATTGATTTTCCGTTTTCCCAAGGTATATTTCCTAGACTGGAAGTGCCCTTGGCTCTGTAGCTCTGTTGATTACTTGTTTTAGGGAACACAATGCACTCCTCTAGAATGGCAGTTGTCAATTTACATCCTGCCCATCAGCATAACTAGGCTCCCTGTTCTCCAGGGCCTGTCTTGCCCTTTTGGTTTTACACATTTTGCGGATGTCCCTTTTGACCGGTGGGAAGTGACACTTCTATGTAGTGCAGATTTGCATTGCTCGCTTGCTTGCTTGGCCAGAAAGGGCGTATGCGTTTTCTCCTGAATATATTCAGGATAAAACGCATACGCCCTTTTTTGCCAAGCGCATCATTGTCGAAGTTGTGCCCCTCTTCCTGTGCTTTAAATGCAATTCCAATGTACCTCTTGAAATCTGTATCCTACTATTCTGGCTCGCTTTAAAGGTTGCCTCAATGCCTTCCCTCAACAGATTTTTGTACGATATTTGTCCTTTATTTCTCTGCCAGTTTCTGAATTGCTATGCACCTGAGATCCATTTTTCAACTCGTTTTTTGTGAGCTGACCGCAAGTCCCAAATGTTGGTTCAGGACCTATACTGATTCCCTGTGGGTGGCTGAGACTTTGGTTAATTCTTCTTCCTGCCGGGAAATTAGAGTGACATGTGCCCGTCCAAATGCCTAACAGCTACTCTCTCATTGGTTCTCTCTCTTCCCTTTCATCCTCTGCCAAATTAGCAACCTTTGCGAAACAGGAGGATAAAGGGGCTGTCTCTGCAATTTGGGAGATTGATAGTAAAGCAGTTGGAAATTCAAACCGGAGCACCAGGAGACGGACTATTAGTTGAGTTTTAGAAACCTTTCGTATTCACAGTGTGTCCATTGTCTAGTTTTCCCGTACATGTCATCGCTGTAGTAATATTCCCTTCAACCTAGAGAGTTGGGACCTTGGAATTTGTGCCACGCATTATTGCTTTAAATGGTCAGAATGTGTGCCACACATTATTGCTTTAAATGGTCTACATTTGCTCACCGAATCTCTCCAATCCTCTCAGTCCCAAGTGACCAGCCTTATGCAACATCCAGCTGTCGTTGTAGATAGGGTCATTCCAGGTTTCATCAGATCCCCTGTAGGAATTGTAAAGAATTTCCCTGTTTTTTGTTTTGTTTTTGAAATTCCATTTTATAGTGGGTTTGAGCTGATTCTCACTGCCATGTTTATGACAGTCTAGACACACTTGATTCCCTTACAGAGACATATCAATACATAGGTATTAAGATTCTCACTAGTCAGATATATTCCTCGACGGGAAATATTGGGTTTTGAGTCCCTTTCACTGTGGATGGTGTAGGTCTTGTCTATTCCATATTTGGTTTTTGGACCGGTACCTGTACTAATATGGAACTCTGGTTTTATGCATCACCCGACCACTCCTTCCCCCTTAAGCAGGCATAAGAGTGTTTTCTAACTGTGAGACTCTGTTCTCTTTCCTAACTCAGTTCATGTGTATCCATGTTTACAGGACATTCATAAGTGATATCTTATGATAAGTTTCTTTTTCTCTGTGACTTAATTCACTTAGAATCATCGTACCTGAATCCACTCATTTTGCTGCTACTGGCCTTATGACATTGACTTCATGGCTGAGGGATATTCCATCTTACGTAAGTAACAGAATTTCTTGAACCATTTTTGTCTTTCCTGGGATATTTCAGGTGTCCCCAAGTTGAGGTTCTTGTAAGCAGTGCAGCCCTAAATTTTGGGGTGGCTGTGTATTATTGATTTTCAGTGTTCCCAAGGTATATTCCCTAGACTGGAAGTGCCCTTGGCTCTGGATCTCTGTTGATTACTTGTTTTAGGGAACACAATGCACTCCTCCAGCGAGGCAGTTGTCAATTTACATCCTGCCCATCAGCTTAACTAGGCTCCCTCTTCTCCAGGGCCTGTCTTGCCTTTTAGGTTTTACATATTTTGCGGATGTCCCTTTTGACCGGTGGGAAGTGACACTTCTTTGTAGTGCAGATTTGCATTGCCTGCTTGCTTGCTTGTCCAAAATGGGCGTATTGGTTTTCTCCTGAATATATTCAGGATAAAACGCATACGCCCTTTTTTGCCAAGTGCATCATTGTCGAAGTTGTTCCCCTCTTCCTGTGCTTTAAATGCAATTCCAATGTACCTGTTGAAATCTGTTTCCTGCTATTCTGGCTCGCTTTCAAGGTCGCCACGGTGCCTTCCCTGAATAGATTTTTGGACGATAGTTGTCCTTTATTACTCTGCCAGTTTGTGAATTGCTATGCACCTGAGATCCATTTTTCAACTCGTTTTTTGTGAGCTGACCGCAAGTCCCAAACGTTGGTTCAGGACCTATACTGGTTCCCGGCGTGTGCCTTAGCCTTTGGTTAATTCTTCTTCCCGCCGGGAAATTAGTGTGACTTGTGCCCGTCCAAATGCCTAACAGCTACTCTCTCATTGGTTCTCCCTCTTCCCTTTCATCCTCTGCCAATTTAGCAACCTGTGCGAACCAGGATGATAAAGGAGCTTCCTCTGCAATTTGGGAGATTGATAGTAAAGCAGTTGGAAAGTCAAACCGGAGCACCAGGAGAGGGACTATTAGTTGAGTTTTAGAAACATTTCGTTTTCACATTGTGTCCATTCTTTAGGTTTCCCGTACATGTTATACCTGTAGTTATATTCCATTCAACCTGGAGAGTTGGGACCCTTGGAATGTGTGCCACACATTATTGCTTTAAATGGTCTGCATTTGGTCACCGAATCTCACCAATCCTCTCAGTCCCAAGTGTCCAGGCTTATGCCACATCCAGCTGTCATTGTAGATAGGGTCATTCCAGGTTTCATCAGAGCCCCTGAAGGAATTGTAAATAATTACCCTGTTTTTTTGTTTTGTTTTCGAAATTCCTTTTTATAGTGGGTTTGAGCTGATTCTCACTGCCATGCTTATGCCAGTCTAGACACACTTGATTCCCTTATGGGGACATATCAATACATAGGTTTTAAGTTTCTTACTAGTCAGTTATATTCCTCAGCGGGAAATATTGGTTTTGAGTCCCTTTCACTGAGGAAGGTGTATATGTTGTCTATTCCATATTTGGTTTTTGGACCGGTACCAGTACTAATATCAAACTCTGGTTTTATGCATCACCCCACCTCTCCTTCCCCCTTAGGCAGGCACAAGTGTGTTTTCTAAATGTGAGACTCTGTTCTCTTTCCTAACTCAGTTCTTGTGTAGCCACGTTTACTGGACCTTCATAAGTGATATCTTATGTTATGTTTCTTTTTCTCTGTGACTTATTTCACTTAGAATCATCGTACCTGAATCCACTCATTTTGCTGCTACTGGCTTTATGACATTTATTTCATGGCTGAGGGATATTCCATCTTACATAAGTAACACAATTTCTTGAACCATTTATGTCTTTCCTGGAATATTTAAGGTGTACCCAAGTTGAGGTTCTTGTTAGCAGTGCAGCCCTAAATTTTTGTGTGGCTCTCTCTTATTGATTTTCAGTTTTCCCAAGGTATATTCCCTAGACTGGAAGTGCCCTTGGCTCTGTAGCTCTGTTGATTACTTGTTTTAGGGAACACAATGCACTCCTCCAGAGAGGCAGTTGTCAATTTACATCCTGCCCATCAGCATAACTAGGCTCCCTGTTCTCCAGGGTCTGTCTTGCCTTTTTGCTTTTACACATTTTGCGGATGTCCCTTTTGACCGGTGAGAAGTGACACTTCTATGTAGTGCAGATTTACATTGCCCGCTTGCTTGCTTGGCCAAAAAGGGCGTATGCGTTTTCTCCTGAATATATTCAGGAGAAAACGCATACGCCCTTTTTAGCCAGCACATCATTGTCGAAGTTGTGCCCCTCTTCCTGTGCTTTAAATGCAATTCCAATGTACCTCTTGAAATCTGTTTCCTGCTATTCTGGCTCGCTTTCAAGGTCGCCTCGTTGCATTCCCTCAACAGATTTTTCGACGATATTTGTCCTTTATTACTCTGCCAGTTTGTGAATTGCTGTGCCCTTGAGCTCCATTTTTCAACTCGTTTTTTGTGAGCTTACCGCAAGTCCCAAATGTTGGTTCACGACCTATACTGATTCCCGGCGGGTGGCTGAGACTTTGGTTAATTCTTCTTCCTGCCGGGAAATTAGAGTGACATGTGCCCGTCCAAATGCCTAACAGCTACTCTCTCATTTGTTCTCTCTCTTCCATTTCATCCTCTGCCAAATTAGCAACCTTTTCGAACCAGGAGGATAAAGGGGCTGTCTCTGCAATTTGGGAGATTGATAGTAAAGCAGTTGGAAATTCAAACCGGAGCACCAGGAGACGGACTATTAGTTGAGTTTTAGAAACCTTTCGTATTCACAGTGTGTCCATTCTCTAGTTTTCCCGTACATGTTATAGCTGTAGTAATATTCCCTTCAACCTGGAGAGTGGGGACCTTGGAATGTGTGCCACGCATTATTGCTTTAAATGGTCTACATTTTCTCACCGAATCTCTCCAATCCTCTCAGTCCCAAGTGTCCAGCCTTATGCCACATCCAGCTGTCGTTGTAGATAGGGTCATTCCAGGTTTCATCAGAGCCCCTTAAGGAATTGTAAAGAATTTCCCTGTTTTTTTGTTTTGTTTTCGAAATTCTTTTTATAGTGGGTTTGAACTGATTCTTACTGCCTTGTTTATGCCAGGCTAGACACACCTGATTCCCTTATGGTGACATATCAATACATAGGTTTTAAGATTCTTACTAGTCAGATATATTCCTCCGCGGGAAATATTGGGTTTTGCGTCCCATTCACTGAGGAAGGTATAGGTCTTGTCTATTCCGTAGTTGGTTTTTGGAACGGTACCTGTACTAATATCAAACTCTGGTTTTATGCATCACCCCACCTCTCCTTCCCCCTTAAGCCGGCACAAGGGTGTTTTCTAAATGTGAGGCTCTGTGCTCTTTCCTAACTCAGTTCTTGTATAGCCATGTTTACAGGACCTTCATAAGTGATATCTTATGCTAAGTTTCTTTTTCTCTGTGACTTATTTCACTTAGAATCATCGTACCTGAATCCTCTCATTTTGCTGCTACTGGCCTTAGGACATTGATTTCAAGGCTGAGGGATATTCCATCATACGTAAGTAACACAATTTCTTGAACCATTTTTGTCTTTCCTGGGATACTTAATGTGTACCCAAGTTGAGTTTCTTGTAAGCAGTGCAGCCCTAAATTTTGGGGTGGCTCTGTTTTATTGATTTTCAGTTTTCCCAAGGTATATTCCCTAGACTGGAAGTGCCCTTGGCTCTGTACCTCTGTTGTTTACTTGTTTTAGGGAACACAATGCACTCCTGCAGAGAGGCAGTTGGCAAATTACATCCTGCCCATCAGCATAATTAGGCTCCCTGTTCTCCAGGGCCTGTCTTGCCTTTCTGGTTTTTATACATTTTGTGGATGACCCTTTGACTGGTGGGAATTGACACTTCTTTGTAGTGCAGATTTGCATTGCCCGCTTGCTTCCTTGGCCAAAAAGCACGTATGCGTTTTCTCCTGAATATATTCAGGAGAAAATGCATACGCCCTTTTTGGCCAAGTGCATCATTGTCGAAGTTGTGCCCCTCTTCATGTGCTTCAAAGGCTATTCCAATGTACCTGTTGAAATCTGTTTCCTGCTTATCTTGCTCGCTTTCAAGTCTGCCTCGTTTCCTTCCCTCAACAGATTTTTGGACGATAGTTTTCCTTTATTACTCTGCCAGTATATGAATTGCTGTGCCACTGAGCTCCATTATTCAACTAGTTTTTTGTGAGCTGACCGCAAGTCCAAAATTTTGGTTCTGGACCTATACTGGTTTCCGCCGGGTGGCTGAGACTTTGGTTAATTCTTCTTCCTGCCGCGAAATAGGAGTGACATGTGCCCGTCCAAATGCCTAAGAGCTACTCTCTCATTGGTTCTCCCTCTTCCCTTTCATCCTCTGCCAAATTGGCAAGCAGAGTGAAACAGGAGTTTAAAGGGGCTGTCTCTCAAAGTTTCTAGATTGATAGTATACAAGTTGGAAATTCAAACTGGAGCACCAGGAGAGGGACTATTATTTGAGTTTTAGAAACATTTCGTATTCACAGTGTGTCCATTCTTTAGGTTTCCCGTACATGTTATAGCTGTAGTAATATTCCGTTCAACCTGGAGAGTTGGGACCCTAGGAATGTGTGCCACACATTATTGCTTTAAATGGTCTGCATTTGGTCACCGAATCTCACCAATCCTCTCAGTCCCAAGTGTCCAGCCTTATGCCACATGCAGCTGTTGTTGTAGATAGGGTCATTCCAGGTTTCATCAGAGCCCCTGAAGGAATTGTAAAGAATTTCCCTGTTTTTTTGTTTTGTTTTTAAATTCCTTTTTATGGTGGGTTTGAGCTGATTTTCACTGCCATGTTTATGCCAGTCTAGACACAGTTGATTCCCTTACGGAGACATATCAATACATAGTTTTTAAGATTCTTACTAGTCAGATATATTCCTCTGCAGAGAATAGGGGTGTTGAGTCCCGTTCACTGAGGAAGGAGTAGGTCTTGTCTATTCTGTATTTGGATCATGGAATGGTACCTCTGCTAATATCAAACTCTGGTGTTATGCATCAACCCACCTCTCCTTTCCCCGTAAGCAGGCATACGTATGTTTTCTATATGTGAGACTCTGTTCTCTTTACTAATTCAGTTCATGTGTACCCATGTTTACATTTCCTTCATAAGTGATATCTTATGTCAGAATGCTCCATGACCCTTGTCATCGCAATGTTCCAAGCCCTTGCCATCAAAATGCTCCATTACCTTTGTCATCACAATCCTCCATGACACTTGGTATCACAATGCTCCATGCCATTGTCATCACAATGGACAATGACATATGTCATCACAAAGCTCCCTGACACCTGTCTTCACAATACTCCATGACCTTGTCATCACTGTGTTCCATGCCCTTGTCATCACAATGCGCCATGCCCACTGTCATCACAATAATACATGAAACATGTCAGACCAATGTTCCATGCCCCTGTCATCACAATGCTCCGTGACTCCAGTCATCACAATGATTCATGACCTTTCTCATCACAATGGTCCATGCCCTCATCACACAAGGCTCTGTGATCTTTGTCACCACAATGCTCCATGTAATTTTCATCACAATGTTGTGTGTCCCTTGGCATCACAATGCTCAATGCCTTTGTCAGCACAATGCTCCATGACACTTGTCATCCAAATGCTCCATGCACTTGTCAGCACAATGCTCCATGACACATGTCATCACAATGTGCCATGCTCTTTTCATCACAATGCTCCACATCCTTTTCATTGCTATGCTCCATAAAACTTGTCATCACAATGCTCCATGCACTTCTCATCAAAATGCTCTCTCACCACATATATCACAATGTTCCATCATTAGTCATCACAATACTCGCTCACCCCTGTCATCACAATGTCCCATGACCGCTGTCATCACAGTGCTACATGCCCTTATCATCACAATGCTCCATGACCCCTGACATCACAATGTTCCATAACCCCTGTCACCAAATGCTCCATGACCCATTTCATCACAATGCTTCATGACACCTGACATCACAATGTTCCATAACCCCTGTCATCAAAATATTCCATTACACTTTTATTCAAATTGCTCCATGACCCTGTCATCACAATGCTCCCTGCCCTTCTCATCACAATGCACCACGCACTTGTAATCAAAATGCCCCATGACATTTGTCATCACAAAGCTCCATGACCCTTGGCATCACAATGCTCCATGCCATTGTCATCACAATGCTCAATGAAATCTCTCATCACATTGCTCCATGCCCTTGTCATCACAATGCTCCATTACACCTGTCATAACAATGCTCCATGACCCCTGCCATCACAAAGTTCCATGGACTTGTCATCACAAGGCTCCATGACCCTTGTCATCACAATCCTCCAAGACCTCTGTAATCACAATTCTCCATGGCACTTTTCATCTCAATGCTCCATGAACCGTGTCATCACAATGCACCGTGCCCATCACCATAATATTTCATGCTATTGTCATGACAATGAAATCAAAATGCTCAATGACCTCTGTCATCACAACGCACCAAACCCTTCGGAATACAATGTTCCATAACACTTGTCATCACAATGCCCCACGACGCTGGTCATCACAATTATCCATGGTCTTCTCATCACAATGCTCCATGATCTTTGTCATCACAATGCTCAATACACTTATCATCACAATGCTCCCTGACAGTTGTCATCAGTATGCTCCTTGAACCCTGTCATGACAAGGCTCCATGCATTTTTCATCACAATGATCCATTCCCTTTTGATCACAATGCTCCAAGACCCCTGTAATCACAATGCTCCATGTTCTTGTCATCACAAAGCTCCATGAAGCATGTCATCAAAATGCTCCATTGCCTTCTCATCACAATGCTCCATGCCCTTGTCATCATATTGCTTCAAAACCCCTGTAAACTCAATACTCCATGCACCTTTTCATCAGAATGTTCCATGCCCTTGTCATCACAAAGTTCCATAACCCCTGTCATCAAAATATTCCATGACCATTTTATTCAATTTGCTCCATGACACTTGTCATCGCAATGTCCCAAGCCCTTGTCATCAAAATGCTCCATTATTTGTCGTCGCATTCCTCCATGACAATTGGTATCACAATGCTCCATGCCATTGTCATCACAATGGACAATGACATATGTCATCACTATGCTCCCTGACACCTGTCTTCACAATACTCCATGACCTTGTCATCACATTGCGCCATGCCCAATGTCATCACAATAATACATGAAACATGTCAAACCAATCTTCCATGCTCCTGTCATGAAAATGTTCCATGCCCTTGTCATCACAATGCTCGATGACCCATGTCATCACAAAACTCCGTGACTCCAGTCATCACAATGCTTCATGACATTTGTTCACACAATAGTCCATGCCCTCGTCACAAAAGGCTCTGTTACCTTTTTCCCCACAATGCTCCATGCCCTTGTCATCTCAATGCTCCATGCCCACTGTCATCACAATAATCCATGAAAATTGTCAGACCAATGTTCCATGACCCTGTCATCACATTGCTCCATGCCCTTGTCATCACAATGCTCTATGACCCCTGTCATCACAGTGTTCCTTGACTCCACTCATCACAATGATTCATGACCTTTCTCATCACAATGGTCCATTCCCTCGTCACACAAGGCTCTGTGATCTTTGTCACCACAATGCTCCATGAAATTTTCATCACAATGCTCTGTGTCGCTTGTCATCACAATGCTCCATGCCTTTGTCAGCACAATGCTCCATGACACTTGTCATCAAAATGCTCCATGCGCTTGTCAGCACAATGCTCCATGACACATGTCATCACAGTGTGCCATGCTCTTTTCATCACAATGCTCCACATCCTTTTCATCGCTATGCTCCATAAAACTTGTCATCACAATGCTCCATGCATTTCTCAACAAAATGCTCTCTCACCACATATATCACAATGTTCCATCACTAGTCATCACAATACACGCTCACCCCTGTCATCACAATGTTCCATGACCACTGTCATCACAGTGATACATGCCCTTATCATCATAATGTTCCATGACCCCTGACATCACAAAGTTCCATAACCCCTGTCACAAAATGCTCCATGACCCATTTCATCACAATGCTTCATGACCGGTGACATCACAATGTTCCATAACCCCTGTCATCAAAATATTCCATGACCCTTTTATTCAAACTGAACCATAACCCTGTCATCACAATGCTCCCTGCACTTCTCATCACAATGCACCACTCCCTTGTCATCAAAATGCCCCATGACATTTGTCATCACAAACCTCCATGACCGTTGGCATCACAATGCTCCATGCCATTGTCATCACAATGCTCAATGAAATCTCTCATCAAATTGCTCCATGCCCTTGTCATCACAATGTTCCATTACACCTGTCATAACAATGCTCCATGACCCCTGCCATCACAGTGTTCCGCGGCCTTGTCATCACAAGGCTCCATGTCCCTTGTGATCACAATGCTCCAAGACCTATGTAATCACAATTCTCCATGCCACTTTTCATCTCAATGCTCCATGAACACTTTCATCACAATGCACCATGCCCATCATCTTAATGATTCATGCTATTGTCATCACAATGAAATCAAAATGCTCCATGTCCTCTGTCATCACAATGCTCCAAACCATTCTGATCACAATGTTCCATAACACTTGTCATCCCATGCCTCATGACACTCGTCATCACAATTATGCAAGCTCTTCTCATCACAATGCTCCATGACCTTTGTCACCACAATGCTCAATACACTTGGCATCACAATGCTCGCTGACACTTGTCATCAGTATGCTCCTTGAACATTGTCATGACAAGACTCCATGCCTTTTTCATCACAATGATCCATTCCCTTTTCATCACAATGCACCAAGACACCTGTTATCACAATGCTCCGTGACTCCAGTCATCACAATGCTTCATGACATTTGTCATCACAGTGGTCCATGACCTCGTCACACAAAGCTCTGTGACGTTTGTCACCACAATGCTCCATGAAATTTTTATCACAATGCTCTGTGACCCTTGTCATCGCAAAGCTCCATGCCTTTGTCAGCACAATGCTCCATGTCCCTTGTCATCACAATGCTCGATGCGTGTGTCAGCAAAATGCTCCATAACCCATGTCATCACAATGCACCATGCACTTGTCATCACAATGCTCCACATCCTTGTCATCAAAATGCTCCATTAACCTTGTCATCACAATGCTCCATGCACTGCTCCTCAAAATGCTTTCTCACCACTGATATCACAATGTTCCATCACTAGTCATCACAATACTCCCTCACCCTTGTCATCACAATATTCCATGACCCCTGTAATCACAATTCTCCGTGCCCTTGTCATCACAAAGCTCCATGACGCATGTCATCCGAATGCTCCATGGCCTTCTCATCACAATGCTCCATGCCCTTGTCATCACAATGCTCCAACACCTCTGTAATCACAATGCTCCATGCCCCTTTTCATCTCAATGCTCCATGAACCCTGTCATCAGAATGCACCGTGCCCATCACCATAATATTTCATGCTATTGTCATCACAATGAAATCAAAATGCTCAATGACCTCTGTCATCACAATGCACCAAACCCTTCTGATCCCAATGTTCCATAACACTTGTCATCACAATGCCCCATGACGCTGGTCATCACAATTATCCATGGTCTTCTCATCACAATGCTCCATGATCTTTGTCATCACAATGCTCAATACACTTATCATCGTAATGCTCCCTGACAGTTGTCATCAGTATGCTCCTTGACCAGAGTCATGACAAGCCTCCATGCATTTTTCATCACAATGATCTATGCCCTTGTCATCACAATTCTCCAAGACCCCTGTAATCACAATGCTCCATGTCCTTGTCATCAAAAATCTCCATGACGCATGTCATCAGAATGCTCCTTTGCCTTCTCATCACAATGCTCCATGACCTTGTCATCACATTGCTTCAAAACCCCTGTAATCTCAAGGCTCCATGCACCTTTTCATCAGAATGCTCCATGCCCTTTTCATCACAATGCTCCATGACCCTTGTCATCGCAATGTTCCAAGCCCTTGTTATCAAAATGCTCCATTACCTTTGTCATCACATTCCTCCATGACACTTGGTATCACAATGCTCCATGCCATTGTCATCACAATGGACAATGACATATGTCATCACAATGCTCCCTGACACCTGTCTTCATAATACTCCATGTCATTGTCATCACAATGTTCCATGCCCTTGTCATCACAATGCGCCATGCCCACTGTCATCACAATAATCCATGAAACATGTCAGACCAATGTTCCATGACCCTGTCATCACAATGCTCCATGCCCTTGTCATCACAATGCTCCATGACCCCTGTCATCACAATGCTCCGTGACTCCATTCATCACAATGCTTCATGATCTTTGTCCTCACAGTCGTCCATGCCCTCGTCACACAAGGCTCTGTGACCTTTGTCACCACAATGCTCCATGCCCTTGTCATCTCAATGCTCCATGCCCACTGTCATCACAAAAATCCATGAAACTTGTCAGACCAATGTTCCATGCCCCTGTCATCACATTGCTCCATTCCCTTGTCATCACAATGCTCCATGACCCCTGTCATCACAATGCTCCGTGACTCCAGTCATCACAATGATTCATAACATTTCTCATCACAATACTCCATGCCCTCGTCACACAAGGCTCTGTGATCTTTGTCACCACAATGCTCCATGAAATTTTCATCACAATGCTCTGTTTCCCTTGTCATCACAATGCTCCATGCATTTGTCAGCACAAAGCTCCATGTCACTTGTCATCAAAATGCTCCATGCGCTTGTCAGCACAATGCTCCATGACACATGTCCTCACAATGTGCCATGCTCTTTTCATCACAATGCTCCACATTCTTTTCATCGCTATGGCCATAAAACTTGTCATCACAATGCTCCATTCACTTCTCATCAAAATGCTCTCTCACCACATATATCACAATGTTCTATCACTAGTCATCACATTACTCGCTCACCCCTGTCATCACAATGTTCCATGAGCACCGTCACAAAATGCTCCATGACCCATTTCATTCAATGATTCATGACCCATGACATCACAAAGTTCCATAACACCTGTCATCAAAATATTCCATGACCATTTTATTCAAATTGCTCCATGACCCTGTCATCACAATGCTCCCTGCCCTTCTCATCACAATGCACCACGCCCTTTTCATCAAAATGCCCCATGACATTTGTCATCACAAATCTCCATGACCCTTGGCATCACAATTCTCCATGCCATTGTCATCACAATGTTCAATGAAATCTCTCATCTCATTGCTCCATGCCCTTGTGATCACAATGCTCCATTACACCTGTCATAACAATGCTCCATGACCACTGCCATCACAATGTTCCACAGCCTCGTCATCACAAGGCTCCATGACCTTTGTCATCACAATGCTCCAAGACCTCTGTAATCACAATTCTCCATGCCACTTTTCATCTCAATGCTCCATGAACACTGTCATCACAATGCACAATGCCCATCATAATAAAGATCCATGCTATTGTCATCACAATGAAATCACAATGCTCCATGTCCTCTGTCATCACAATGCTCCACAACCTTCTGATCACAATGTTCCATAACACTTGTCATCACATGCCCCATGACGCTTGTCATCACAATTATGCAAGGTCTTCTCATCACAATAATCCATGACCTTTCTCACCACAATGCTCAATACACTTGGCATCACAATGCTCGCTGACACTTGTCATCAGTATACAACTTGAACACTGTCATGACAAGGCTCAATGCCTTTTTCATCACAATGATCCATTCCCTTGCCATCACAATGCTCCAAGACCCCTGTTATCACAATGCTCCGTGACTCCAGTCATCACAATGCTTCATGACATTTGTCATCACAATGGTGCATGACCTTGTCACACAAAGCTCTGTGACCTTTGTCACCACAATGCTCCATGAAATTTTTATCACAATGCTCTGTGACCCTTGTCATCACAATGCTCCATGCCTTTGTCAGCACAATGTTTGATGTGCGTGTCAGCACAATGCTCGATGCGCGTGTCAGCACAATGCTCCATAACCCATGTCATCACAATGCACCATGCACTTCTCATCACATTGCTCCACATACTTGTCATCAAAATTCTACATAAACCTTGTCATCACAATGCTCCATGCACTTCTCAAAATGCCTTCTCACCACTGATATCACAATGTTCCATCACTAGTCATCACAATACTCCCTCACCCCTGTCATCACAATATTCCATGACCCCTGTAATCACAATTTTGCATGACCTTGTCATCACAAAGCTCCATGACGCATGTCATCAGAATGCTCCATGGCCTTCTCATCACAATGCTACATGCCCTTGTCATCACAATGCTCCAACACCCCTGTAATCACAGTGCTCCATGCCCCTTTTCATCTCAATGCTCCATGAACCCTGTCATCACAATGCACCGTGCCCATCACCATAATATTTCATGCTATTGTCATCACAATGAAATCAAAATGCTCAATGACCCCTGTCATCACAATGCTCCAAACCCTTCTGATCACAATGTTCCATAACACTTGTCATCACAATGCCCCATGACGCTGGTCATCACAATTACCCATGGTCTTCTCATCACAATGCTCCATGATCTTTGTCATCTCAATGCTCAATACACTTATCATCACAATGATCCCTGACAGTTGTCATCATTATGCTCCTTGAAACCTGCCATGACAAGGCCCCATGCATTTTTCATCACCATGATCCTTTCCCTTTTCATCACAATGCTCCAAGACCCCTGTAATCACAATGCTCCATGTCCTTGTCATCACAAAGCTCCATGACGCATGTCATCAGAATGCTCCATTGCCTTCTCATCACAATGCTCCAAAACCTTGTAATCACATTGCTTCAAAACCCCTGTAATCTCAATGCTCCATGCACATTTTCATCAGAATGCTCCATGCCCTTGTCATCACAATGCTCCATGACCCTTGTCATCGCAATGTTCCAAGCCCTTGTCATCAAAATGCTCCATTACTTTTGTCATCACAATCCTCCATGACACTTGGTATCACAATGCTCCATGCCATAGTCATCACAATGGACAATGACATATGTCATCACAATGCTCCCTGACACCTGTCTTCACAATATTCCTTGACCTTGTCATCACAATGTTCCATGCCATTGTCATCACAATGTGCCATGCCCACTGTCATCACAATAATCCATGAAACATGTCAGACCAATGTTCCATGCCCCTGTCATAACAATGCTCCATGCCATTGTCTTCACAATGCTCCATGACCCCTGTCATCACAATGCTCCGTGACTCCAGTCATCACAATGCTTCTTGACCTTTGTCCTCAATATGGTCCATGCCCTCGTAACACAAGGCTCTGTGATCTTTTTCACCACAATGCTCCATGAAATTTTCATCACAAGGCTCTTTGTCCCTTGTCATCATAATGCTCCATGCCATTGTCTGCACAATGCTCCATGACACTTGTCATCAAAATGCTCCATGCGCTTGTCAGCACAATGCTTCATGACACATGTCATCACAATGTGCCATGCTCTTTTCATCACAGAGCTCCACATCCTTTTCATCGCTATGTTCCATAAAACTTGTCATCACAATGCTTCATGCACTTCTCATGAAAATGGTCTCTCACCACATATATCACAATGTTCCATCACTAGTCATCACAATAATCACTCACTCCTGTCACCACAATGTTCCATGACCACTGTGATCACAGTGCTACATGCCCTTATCATCACAATGACCCATGACCCCTGACATCACAATGTTCCATAAACCCTGTCACACAATGCTCCATGAACCATTTCATCACCATGCTTCATATCCACTGACATCACAATATTCCATAACACCTGTCTTCAAAATATTCCATGACATTTTTATTCAAATTGCTCCATGACCCTGTCATCAGAATGCTCCCTGCCCTTATCACAATGCACCACGCCCATGTCATCAAAATGCCCCTTGACATTTGTCATCACAAAGCTCCATGACCCTTGGCATCACAGTGCTCCATGCCATTGTCATCACAATGTTCAATGAAATCTCTCATCACATTGCTCCATGTCCTTGTCATCACAATGCTCCATTACACCTGTCATAACAAAGCTCCATGACCCCTGCCTTCACAATGTTCCACGGACTTGTCATCACAAGGCTCCATGACCCTTGTTATCACAATGCTCCAAGACCTCTGTAATCACAATTCTCCATGCCACTCTCCATCTCAATGCTCCATGAACACTGTCATCACAATGCACCATGCCAATCATCATAATGATTCATGATATTGTCATCTCAATGAAATCAAAATGCTCCATGTCCTCTGTCATCACAATGCTCCAAACCCTTCTGAACACAATGTTCCATAACACTTGTCATCACATGCCCCATGACGCTCGTCATCACAATTATGCAAGGTCTTCTCATCACAATGCTCCATGACTTTTGTCACCACAATGCTCAATACACTTGGCATCACAATGCTCGCTGACACTTGTCATCAGTATGCTCCTTGAACGCTGTCATGACAAGGCTCCATGCCATTTTCATCACAATGATCCATTCCCTTTTCATCACAATGCTCCAAGAGCCCTGTTATCACAATGCTCCTTGACTCCAGTCATCACAATGCTTCATGACATTTGTCATCACAATGGTCCATGACCTCGTACCACAAATCTCTGTGACATTTGTCACCACAATGCTCCATGAAATTTTTATCACAATGCTCTGTGACACTTGTCATCACAAAGCTCCATGCCTTTGTCAGCACAATGCTCCATGACCCTTGTCATCACAATGCTCGATGCGCATGTCAGCACAATGCTCCATAACCCATGTCATCACAATGCACCATGCAGTTGTCATCACAATGCTCCACATCCTTGTCATCAAAATGCTCCATAAACCTTGTCATCACAATGCTCCATGCACTTCTCCTCAAAATGCCTTCTCACCACTGATATCACAATGTTCCATCACTAGTTTTCACGATACTCCCTCACCCCTGTCATCACAATATTCCATGACCCCTGTAATCACAATGTTCCTTCACTAGTCATCACAATACTCCCTCACCCCTGTCATCACAATATTCCATGACCCCTGTGATCACAATGCTCCATGTGCTTGTCATCACAAAGCTCCATGAAACATGTCATCAGAATTTTCCATTGCCTTCTCATCACAATGCTCCATGCCCTTGTAATCTCATTGCTTCAAAACCCCTGTAATCTCAATGCTCCATGCATCTTTTCATCAAAATGCTCCATGCCCTTGTCATCGCAATGCTCCATTACATTTGTCAGCACAATCCTCCATGACACTTGGTATCACAATGCTCCATGCCATTGTCATCACAAAGGACAATGACATATGTCATCACAATGCTACCTGACACTTGTCTTCACAATAGTCCATGACGTTACTCATCACAATGGTCCATGCCCTCGTCACACAAGCCTCTGTGATCTTTGTCACCACAATGCTCCATGAAATTTTCATCACAATGCTCTGTGTCCCTTGTCATCACCATGCTCCATGCGCTTGTCAGCACAATGCTCCATGACACATCTCATCACAATGTGCCATGCTCTTTTCATCTCAATGCTACACATCCTTTTCATTGCTATGCTCCATAAAACTTGTCATCACAATGCTCCATGCACTTCTCATCAAAATGCTCTCTCACCACATATATCACAATGTTCCATCACTAGTCATCACAATACTCGCTCACCCCTGTCATCACAATGTTCCATGACCACTGTCATCACAGTGCTACATGCCCTTATTATCACAATGCTCCATGACCCCTGACATCACAATGTTCCATAATCCCTGTCATAAAATGCTCCATGACCCATTTCATCACAATGCTTCATGACCCCTGACATCACAATGTTCCATTACCCCTGTCATCAAAATATTCCATGACACTTTTATTCAAATTGCTCCATGACCCTGTCATCACAATGCTCCCTGCCCTTCTCATCACAATGCACCACGCCCTTGTCATCCAAATGCCCCATGACATTTGTCATCACAAAGCTCCATGACCCTTGGCATCACATTGCTCCATGCACTTGTCATCACAATGCTGCATTACACCTGTCATAACAATGCTCCATGAACCCTGCCATCACAATGTTCCACGGCCTTGTCATCACAAGGCTCCATGACCTTTGTCATCACAATGCTCCAAGATATCTGTAATCACAATTCTCCATGCCACTTTTCATCTCAATGCTCCATGAACACTGTCATCACAATGCACCATGCCCATCATCATAAAGATTCTTGCTATTGTCATCACAATGAATTCAAAATGCTCCATGTCCTCTGTCCTCACAATGCTCCAAACCCTTCTGATCACAATGTTCCATAACACTTGTCATCACAATGCCCCATGACGCTGGTCATCACAATTACCCATGGTCTTCTCATCACAATGCTCCATGATCTTTGTCATCTCAATGCTCAATACAATTATCATCACAATGATCCCTGACAGTTGTCATCATTATGCTCCTTGAAACCTGCCATGACAAGGCCCCATGCATTTTTCATCACCATGATCCTTTCCCTTTTCATCACAATGCTCCAAGACCCCTGTAATCACAATGCTCCATGTCCTTGTCATCACAAAGCTCCATGACGCATGTCATCAGAATGCTCCATTGCCTTCTCATCACAATGCTCCAAAACCTTGTAATCACATTGCTTCAAAACCCCTGTAATCTCAATGCTCCATGCACATTTTCATCAGAATGCTCCATGCCCTTGTCATCACAATGCTCCATGACCCTTGTCATCGCAATGTTCCAAGCCCTTGTCATCAAAATGCTCCATTACTTTTGTCATCACAATCCTCCATGACACTTGGTATCACAATGCTCCATGCCATAGTCATCACAATGGACAATGACATATGTCATCACAATGCTCCCTGACACCTGTCTTCACAATATTCCTTGACCTTGTCATCACAATGTTCCATGCCATTGTCATCACAATGTGCCATGCCCACTGTCATCACAATAATCCATGAAACATGTCAGACCAATGTTCCATGCCCCTGTCATAACAATGCTCCATGCCATTGTCTTCACAATGCTCCATGACCCCTGTCATCACAATGCTCCGTGACTCCAGTCATCACAATGCTTCTTGACCTTTGTCCTCAATATGGTCCATGCCCTCGTAACACAAGGCTCTGTGATCTTTTTCACCACAATGCTCCATGAAATTTTCATCACAAGGCTCTTTGTCCCTTGTCATCATAATGCTCCATGCCATTGTCTGCACAATGCTCCATGACACTTGTCATCAAAATGCTCCATGCGCTTGTCAGCACAATGCTTCATGACACATGTCATCACAATGTGCCATGCTCTTTTCATCACAGAGCTCCACATCCTTTTCATCGCTATGTTCCATAAAACTTGTCATCACAATGCTTCATGCACTTCTCATGAAAATGGTCTCTCACCACATATATCACAATGTTCCATCACTAGTCATCACAATAATCACTCACTCCTGTCACCACAATGTTCCATGACCACTGTGATCACAGTGCTACATGCCCTTATCATCACAATGACCCATGACCCCTGACATCACAATGTTCCATAAACCCTGTCACACAATGCTCCATGAACCATTTCATCACCATGCTTCATATCCACTGACATCACAATATTCCATAACACCTGTCTTCAAAATATTCCATGACATTTTTATTCAAATTGCTCCATGACCCTGTCATCAGAATGCTCCCTGCCCTTATCACAATGCACCACGCCCATGTCATCAAAATGCCCCTTGACATTTGTCATCACAAAGCTCCATGACCCTTGGCATCACAGTGCTCCATGCCATTGTCATCACAATGTTCAATGAAATCTCTCATCACATTGCTCCATGTCCTTGTCATCACAATGCTCCATTACACCTGTCATAACAAAGCTCCATGACCCCTGCCTTCACAATGTTCCACGGACTTGTCATCACAAGGCTCCATGACCCTTGTTATCACAATGCTCCAAGACCTCTGTAATCACAATTCTCCATGCCACTCTCCATCTCAATGCTCCATGAACACTGTCATCACAATGCACCATGCCAATCATCATAATGATTCATGATATTGTCATCTCAATGAAATCAAAATGCTCCATGTCCTCTGTCATCGCAATGCTCCAAACCCTTCTGAACACAATGTTCCATAACACTTGTCATCACATGCCCCATGACGCTCGTCATTACAATTATGCAAGGTCTTCTCATCACAATGCTCCATGACTTTTGTCACCACAATGCTCAATACACTTGGCATCACAATGCTCGCTGACACTTGTCATCAGTATGCTCCTTGAACGCTGTCATGACAAGGCTCCATGCCATTTTCATCACAATGATCCATTCCCTTTTCATCACAATGCTCCAAGAGCCCTGTTATCACAATGCTCCTTGACTCCAGTCATCACAATGCTTCATGACATTTGTCATCACAATGGTCCATGACCTCGTACCACAAATCTCTGTGACATTTGTCACCACAATGCTCCATGAAATTTTTATCACAATGCTCTGTGACACTTGTCATCACAAAGCTCCATGCCTTTGTCAGCACAATGCTCCATGACCCTTGTCATCACAATGCTCGATGCGCATGTCAGCACAATGCTCCATAACCCATGTCATCACAATGCACCATGCAGTTGTCATCACAATGCTCCACATCCTTGTCATCAAAATGCTCCATAAACCTTGTAATCACAATGCTCCATGCACTTCTCCTCAAAATGCCTTCTCACCACTGATATCACATTGTTCCATCACTAGTTTTCACGATACTCCCTCACCCCTGTCATCACAATATTCCATGACCCCTGTAATCACAATGTTCCTTCACTAGTCATCACAATACTCCCTCACCCCTGTCATCACAATATTCCATGACCCCTGTGATCACAATGCTCCATGTGCTTGTCATCACAAAGCTCCATGAAACATGTCATCAGAATTTTCCATTGCCTTCTCATCACAATGCTCCATGCCCTTGTAATCTCATTGCTTCAAAACCCCTGTAATCTCAATGCTCCATGCATCTTTTCATCAAAATGCTCCATGCCCTTGTCATTGCAATGCTCCATTACATTTGTCAGCACAATCCTCCATGACACTTGGTATCAAAATGCTCCATGCCATTGTCATCACAAAGGACAATGACATATGTCATCACAATGCTACCTGACACTTGTCTTCACAATAGTCCATGACGTTACTCATCACAATGGTCCATGCCCTCGTCACACAAGCCTCTGTGATCTTTGTCACCACAATGCTCCATGAAATTTTCATCACAATGCTCTGTGTCCCTTGTCATCACCATGCTCCATGCGCTTGTCAGCACAATGCTCCATGACACATCTCATCACAATGTGCCATGCTCTTTTCATCTCAATGCTACACATCCTTTTCATTGCTATGCTCCATAAAACTTGTCATCACAATGCTCCATGCACTTCTCATCAAAATGCTCTCTCACCACATATATCACAATGTTCCATCACTAGTCATCACAATACTCGCTCACCCCTGTCATCACAATGTTCCATGACCACTGTCATCACAGTGCTACATGCCCTTATTATCACAATGCTCCATGACCCCTGACATCACAATGTTCCATAATCCCTGTCATAAAATGCTCCATGACCCATTTCATCACAATGCTTCATGACCCCTGACATCACAATGTTCCATTACCCCTGTCATCAAAATATTCCATGACACTTTTATTCAAATTGCTCCATGACCCTGTCATCACAATGCTCCCTGCCCTTCTCATCACAATGCACCACGCCCTTGTCATCCAAATGCCCCATGACATTTGTCATCACAAAGCTCCATGACCCTTGGCATCACATTGTTCCATGCACTTGTCATCACAATGCTGCATTACACCTGTCATAACAATGCTCCATGAACCCTGCCATCACAATGTTCCACGGCCTTGTCATCACAAGGCTCCATGACCTTTGTCATCACAATGCTCCAAGATATCTGTAATCACAATTCTCCATGCCACTTTTCATCTCAATGCTCCATGAACACTGTCATCACAATGCACCATGCCCATCATCATAAAGATTCTTGCTATTGTCATCAAAATGAATTCAAAATGCTCCATGTCCTCTGTCCTCACAATGTTCCAAACCCTTCAGATCACAATGTTCCATAGCACTTGTCATCACATGCCCCATGACGCTCGTCATCACAATTATGCAAGGTCTTCTCATCACAATGCTCCATGACCTTTGTCACCACAATGCTCAATACACTTGGCATCACAATGCTCGCTGACACTTGTCATCAGTATGCTCCTTGAACGCTGTCATGACAAGGCTCCATGCCTTTTTCATCACAGTGATCCATTCCCTTATCATCACAATGCTCCAAGACCCCTGTTATCACAATGCTCCGTGACTCCAGTTATCACAATGCTTCATGATATTTGTCATCACAATGGTCCATGACCTCGTCACACAAAGATCTGTGTTCTTTGTCACCACAATGCTCCATGAAATTTTTATCACAATGATCTGTGACCCTTGTCATCACAAAGCTCCATGCCTTTGTCAGCACAATGTTCCATGACCCTTGTCATCACAATGCTCGATGCGCGTCTCAGCACAATGGTCCATAACCCATGTCATCACAATGCACCATGCACTTGTCATCACAATGCTCCACATCCTTGTCATCAAAATGCTCCATAAACCTTGTCATCACAATGCTGCATGCACTTCTCTTCAAAATGCCTTCACACCACTTATATCACAATGTTCCATCACTAGTCATCACAATACTCCCTCACACCTGTCATCACACTATTCCATGACCCCTGTAATCACAATTCTCCATGCCCTTGTCATCACAAAGCTCCTTGACGCATGTCATCAGAATGCTCCATGGCCTTCTCATCACAATGCTCCATGACCTTGTCATCACAATGTTCCAACACCCTGTAATCACATTGTGCCATGCCCATTTTCATCTCAATGCTCCATGAACCCTGTCATCACAATGCACCGTGCCCATCACCATAATATTTCATGCTATTGTCATCACAATGAAATCAAAATGCTCAATGACCTCAGTCATCACAATGCACCAAACCCTTCTGATCACAATGTTCCATAACACTTGTCATCACAATGCCCCATGACGCTGGTCATCACAATTATCCATGGTCTTCTCATCACATTGCTCCATGATCTTTGTCATCACAATTCTCAATACACTTATCATCACAATGCTCCCTGACAGTTGTCATCAGTGTGCTCCTTGAAGCCTGTCATGACAAGGCTCCATGCATTTTTCATCACAATGTTCCATTCCATTTTCATCACAATGCTCCAAGACCGCTGTAATCACAATGCTCCATGTCATTGTCATCACAAATCTCCATGACGCATGTCATCAGAATGCTCCACTGCCTTCTCATCACAATGCTCCATGCCCTTGTAATCACATTGCTTCAAAACCCCTGTAATCTCAATGCTCCATGCACATTTTCATCAGTATGTTCCATGCCCTTGTCATCACAATGCTCCATGACCCTTGTCATCGCAATGTTCCAAGCCCTCGTCATCAAAATGCTCCATTACCTTTGTCATCACAATCCTCCATGAAACTTGGTATCACAATGCTCCATGCCATTGTCATCATAATGGACAATGACATATATCATCACAATGCTCCCTGACACCTGTCTTCACAATACTCCATGACCTTGTCATCATAATGTTCCAATCCATTGTCATCACAATGCGCCATGCCCACTCTCATCACAATAATCCATGAAACATATCAGACCAATGTTCCATGACACTGTCATCACAATACTCCATGTCCTTGTCATCACAATGCTCCATGACGCCTGTCATCACAATGCTCAGTGACTCCAGTCATCACAGTGCTTCAACTGTTGTCCAAACTATGGTCCATGCCCTCTTCACACAAGGCTCTGTGACCTTTGTCACCACAATGCTCCATGCCCTTGTGATCACAATGCTCCATGCCCACTGTCATCACAATAATCCATGAAACTTGTCAGACCAATGTTCCATGGCCCTGTCATCACAATACTCCAAGTCCTTGTCAACACAATGCTCCATGACCCATGTCATCACAGTGCAACTTGACTCAAGTCATCACAATGATTCATGACCTTTCTCATCACAATGGTCCATGCCCTCGTCACACAAGGCTCTATGATCTTTGTCACCACAATGCTCCATGAAATTTTCATCACAATGCTCTGTGTCCCTTGTCATCACAAAGCTCCATGCCTTTGTCAGCACAATGCTCCATGACACATGTCATCACAATGTGCCATGCTCTTTTCATCACAATGCTCCACATCCATTTCATCGCTATGCTCCATAAAACTTGTCATCAAAATGCTCCATGCACTTCTCATCAAAATGCTCTCTCAACACATATATCACTATGCTCCATCACTAGTCATCACAATACTCGCTCACCCCTGTCATCACAATGTTCCATGACCACTGTCATCACAGTGCTACATGCACTTATCATCAAAATGCTCCATGACCCCTGACATCACAACGTTCCATGGCCTTGTCATCTCAAGGCTCCATGACCCTTGTCATCACAATGCTCCAAGACCTCTGTAATCACAATTCTCCATGCCACTTTTCATCTCAATGCTCCATGAACACTGTCATCACAATGCACCATGCCCATCATCATAATGATTCATGCTATTGTCATCACAATGAAATAAAAATGCTCCATGTCCTCTGTCATCACAAGGCTCCAAACCCTTCTGATCACAATGTTCCATAACACTTGTCATCACATGCCCCATGACGATCATCATCACAATTATGCATGGTCTTCTCATCAAAATGCTCCATGACCTTTGTCACCACAATGCTCAATACACATTTCATCACAATGCTCTCTGACACTTGTCATCAGTATGCTCCTTGAAAACTGTCATGACAAGGCTCCATGCCATTTTCATCACAATGATCCATTCCATTTTCATCACAATGCTCCAAGACCCCTGTTATCACAATGCTCCGTGACTCCAGTCATCACTATGATTCATGACACTTGTCATCACAATGGTCCATGACCTCGTCACACAAAGCTCTGTGACCCTTGTCATCACAAAGCTCCATGCCTTTGTCAGCACAATGCTCCATGACCCTTGTCATCACAATGCTCGATGCACGTGTCAGCACAATGCTCCATAAACCATGTCATCACAATGCACCACGCCCTTGTCATCAAAATGCCCCATGACATTTGTCATCACAAAGCTCCATGACCATTGGCATCACATTGCTTCATGCACTTGTCATCACAATGCTGCATTACCCCTGTCATAACAATGCTCCATGAACCCTGCCATCACAATGTTCCACGGCCTTGTAATCACAAGGCTCTGTGACCTTTGTCATCACAATGCTCCAAGACATCTGTAATCACAATTCTCCATGCCACTTTTCATCTCAATGCTCCATGAACACTGTCATCACAATGCACCATGCCCATCATCATAAAGATTATTGCTATTGTCATCACAATGAAATCAAAATGCTCCATGTCCTCTGTCATCACAATGCTCCAAACCCTTCATATCACAATGTTCCATAGCACTTGTCATCACATTCCCCATGACGCTCGTCATCACAATTATGCAAGGTCTTCTCATCACAATGCTCCATGACCTTTGTCACCACAATGCTCAATACACTTGGCATCACAATGCTCGCTGACACTTGTCATCAGTATGCTCCTTGAACACTGTCATGACAATGCTCCATGCATTTTTCATCACAATGATCCATTCCCTTTTCATCACAATGCTCCAAGACCACTGTTATCACAATGCTCCATGACTCCAGTCATCACAATGCTTCATGATATTTGTCATCACAATGGTCCATGACCTCGTCACACAAAGATCTGTGATCTTTGTCACCCCAATGCTCCATGAAATTTTTATCACCATGCTCTGTGACCCTTATCATCACAAAGCTCCATGCCTTTGTCAGCACAGTGCTCCATGACCCTTGTCATCACAATGCTCGATGCGCGTGTCAGCACAATGCTCCATAACCCATGCCATCACAATGCACCACGCACTTGTCATTACAATGCTCCACATCCTTGTCATCAAAATGCTCCGTAAATCTTGTCATCACAATGCTCCATGCACTTCTCCTCAAAATGCCTTCTCACCACTGATATCACAATGTTCCATCACTAGTCATCACAATACTCCCTCACCGCTGTCATCACACCCTTCCATGACCCCTGTAATCACAATTCTCCATGCCCTTGTCATCAAAATGCTCCATGACGCATGTCATCAGAACGCTCCATGGCCTTCTCATCACAATGCTCCATGACCTTGGCATCACAATGCTCCAACACCCTGTAATCACAATGCTCCATGCCACTTTTCATCTCAATGCTCCATGAACCCTGTCATCACAATGCACCGTGTGCATCACCATAATATTTCATGCTATTGTCATCACAATGAAATGAAAATGCTCAATGACCTCAGTCATCACAATGCACCAAACACTTCTGATCACAATGCTCCATAACACTTGTCATCACAATGCACCATGACGCTGGTCATCACAATTATCCATGGTCTTCTCATCACAATGCTCCATGATCTTTGTCATCACAATGCTCAATACACTTATCATCACAATGCTCCCTGACAGTTGTCATCATTGTGCTCCTTGAAGCCTGTCATGACAAGGCTCCATGCATTTTTCATCACAATGATCCATTCCCTTTTCATCACAATGCTCCAAGACCGCTGTAATCACAATGCTCCATGTACTTGTCATCACAAAGCTCCATGACGCATGTCATCAGAATGCTCCATTGTCTTCTCATCACAATGCTCCATGCCCTTGTCATCACATTGCATCAAAACCCCTGTAATCTCAATTATCCATGCACATTTTCATCAGAATGTTCCATGCCCTTGTCATCACAATGCTCCATGACCCTTGTCATCGCAATGTTCCAAGCCCTTGTCATCAAAATGCTCCATTACCTTTGTCATCACAATCCTCCATGAAACTTGGTATCACAATGCTCCATGCCATTGTCATCATAATGGACAATGACATATGTCATCACAATGCTCCCTGACACCTGTCTTCACAATACTCCATGACCTTATCATCATAATGATCCATGCCATTGTCATCACAATGCGCCATGCACACTGTCATCACAATAATCCATGAAACATATCAGACCAATGTTCCATGGCCCTGTCATCACAATACTCCATGTCCTTGTCATCACAATGCTGCATGACACCTGTCATCACAATGCTCCGTGACTCAAGTCATCACAATGCTTCAACTGTTGTCCAAACAATGCTCCATGCCCTCGTCATACAAGGCTCTGTGACCTTTGTCACCACAATGCTCCATGCCCTTGTGATCACAATGCTCCATGCCCACTGTCATCACAATAATCCATGAAACTTGTCAGACCAATGTTCCATGGCCCTGTCATCACAATACTCCATGTCCTTGTCATCACAATGCTCCATGACCCATGTCATCACAGTGCAACTTCACTCAAGTCATCACAATGATTCATGACCTTTCTCATCACAATGGTCCATGCCCTCATCACACAAGGCTCTGTGATCTTTGTCACTACAATGCTCCATGAAATTTTCATCACAATGCTCTGTGTCCCTTGTCATCACAAAGCTCCATGCCTTTGTCAGCACAATGCTCCATGACACATGTCATCACAATGTGCCATGCTCTTTTCATCACAATGCTCCACATCCTTTTCATCGCTATGCTCCATAAAACTTGTCATCAAAATGCTCCATGCACTTCTCATCAAAATGCTCTCTCAACACATATATCACAATGTTCCATCACTAGTCATCACAATACTCCCTCTCCCCTGTCATCACAATGTTCCATGAACACTGTCATCACAGTGCTACATGCACTTATTATCAAAATGCTCCATGACCCCTGACATCACAACGTTCCATGGCCTTGTCATCTCAAGGCTCCATGACCCTTGTCATCACAATGCTCCAAGACCTCTGTAATCACAATTCTCCATGCCACTTTTCATCTCAATGCTCCATGAACATTGTCATCACAATGCACCATGCCCATCATCATAATGATTCATGCTATTGTCATCACAATGAAATCAAAATGCTCCATGTCCTCTGTCATCACAAGGCTCCAAACCCTTCATATCACAATGTTCCATATCACTTGTCATCACATGCCCCATGACGCTCATCATCACAATTATGCAAGGCCTTCTCATAAAAATGCTCCATGACCTTTGTCACCACAATGCTCAATACACTTTTCATCACAATGCTCGCTGACACTTGTCATCAGTGTGCTCCTTGAACACTGCCATGACAAGGCTCCATGCCATTTTCATCACAATGATCCATTCCATTTTCATCACAATGCTCCAAGACCCCTGTTATCACAATGCTCCGTGACTCCAGTCATCATTATGCTTCATGACACTTGTCATCACAATGGTCCATGACCTCGTCACACAAAGCCCTGTGACCCTTTTCATCACAAAGCTCCATGCCTTTGTCAGCACAATGCTCCATTACCCTTGTCATCACAATGCTTGATGCGCGTGTCATCACAATGCTCCATAACCCATGTCATCACAATGCACCATGCACTTGTCATTACAATGCTCCACATCCTTGTCATCAAAATGCTCCATAAACCTTGTCATCACAATGCTCCATGCACTTCTCCTCAAAATGCCTTCTCACCACTGATATCACAATGTTCCATCACTAGTTTTCACGATACTCCCTCACCCCTGTCATCACAATATTCCATGACCACTGTCATCACAGTGCTCCATGCCCTTATCATCACAATGCTCCATGACCCCTGACATCACAATGTTCCATAACCCCTGTCACAAAATGCTCCATGACCCATTTCATCACAATGCTTCATGACCCCTGACATCACAATGTTCCATAACCCCTGTCATCAAAATATTCCATGACACGTTTATTCAAATTGATCCATGACCCTGTCATCACAATGCTCCCTGCCCTTCTCATCACAATGCACTACGCCCTTTCATCAAAATGCCCCATGAAATTTGTCATCACAAAGCTCCATGACCCTTGGCATCACAATGCTCTATGCCATTGTCATCACAATGCTCAATGAAATCTCTCATCACATTGCTCCATGCCCTTGTCATCACAATGCTCCATTACACCTGTCATAACAATGCTCCATGACCCCTGCCATCACAATGTTGCACGGCCTTGTCATCACAAGGCTCCATGACCCTTGTCATCACAATGCTCCAAGACCTCTGTAATCACAATTCTCCATGCCACTTTTCATCTCAATGCTCCATGAACACTGTCATCACAATGCACCATGCCAATCATCATAATGATTCATGCTATTGTCATCACAATGAAATCAAAATGCTCCATGTCCTCTGTCATCACAATGCTCCAAACCCTTCTGATCACAATGTTCCATAACACTTGTCATCACATGCCCCATGACGCTCGTCATCACAATTATGCAAGGTCTTCTCATCACAATGGTCCATGACCTTTGTCACCACAATGCTCAATACACTTGGCATCACAATGCTCGCTGACACTTGTCATCAGTATGCTCCTTGAACACTGTCATGACAAGGCTCCATGCCTTTTTCATCACAATGATCCATTCCCTTTTCAACACAATGCTCCATGACCCCAGTTATCACAATGCTCCGTGACTCCAGTCATCACAATGCTTCATGACACTTGTCATCACAATGGTCCATGACCTCGTCACACAAAGATCTGTGACTTTTGTCACCACAATGCTCCATGAAACTTTTATCACAATGCTCTGTGACCCTTGTCATCACAAAGCTCCATGCCTTTGTCAGCACAATGCTCCATGACCCATGTCATCACAATGCACCATGCACTTGTCATCACAATGCTCCACATCCTTGTCATCAAAACGCTCCATAAACCTTGTCATCATAATGCTCCATGCCCTTCTCCTCAAAATGCCTTCTCACCACTGATATCAAAATGTTCCATCACTAGTCATCACAATACTCCCTCACCCCTGTCATCACAATATTCCATGACCCCTGTAATCACAAGTCTCCATGCCCTTGTCATCACAAAGCTCCATGACGCATGTCATCAGAATGCTCCATGGACTTCTCATCACAATGCTCCATGCCCTTGTCATCACAATGCTCCAACACCACTGTAATCACAATGCTCCATTTCACTTTTCATCTCAATGTGCCATGAAACCTGTCATCACAATGCACCGTGCCCATCACCATAATATTTCATGCTATTGTCATCACAAAGAAATCAAAATGCTCAATGACCTCTGTCATCACAATGCACCAAACCCTTCTGATCACAATGTTCCATAACACTTGTCATCACAATGCCCCATGAGCCTGGTCATCACAATTATCCATGGTCTTCTCATCACAATGCTCCATGATATTTGTCATCACAATGCTCAAAACACTTATCATCACAATGCTCCCTGACAGTTGTCATCAGTATGCTCCTTGAACCCTGTCATGACAAGGCTCAATGCATTTTTCATCACAATGATCCATTCCCTTTTCATCACAATGCTCCAAGACCCCTGTAATCACAATGCTCCATGTCCTTGTCATCACAAAGCTCCATGACGCATGTCATCAGAATGCTCCATTGCCTTCTCATCACAATGCTCCATGCCCTTGTAATCACATTGCTTCAAAACCCCTGTAATCTCAATGATCCATGCACCTTTTCATCAGAATGCTCCATGCCCTTGTCATCACAATGCTCCATGACCCTTGTTATCACAATGTTCCCAGCCCTTGTCATCAAAATACTCCATTACCTTTGTCATCACAATCCTCCAGGACACTTGGTATCACAATGCTCCATGCCATTGTCATCACAATGGACAATGATGTATGTCATCACAATGCTCCCTGACACCTGTCTTCACAATACTCCATGACCTTGTCATCACAAAGATCCATGCCCTTGTCATCACAATGCGCCATGCCCACTGTCATCACAATAATCCATGAAACATGTGAGACCAATGTTAAATGCCCCTGTCATCACAATGTTCCCTACCCTTGTCATCACAATGCTCCCTGACCCCTGTCATCACAATGCTCCGTGACTCCAGTCATCACAATGCTTCATGACCTTTGTCTTCCAAATGGTCCATGCCCTCGTCACACAAGGCTCTGTGACCTTTGTCACCACAATGCTCCATGCCCTTGTCATCTCAAAGCTCCATGCCCACTGTCATCACAATAATCCATGAAAATTTTCAGACCAATGTTCCATGCCCCTGTCATCATATTGCTCCATGCCCTTGTCATCAAAATTCTCCATGACCGATGTCATCACAGTGCTCCGTGACTCCAGTCATCACAATGATTCATGACCTTTCTCATCACATTGGTCCATGCCCTCGTCACACAAGGCTCTGTGAACTTTGTCACCACAATGCTCCATGAAATTTTAATCACAATGCTCTGTGTCCCTTGTCATCACAATGCTTCATGCCTTTCTCAGCTCAATGCTCCATGGCACTTCTCATCAAAATGCTCCATGCGATTGTCAGCACAACGCTCCATGACACATGTCATCACAATGTGCCATGCTCTTTTCATCACAATTCTCCACATCCTTTTCATCGCTATGCTCCTTAAAACTTGCAATTACAATGCTCCACGCACTTCTCATCAAAATGCTCTCTCAACACATATATCACAATGTTCCATCACTAGTCATCACAATACACCCTCACCCCTGTCATCACAATGTTCCATGACCACTGTCATCACAGTGCTACATGCCCTTATCATCGCAATGCTCCATGACCCCTGACATCACAATGTTCCATAACCCCTGTCACAAAATGCTCCATGACCCATTTCATCACAATGCTTCATGATCCCTGACATCACAATGTTCCATAACCCCTTTCATCATAATATTCCATGACAATTTTATTCAAATTGATCCATGACCCTCTCATTACAATGCTCCCTGCCCTTCTCATCACAATGCACCACGCCCTTGTCATCAAAATGCCCCATGACATTTGTCATCACAAAGCTCCATGACTCTTGGCATCACAATGCTCCATGCCATTTTCATCCCAATGCTCCATTACACCTGTCATAACCATGCTCCATGACCCCTGCCATCACAATGTTCCACGGCCTTGTCATCACAAGACTCCATGACCCTTGTCATCACAATGCTCCAAGACCTCTGTAATCAAAATTCTCCATGCCACTTTTCATCTCAATGCTCCATGAACACTGTCATCACAATGCACCATGCCCATCATCATAATGATTCATGCTATTGTCATCAAAATGAAATCAAAATGCTCCATGTCCTCTGTCATCACAATGCTCCAAACCCTTCTGATCACAATGTTCCATAACACTTGTCATCACATGCCCCATGACGCTTGTCATCACCATTATGCAAGGTCTTCTCATCACAATGCTCCATGACCTTTGTCACTACAATGCTCAATACACTTGGCATCACAATGCTCGCTGACACTTGTCATCAGTATGCTCCTTTAACACTGTCATGACAAGGCTCCATTCCTGTTTCATCACAATGATCCATTCCCTTTTCATCACAATGCTCGAAGACCCCTGTTATCACAATGCTCCATGTCTCCAGTCATCACAATGCTTCATGACACTTGTCATCACAGTGGTCAGTGACCTCGTCACACAAAGCTCTGTGACCTTTGTCACCACAATGCTCCATGAAATTTTTATCACAATGCTCTGTGACCATTGTCATTACAATCCTCCATGACACTTGTATCACAGTGTTCCGTGCCCTAGTCATCACAATATTCCCTGCCGAATCTCATCACATTAATCCATGAAATTTTCAGACTAATGTTCCATGCCCTTGTCATCACAATGCTCCATTACCCCTGTCATAACAATGCTCCATGACCCCTGCCATCACAATGTTCCACCGCCTTGGCATCAAAGGCTCCATGACTCTTGTCATCACTTTGCTCCAAGACCCCTGTAATCACAATGCCCCATGCCCTTGTCATCACAAAGATCCATGACACATGTAATCAGAATGCTCCATGGCCTTCTCATCACAATGCTCCATGACCTTGTCATCACAATGCTCCAAGACCCCTGTAATCACAATGCTCCCTGCCGCTATTCATCAGAATGCTCCATGAGACTTGTCATCACAAGTCTCCATGGCCTTCTCATCACAATTCTCCAGGACCTTGTCATCACAATGCTCCTTTCCCTTGTCATCAAAATGCTCCTTGACCACTGTCATCACTATACTCCATGAATATTTTCAAGCCAATTCTCCATGACCTTCTCATCACAGTGCTCAATGACCCTTGTCATCACAATGCTCCATGACCCCTCTCATCACAATGCTCCATGACACCTGTCATCACAATGCCCCATGCCCCTTGTCATTACAGAGATCCATGATGCTCTTCATCATAATTATCCATGGTCTTTTCATCACAATGCTCCACGGTCTTGGTATCACAATTCTCCATGCCCTGTTCATCACAATGCTCCATGTCCCATGTCATTACAATTCTCCACGTCCTTGTCATCACAATGCTTCGTTACACTACTCATCACAATGTTACATGATCTTGTCATCACAATTCTCCATGCACTTGTCATTGCAATGCTCTATGACTCCTGTCATAGCAAGCTCCATGTGCTTGTCATCACAATGCTTCACGACGTTGTCATCAAAATTCTCAATGGCCCTTGTCATCACAATGCTCCTTGACCTTGTCATCACAATGCTCAATGACCCTTGTCATCACAATGCTCCATGCCATTGCCATCACAATGGACAATGACATATGTCATCACAATGCTCCCTGACAACTGTCTTCACAATACTCCATGACCTTGTCATCACAATGTTCCAAGCCCTTGTCATCACAATGCGCCATGCCCACTCTCATCAAAATAATCCATAAATCTTGTCAGAGCAATGCTCCTTGACCCCTGTCATCACAATGCTCTGTGACTCCAGTCATCAAAATGCTTCATGACCTTTGTCATCACAGTGGTCCATCCCCTCTTCACACAAGGGTATTTGATCTTTTTCACCACAATGCTCCATGAATATTTCATCACAATGCTCTTTGTCCCTTGTCATCAAAATGCTCCATGTCTTTGTCACCACAATGCTCCTTGCCCTTGTCATCACAATGCTCCATGCCCATTTTCATCACAATAATCCATGAAACTTGTCAGACCAATGTTCCATGCCCCTGTCATCACATTGCTCCATGCCCTTCTCATCACAATGCTTCATGACCCCTATCATCACAATGTTCCGTGACTCCAGTCATCACAATGCTTCATGAACTATCTCATCACAATGGTCCATGCTCTCGTCACACAAGGCTCTGTGATCTTTTTCACCACAATGCTCCATGAATATTTCATCACAATGCTCTGTGTCCCTTGTCATCAAACTGCTCCATGCCTTTGTCAGCACAATGCTCCATGACACATGTCACCAAAGTGCTCCAGGTGCTTGTCACCACAATGCACCATGACCCATGTCATCACAATGCACCATGCGCTTGTCATCAAAATACTCCACATCCTTAACATTGCTATGCTCCGTAACACTTGTCATCAGAATGCTCCATGCACTTCTCATTAAAATGCTCTCTCACCAAATATATCACAATGTTACATCACTTGTCATCACAATACACCCTCACCCCTGTCGTCCCAGTGTTCCATGACCCCGGTCATCACAGTGTTACATGACCTTATCATCACAATGCTCCATCACCCCTGTCATCACATTGCTACATGCCCTTATCATCACAATGCACCATGACCACTGACATCACAATGTACCATAACCCCTGTCACAAAATGCTCCATGACGCATTTCATATCAATGCTTCATGACCCCTGACATCACAATGTTCCATAACCACTGTCATCAAAATATTCCACGACCCTTTTCATCAAATTGCTCCATGATCCTGTCATCACAATGCTCCCTGTCCTTCTCATCTCAATGAACCATGCCCTTGTCGTCAAAATGCACCATGACATTTGTCATCACAAAGCTCCATGACACTTGGCATCACAATGCTCCATGCCATTTTCATCACAATGCTCAATGAAATCTCTCATCACATTGTTCCATGCCCTTGTCATCACAGTGCTCCTTTACACCTGTCATAACAATGCTCCATGACCCCTGCCATCACAATGTTCAACGGCATTGTCATCACAAGGCTCCATGACGCTTGTCATCACAATGCACGAAGACCTCTGTAATCACAATTCTCCATGCCCCTTTTCATCTCAATGCTCCATAACCCATGTCATCACAATGCACCATGCACTTGTCATCACAATTCTCCACATCCTTTTCATCAAAATGCTCCATAAACCTTGTCATCACAATGCTCCATGCACTTCTCCTCAAAATGCTTTCTCACCACTGATATCACAATGTTCCATCACTAGTCATCACAATACACCCTCACCCCTGTCATCAAAATATTCCATGACCCCTGTAATCACAATTCTCCATGCCCTAGTCATCACAAAGCTCCATGAAGCATGTCATCAGAATGCTCCATGGCCTTCTCATCACAATGCTCCATGCCCTTGTCATCACATTGCTCCAACACCCCTGTAATTACAATGCTCCATGCCCCTTTTCATCTCAATGCTCCATGAACCCTGTCATCACAATGCACCTTGCCCATCACCATTATATTTCATGCTATTGTCATCACAATGAAATCAAAATGCTCAATGACCTCTGTCATCACAATGCACCAAACCCTTCTGATCACAATGTTCCATGACACTTGTCATCACAATGCCCCATGACGCTGGTCATCACAATTAGCCATGGTCTTTTAATCACAATGCTCCATGATCTTTGTCATCACAATGCTCAATACACTTATCATCACAATGCTCCCTGACAGTTGTCATCAGTATGCTCCTTGAACACTGTCATGACAAGGCTCCATGCATTTTTCATCACAATGATCCATTCCCTTTTCATCACAATGCTCCAAGACCCCTGAAATCGCAATGCTCCATTTCCTTGTCATCACAGAGCTCCATGAAGCATGTCATCAGAATGCTCCATTGCCTTCTCATCACAATGCTCCATGCCATTGTAATCACATTGCTTCAAAACCACTGTAATCTCAATGCTCCAAGCACCATTTCGTCAGAATGCTCCATGAACCTTTTCATCAAAATGCTCCATTACCCCTGACATCACAAAGTTCCATAACCACTGTCATCAAATTGTTCCATGACATTTTTCATCAATTTGCTCCATGACCCTGTCATCACAATGCTCCATGCCCCTTGTCATTACAGAGATCCATGACGCTCTTCATCATAATTATCCATGGTCTTTTCATCACAATGCTCCACGGTCTTGCAATCACAATTCTCCATGCCCTGTTCATTACAATGCTCCATGTCCCATGTCATTACAATTCTCCAAGTCCTTGTCATCACAATGCTTCTTTACACTTCTCATCACAATGTTACATGCTGTTGTCATCACAATTCTCCATGCACTTGTCATCGCAATGCTCTTTGACCCCTCTCATAGAAAGCTCCATGCGCTTGTCCTCACAATGCTTCACGACGTTGTCATCAAAATTCTCAATGGCCCTTGTCATCAGAATGCTCCATGCCATTGTCATCACAATGCTCCATGACCCTTGTCATCACAATGTTCCACGCATTTTCATCAAAATGCTCCATTACTTTTGTCATCACAATCCTCCATGACACTTGGTATCACAATGCTCCATGCCATTGTCATCACAATGGACAATGACATATGTCATCACAATTCTCCCTGACACCTGTCTTCACAATACGCCATGACCTTGTCATCACAATGCTCCATGCCCTTGTCATCACAATGTGCCATGCCCACTCTCATCACAATAATCCATAAATCTTGTCAGAGTAATGCTCCATGACCCCTTTCATCACAATGCTCCGTGACTTCTGTCATCACAATGCTTCATGACATTTGTCATCACAATGGTCCATGACCTCGTCACACAAAGCTCTGTGACCTTTGTTACCACAATGCTCCATGAAATTTTTATCACAATGCTCTGTGACCCTTGTCATCACAAAGCTCCACGCCTTTGTCAGCACAATGCTCCATGACCCTTGTCATCACAATGCTCGATGCACGTGTCAGCACAATGCTCCATAACCCATGTCATCACAATGCACCATGCACTTGTCATCACAATGCTCCACATCCTTGTCATCAAAATGCTCCATAAACCTTGTCATCACAATGCTCCATGCACTTCTCCTCAAAATGCTTTCTCACGACTCATATCACAATGTTCCATCACTAGTCATCACAATACTCCCTCACCCCTGTCATCACAATATTCCATGACCCCTGTAATCACAATTCTCCATGCCCTTGTCATCACAAATCTCGATGAAGCATGTCATCAGAATGCTCCATGCCCTTGTCATCACAATGTTCCAACACCCCTGTAATCACAATGCTCCATGCCCCTTTTCATCTCAATGCTCCATGAACCCTGTCATCACAATGCACCGTGCCCATCACCATAATATTTCATGCTATTGTCATCACAATGAAATCAAAATGCTCAATGACCTCAGTCATCACAATGCACCAAACCCTTCTGATCACAATGTTCCATGACACTTGTCATCACAATGCCCCATGACGCTGGTCATCACTATTATCCATGGTCTTTTGATCACAATGCTCAATGATCTTTGTCATCACAATGCTCAATACACTTATCATCACAGTGCTCCCTGACAGTTGTCATCAGTATGCTCCTTGTACCCTGTCATGACAAGGCTCCATGCATTTTTCAACACAATGATCCATTCCATTTTCTCACAATGCCCCAAGACCACTGTAATCACAATGCTCCATGTCCTTGTCATCACAAAGCTCCATGACGCATGTCATCAGAATGCCCCATTGCCTTCTCATCAAATTGCTCCATGCCCTTGTAATCACATTGCTTCAAAACCCCTGTAATCTCAATGTTCCATGCACCTTTTCATTAGAATGCTCCATGACCCTTTTCATCAAAATGCTCCATTACCCCTGACATCACAATGTTCCATAACCCATGTCATCAAAATGTTCAGTGACACTTTTCATCAATTTGCTCCATGACCCAGTCATCACAATGCTCCCTGCCCGTCTCATCACAATGCACCACGACCTTGTCATCAAAATGCTCCATGACGTTTGTCATCACAAACCTCCATGACCCTTGGCATCACAATGCTCCATGCCATTTCATCACAATGCTACATGAAACCTCTCATCACATTGCTCCATGCCCTTGTCACCACAATGCTCCATGCCCTTGTCATCACAAAGATCCATGACACATGTCATCAGAATGCTCCATGGCCTTCTCATCACAATTCTCCATGCCCTTGTCAGCACAATGCTCCTTGACCACTGTCATCACAATACTCCATGAACATTTTCAGGCCAATGCTCCATCACCTTCTCATCACAGTGCTCAATGACCCTTGTCATCACAATGCTCCATGACCCCTCTCATCACAATGCTCCATGACACCTGTCATCACAATGTTCCATGCCCCTTGTCATTACAGTGATCCATGACACTCTTCATCATAATTATCCATGGTCTTTTCATCACAATGCTCCATGGTCTTGCTATCAGAATTCTCCATGCCCTGTTCATCACAATGCTCCATGTCCCATGTCATTACAATTCTCCACGTCCTTGTCATCACAATGCTTCGTGACACTTCTCATCACAATGTTACATGATCTTGTCATCACAATTCTCCATGCACTTGTCATCGCAATGCTCTATGACCCCTGTCATATCAAGCTCCATGCGCTTGTCATCACAATGCTTCATGACGATGTCATCAAAAGTTTCAATGGCCCTTGTCATCAGAATGCTCCATGCCATTGTCATCGCAATGCTACATGACCCTTGTCATCACAATGTTCCAAGCCCTTGTCATCAAAATGCTCCAATACCTTTGTCATCAAAATCCTCCATGACACTTGGTATCACAATGTTCCATGCCATTGTCATCACAATGAACAATGACATGTGTCATCACAATGCTCCCTGACACCTGTCTTCACAATACGCCATGACCTTGTCATCACAATCTTCCAAGCCCATGTCATCACAATGCGCCATGCCGACTCTCATCACAATAATCCATAAATCTTGTCAGAGCAATGCTCCATGACCCCTTTCATCACAATGCTCCGTGACTCCAGTCATCACAATGCATCATGACTTTTGTCATCACAATAGTCCATGACCTCGTCACACATAGCTCTGTGACCTTTGTCACCACAATGCTCCATGAAATTTTTATCACAATGCTCTGTGACCCTTGTCATCACAAAGCTCCAAGCCTTTGTCAGCAAAATGCTCCATGACCCTTGTCATCACAATGCTTGATGCACGTGTCAGCACAATGCTCCATAACCCATGTCATCACAATGCACCATGCAATTGTCATCACAATGCTCCACGCAATTGTCATCACAATGCTCCACATCCTTGTCATCAAAATGTTCCATAAACCTTGTCATCAAAATGCTCCATGCACTTCTCCTCAAATTGCTTTATAACCACTGATATCACAATGTTCCATCACTAGTCATCACAATACTCCCTCACCCCTGTCATCACAGTATTCCATGACCCCTGTAATCACAATTCTCCATGCCCTTGTCATCACAAATCTCCATGAAGCATGTCATCAGAGTGCTCCATGGCCTTCTCATCACAATGCTCCATGCCCTTGTCATCACAATGCTCCAACACCCCTGTAATCACAATGCTCCATGCCCCTTTTCATCTCAATGCTCCATGAACCCTGTCATCACAATGCACCGTGCCCATCACCATAATATTTCATGCTATTGTCATCACAATGAAATCAAAATGCTCAATGACCTCAGTCATCACAATGCACCAAACCCTTCTGATCACAATGTTCCATAACACTTGTCATCACAATGCCCCATGACGCTGGTCATCACAATTATCCATGGTCTTCTCATCACAATGCTCCATGATCTTTGTCATCACAATGCTCAATACACTAATCATCACAATGCTCCCTGACACTTGTCATCAGTATGCTCCTTGAACCCTGCCATGACAAGGCTCCATGCATTTTTCATCACAATGATCCATTCCCTTTTCATCACAATGCTCCAAGACCCCTGTAATCACAATCCTCCATGTCCTTGTCATCACAAAGCTCCATTACGCATGTCATCAGAATGCTCCATAGCCTTCTCATCAAATTGCTCCATGCCCTTGTAATCACATTGCTTCAAAACCCCTGTAATCTCAATGCTCCATGCACCTTTTCGTCAGAATGCTCCATGACCCTTTTCATCAAAATGCTCCATTACCCCTGACATCACAATGTTCCATTACCCCTGTCATCAAAATGTTCCATGACAATTTTCATCAATTTGCTCCATGACCCTGTCATCACAATTCTCCCTTCCCTTCTCATCACAATGCACCACGACCTTGTCATCAAAATGCTCCATGACGTTTGTCATCACAAAGTTCCATGACCCTTGGCATCACAATGCTCCATGCCATTTCATCAAAATGCTACATGAAACCTCTCATCACATTGCTCCATGCCCTTGTCACCACAATGCTCCATGACGCTTGTCATCACAATGCTCGACACACTTCTCATCACAATGCTCCATGCCCTTGTCATTACAATCCTCCATGACACATGTATCACAGTGTTCCGTGCCCTAGTCATCACAGTGTTCCATGCCGAATCTCATCACAATAATCCATGAAATTTTCAGACCAATGTTCCATGCCCTTGTCATCACAATGCTCCATTACCCCTGTCATAACAATGCTCCATGACTCCTGCCATCACAATGTTCCACCGCCTTGTCATCCAAGGCTCCATGACCCTTGTCATCACAATGCTGCAAGACCCCTGTAATCACAATGCTCCATGCCCTTGTCATCACACAGATCCATGACACATTTCATCAGAATGCTCCATGGACTGTTCAACACAATGCTCCATGCCCTTGTCATCACAATGCTCCAAGACCCCTGTAATCACAATGCTCCATGCCCCTATTCTTCAGAATGCTCCATGAGACTTGTCATCACAAGGCTCCATGGTCTTCTCATCACACTGCTCCAGGACGTTGTCATCACAATGCTCCATTCCCTTGTCATCACAATGCTCCATGACCACTGTCATCACAATACTCCATGAATATATTCAGGCCAATGCTCCATTACCTTCTCATCACAGAGCTCCATGACCCTTGTCATCACAATGCTCCATGACGCCTCTCATCACAATGCTCCATGACACCTGTCATCACAGTGCTCCATGCCCCTTGTCATTACAGTGATCCATGATGCGCTTCATCATAATTATCCATGGTCTTTTCATCACAATGCTCCACGGTCTTGCTATCACAATTCTCCATGCCCTGTTCATCACAGTGCTCCATGTCCCATGTCATTACAATTCTCCACGTCCTTGTCATCACAATGCTTCGTGACACTTCTCATCACAATGTTACAAGATATTGTCATCACAATTCTCCATGCACTTTTCATCACAATTCTCTATGACCCCTGTCATAGCAAGCTCTATGCGCTTGTCATCACAATGCTTCACGACGTTGTCATCAAAATTCTAAATGGCCCTTGTCATCAGAATGCTCAATGCCATTGTCATCACAATGCTCCAAGACCTTTGTCATCACAATGTTCCAAGCCCTTGTCATCAAAATGCTCCATTACCTTTGTCATCACAATCCTCCATGACACTTGGTATCACAATGCTCCATGCCAATGTCATCACAATGGACAATGATATATGTCATCACAATGCTCCCTGACACTTGTCTTCACAATACGCCATGACCTTGTCATCACAATGTTCAATGCCTTTGTCATCACAATGCGCCATGCCCACTCTCATCACAATATTCCTTAAATCTTGTCAGAGCAATGCTTCATGACACCTGTCATCACAATGCTCCCTGACTCCAGTCATCACAATGCTTCATGACCTTTGTCATCACAATAGTCCATGACCTCGTCACACAAAGCTCTGTGACCTTTGTCACCACAATGCTCCATGAAATTTTTATCACAATGCTCTGTGACCCTTGTCATCACAAAGCTCCATGCCTTTGTCAGCACAATGCTCCATGACCCTTGTCATCACAATGCTCGATGCACGTGTCAGCACAATGCTCCTTAACCCATGTCATCACAATGCACCATGCACTTGTCATCACAATGCTCCACATCCTTTTCATCAAAATGCTCCATAAACCTTGTCATCACAATGCTCCATGCACTTCTCCTCAAATTGCTTTCTCACCCCTGATATCACAATGTTCCATCACTAGTCATCAAAATACTCCCTCTCCCCTGTCATCACAATATTCCATGACACCTGTAATCACAATTCTCCATGCCCTTGTCATCACAAAACTCCATGACGCATGTCATCAGAATGCTCCATGGACTTCTCATCACAATGCTCCATGCCCTTGTCATCACAATGCTCCAACACCGTTGTAATCACAATGCTCCATGCCCCTTTTCATCTCAATGCTCCATGAACCCTGTCATCACAATGCACCATGCCCATCACCATAATATTTCATGCTATTGTCATCACAATGAAATCAAAATGCTCAATGACCTCTGTAATCACAATGCACCAAAACCTTCTGATCACAATGTTCCATAACACTTGTCATCACAATGCCCCATGATGCTGGTCATCACAATTATCCATGGTATTCTCATCACAATGCTCCATGACCTTTGTCATCACAATGCTCAATACACTTATCATCAAAATGCTCCCTGACCTTTGTCATCACAATGCTCAATACACTTATCATCACAATGCTCCCTGACAGTTGTCATCAGTATGCTCCTTGAACACTGTCATGACAAGGCTCCATGCATTTTTCATCACAATGATCCATTCCCTTTTCATCACAATGCTCCAAGACCCCTGTAATCACAATGCTCCATGTCCTTGTCATCACACACTCCATGAAGCATGTCATCAGAATGCTCCAATGCCTTCTCATCACAATGCACCATGCCCTTGTAATCACATTGCTTCAAAACCCCTGTAATCTCAATGCTCCATGCACCTTTTCGTCAGAATGCTCCATGACCCTTTTCATCAAAATTCTCAATTACCCCTGACATCACAATGTTCCATAACCCCTGTCATAAAATTGTTCCATGACACTTTTCATCAATTTGCTCCATGAACCTGTCATCACAATGCTCCCTGCCCTTCTCATCACACTGCACCACGACCTTGTCATCAAAATGCTCCATGACGTTTGTCATCACAAAGCTCCATGACCCTTGGCATCACAATGCTCCATGCAATTTCATCACAATGCCACATGATACCTCTCATCACATTGCTCCATGCCCTTGTCACCACAATGCTCCATGACGCTTGTCAACAATGCCCGATACTCTACTCATCACAATGCTCCATGCCCTTGTCATTACAATCCTCCATGACACATGTATCACAGTGTTCCGTGCCCTACTCATCACAGTGTTCCATGCCGAATCTCATCACAATAATCCATGAAATTTTCAGAACAATGTTCCATGCCCTTGTCATCACAATGCTCCATTACCCCTGTCATAACAATGCTCCATGACCCCTGTCATCACAATGTTCCACCGCCTTGGCATCCAAAGCTCCATGACCCTTGTCATCACAATGCTCCAAGACCCCTGTAATCACAATGCTCCATGCCCTTGTCATCACAAAGATCCATGACACATGTCATCAGAATGCTCCATGGCCTTCTCATCACAATGCTCCATGCCCTTGTCATCACAATGCTCCAAGAGCCCTGTAATCACAATGCTCCATGCCCTTGTCATCACAAAGATCCATGACACATGTCATCAGAATGCTCCATGGCCTTCTCATCACAATGCTCCATTCCCTTGTCATCACAATGCTCCTTGACCACTGTCATCACAATACTCCATGAACATTTTCAGGCCAATGCTCCATGACCTTCACATCACAGTGCTCCATGACCCTTCTCATCACAATGCTCCATGACCACTCTCATCACAATGCTCCATGACACCTGTCATCACAATGCTCCTTGCCCCTTGTCATTACAGTGATCCATGATGCGCTTCATCATAATTATCCATGGTCTTTTCATCACAATGCGCCACGGTCTTGCTATCACAATTCTCCATGCCCTGTTCATCACAATGCTCCATGTCCCATGTCATTACAATTCTCCACGTCCTTGTCATCACAATGCTTCGTGACACATCTCATCACAATGTTACATGATCTTGTCATCACAATTCTCCATGCACTTGTCATCGCAATGCTCTATGACCCCTGTCATAGCAAGCTCCATGCGCTTGTCATCACAATGCTTCACGACGTTGTCATCAAAATTCTCAATGGCCCTTGTCATCAGAATGCTCCATGCAATTGTCAAAACAATGCTCCATGACCCTTGTTATCACAATGTTCCAAGCCCTTGTCATCAAAATGCTCCATTACCTTTGTCATCACAATCCTCCATGACACTTGGTATCACAATGCTGCATGCCATTGTCATCACAATGGACAATGACATATGTCATCACAATGCTCCCTGACACCTGTCTTCACAATACGCCATGACCTTGTCATCACAATGTTTCATGCCCTTGTCATCACAATGTGCCAGGCCCACTCTCATCACAATAATCCATAAAACCTGTCAGAGCATTGCTCCATCAACCCTGTCATCACAATGCTTTATGACCTTTGTCATCACAATGGTCCATGACCTCGTCACACAAAGCTCTGTGACCTTTGTCACCACAATGCTCCATGAAATTTTTATCACAATGCTCTGTGACCCTGGTCATTACAAAGCTCCATGCCTTTGTCAGCACAATGCTCCATGACCCTTGTCATCACAATGCTCGATGCACGTGTCAGCACAATGCTCCATAACCCATGTCATCACAATGCACCATGCACTTGTCATCACAATGCTCCACATCCTTGTAATCACAATGCTCCATGCACTTCTCCTCAAAATGCTTTCTCACCACTGATATCACAATGTTCCATCACTAGTCATCAAAATACTCCCTCACCCCTGTCATCACAATATTCCATGGCCCCTGTAATCACAATTCTCCATGCCCTTGACATCACAAAGCTCCATGACGCATTTCATCAGAATGCTCCATGGCCTTCTCATCACAATGCTCCATGCCCTTGTCATCACAATGCTCCAACACCCCTGTAATCACAATGCTCCATGCCCCTTTTCATCTCAATGCTCCATGAACCCTGTCATCACAATGCACCGTGCCCCTTTTCATCTCAATGCTCCATGAACTCTGTCATCACAATGCACCGTGCCCATCACCATAATATTTCATGCTATTGTCATCACAATGAAATCAAAATGCTCAATGACCTCTGTCATCACAATGCACCAAACCGTTCTGATCACAATATTCCATAACACTTGTCATCACAATGCCCCATGATGCTGGTCATCACAATTATCCATGGTCTTCTCATCACAATGCTCCATGATCTTTGTCATCACAATGCTCAATACACTTATCATCACAATGCTCCCTGACAGTTGTCATCAGTATGCTCCTTGAACACTGTCATGACAAGGCTCCATGCATTTTTCATCACAATGATCCATTCCCTTTTCATCACAATGCTCCAAGACCCCTGTAATCACAATGCTCCATGTCCTTGTCATCACAAAGCTCCATGAAGCCTGTCATCAGAATGCTCCTATACCTTCTCATCACAATGCTCCATGCCCTTGTAATCACATTGCTTCAAAACCCCTGTAATCTCAATGGTCCATGCACCTTTTCGTCAGAATGCTCCATGACCCTTTTCATCAAAATGCTCCGTTACCCCTGACATCACAATGTTCCATAACCCCTGTCATCAAAATGTTCCATGACACTTTTCATCAATTTGCTCCATGACCCTGTCATCACAATGAGCCATGCCCTTCTCATCACACTGCACCACGACCTTGTCATCAAAATGCTCCAGGACGTTTGTCATCACAAAGCTCCATGACCCTTGGCATCACAATGCTCCATGCCATTTCATCACAATGCTACATGAAACCTCTCATCACATTGCTCCATGCCCTTGTCACTACAATGCTCCATGACGCTTGTCATCACAATGCTCGATACTCTTCTCATCACAATGCTCCATGCTCTTGTCATTACAATTCTCCATGACACATGTCATCAGAATGCTCCAGGACCTTCTCATCACAATGCTGCAAGACCCCTGTAATCACAATGCTCCATGCCCCTATTCATCAGAATGCTCCATGAGACTTGTCATCACAAGGCTCCATGGACTTCTCATCACACTGCTCCAGGATATTGTCATCACAATGCTCCATTCCCTTGTCATCACAATGCTCCATGACCCCTCTCATCACAATGCTCCATGACACCTGTCATCACAATGCCCCATGCCCCTTGTCATTACAGAGATCCATGACGCTCTTCATCATAATTATCCATGGTCTTTTCATCACAATGCTCCACGGTCTTGGTATCACAATTCTCCATGCCCTGTTCATCACAATGATCCATGTCCCATTTCATTACAATTCTCCACGTCCTTGTTATCACAATGCTTCGTGACACTTCTCATCACAATGTTACATGATCTTGTCATCACAATTCTCCATGCACTTGTCATCGCAATGCTCTATGACCCCTGTCATAGAAAGCTCCATGCGCTTGCCATCACAATACTTCACGACGTTGTCATCAAAATTCTCAATGGCCATTGTCATCACAATGCTCCATGCCCTTTTCATCACAATGATCCTATCCCTTGTCATCAAAATGCTCCATTAACTTTGTCATCACAATCCTCCATGACACTTGGTATCACAATGCTCCATGCCATTGTCATCACAATGGACAATGACATATGTCATCACAATGCTCCCTGACACCTGTCTTCACAATACTCCATGACATTGTCATCACAATGTTCCATGACCTTGTCATTACAATGCGCCATGCCCACTCTCATCACAATAATCCATAAATCTAGTCAGAGCAATGCTCCATGACCCCTGTCATCACAATGCTCTGTGACTCCAGTCATCACAATGCTTCATGACCATTTTCATCACAGTGGTCCATCCCCTCTTCACACAAGGCTCTTTGATCTTTTTCACCACAATGCTCCATGAATATTTCATCACAATGCTCTTTGTCCCTTGTCATCAAAATGCTCCATGCATTTGTCACCACAATGCTCCATGCCGTTGTCATCACAATGCTCCATGCCCATTGTCATCACAATAATCCATGAAACTTGGCAGACAAATGTTCCATGCCCCTGTCATCACATTGCTCCATGCCCTTGTCATCACAATGCTCCATGACCGCTTTCATCACAATGCTCCGTGACTCCAGTCATCACAATGCTTCATGACCTATCTCATCACAATGGTCCATGCCCTCGTCACACAAGGCTCTGTGATCTTTTTCACCACAATGCTCCATGAATATTTCATCACAATATTCTGTTTCCCTTGTCATCAAAATGCTCCATGCCTTTCTCAGCACAATGCTCCATGACACTTGTCATCAAAATGCTCCATGCGCTTGTCAGCACAATGCTTCATGACCCATGTCATCACAATGCGCCATGCGCTTGTCATCACTATACTCCACATCCTTATCATTGGTAAGCTCCATAATACTTTTCATCACAATGCTCCATGCACTTCTCATCAAAATGCTCTCTCACCACATATATCACAATGTTACATCACTAGGCATCACAATACTCCCTCACCCCTATCATCACAATATTTCATGACCCCTATCATCACAGTGCTACATGCCCTTTTCATGACAATGCTCCATGACCCCTGACATCACAATGTTCCATATCCCCTGTCACAAAATGCTCCATAATGCATTTCATCACAATGCTTCATGACCCCTGACATCACAATGTTCCATAAACCCTGTCATCAAAATATTCCATGACACTTTTCATTAAATTGCTCCATGACCCTGTCATCACAATGCTCCCTGTCCTTCTCATCTCAATGCACCATGCCCTTGTCATCAAAATGCCCCATGGCCTTTGTCATCACAAAGCTCTATGACACTTGACATCACAATTCTCCATGCCATTGTCATCACAATGCTCAATGAAATCTCTCATCACATTGCTCCATGCCCTTGTCATCACAATGCTACATTACACCTGTCCTAACAATGCTCCATGAACCCTGCCATCACAATGTTCCACGGCCTTGTCACCAAAAGGCTCCATGGCCCTTGTCATCACAATGCACCAAGACCTCTGTAATCACAATTCTCCATGCCCCTTTTCATTTCAATGCTCCATGAAACCTGTCATCACAATGCACCATGCCCATCACCATAATGATTCATGCTATTGTCATCACAATGGAATTAAAATGCTCCATGACCTCTGTCATCACAATGCTCCAAACCCTTCTGATCACAATGTTCCATAACACTTGTCATCACAATACCCCATGACGCTCGTCATCACAGTTATGCAAGGTCTTCTCATCACAATGCTCCATGACCTTTGTTACCAAAATGCTCAATACACTTGTCATCACAATGCTCCCTGACACTTGTAATCAGTATGCTCCTTGAACACTGTCATGACATGGATCCATGCCTATTTTATCACAATGATCCATTCCCTTTTCATCACAATGCTCCAAGATCACTTATATCACAGTGCTCAATGACTTCTGTCATCACAATGCTTCATGACATTTGTCATCACAATGGTCCATGACCTCCTCACACAAAGCTCTGTGACCTTTGTCACCCAAATGCGCCATGAACTTTTAATCACAATGCTCTGTGATCCTAGTCATCACAAAGCTCCATGTCTTTGTCAGCACAGTGCTCCATGACCATTGTCATCACAATGCTCGATGCGCGTGTCAGCACAATGCTCCATAACCCATGTCACTGCAATGCTGCATGAAATTTTTATCACAATGCTCTGTGACCCTTGTCATCAGAAAGCTCCATGCCTTTGTCAGCACAATGCTCCTTGACCCTTGTCATCACAATGCTCGATGCGCATGTCAGCACAATGCTCCATAACCCATGTCATCACTAAGCACCATGCACTTTTCATCACAATGCTCCACATCCTTGTCATCAAAATGCTCCATAAACCTTGTCATCACAATGCTCCATACACTTCTCCTCAAAATGCTCTCTCACCACTGATATCACAATGTTCCATCACTAGTCATCACAATACTCCCTCACCCCTGTCACCACAATGTTCCATGACCCCTGTCATCACAATGCTACATGCCCTTATCATCACAATGCTCCATTACACCTGACATAACAATGTCCCATAACCCCTGTAATAAAAATGCTCCATGACCCTTTTCATCACAAAGCTCCATGACCCCTGGTATCACAATGTTCTATAACACATGTCATCAAAATATTCCATGACACTTTTCATCAAATGGCTCTATGACCCTGTCATCACAATGCTCCCTGCCCTTCTCATCACAATGCACCACGCCCTTGTCATCAAAATGGTCCATGACATTTGTCATCACAAAGGTCCATGACACTTATTATCACAGTGCTCCATTCCATTGTCATCACAATGCTGCATGAACCCTCTCATCATATTGTTCCATGCAATTTTCATCCCAAATATCCATGACACTTGTAATCACAATGCTCGATGCCCTTCTCATCACAATGCTCCATGCCTTTGTCATTACAATCCTGCATGATCTATGTATCACAGTGTTTCGTGCCCTTGTCATCACAATGCTCCATGCCCACTCTCATCACAATAATCCATGAAAATTTTCAGACCAATGCCCCATGCCATTGTCATCACAATGCTCCATTACCCCTGTGATAACAATGCTCCATGAACCCTGCAATCTCAAGGTTCCACGGCCTTGTCAGCACAAGCCTCGATGAACCTTGTCACCAAAATGCTCCAAGACACCTGTAATCACAATGCTCCATGCCCTTGTCATAACAAAGCTCCATGACGCATGTCATCAGAATACTCCATGGACTTCTCATCACAATGCTCCATGACCTTGTCATCACAATGCTCCAACACCCCTGTAATCACAATGCTCCATGCCCCTTATCATCTCAATGCTCCATGAACCCTGTCATCACAATGAACCGTGCCCATCACCATAGTATTTCATACTATTGTCATCACAATGAAATCAAGATGCTCAATGACCTCTGTCATCACAATGCACCAAACCCTTCTGATCACAATGTTCCATAACACTTGTCATCACAATGCCCCATGACGCTGATCATCCCAATGATCCATGCCCTTTTCATCACAATGCTCCAAGACCCCTGTAATCACAATGCTCGATGTCTTTGTCATCACAAACATCAATGACGGACGTCATCAGAATGCTCCATTGGGTTCTCATGACAATGCTCCTTGCCCTTGTCATCACAATGCTTCAAAACCCCTGTAATCACAATGCTCCATGCACCTTTTCATCAGAATGCTCCATGACACTTTTCATCAAAATGCTCCATGACCCCTGACATCACAATGTTCCATAACCCCTGTCATCAAAATGTTCCATTACCTTTGTCATCACAATCCTCCATGACACTTGGTATCACAATGCTCCATGCCATTGTCATCACAATGGACAATGACATATGTCATCACAATGCTCCCTGACACCTTTCTTCACAATATTCCATGACCTTGTCATCACAATGTTCCTAGCCCTTGTCATCACAATGCGCCATGCCCACTGTCATCACAATAATCCAGGAAACTTGTCAGACAAATATTCCATGCCACTGTCATCACAATGTTCCATGGCCTTGTAATCACAATGCTCCATCACCCCTGTCATCACAATGGTCCGTTACTCCAGTCATCACAATGCTTCATGACCTTTGTCATCACAATGGTCCATGCCCTCGTCACACAAAGCTATGTGACCTTTGTCACCACAATGCTCCATGTCCTGGTCATCACAAAGCTCCATGACGCATGTCATCAGAATGCTCAATTGCCTTCTCATCACAATGCTCCTTGCCCTTGTCATCACAATGCTTTAAAATCAATGTAATCACAATGCCCCATGCACCTTTTCATCAGAATGCTCAATGACCCTTTTCATCAAAATGCTCCATGACCCCTGACATCAAAATGTTCCATAACTCCTGTAATCAAAATTTTCCACGACACTTTTCATCAATTTGCTCCATGACCCTGTCACCAAAATGCTCCCTGCCCTTCTCATCACAATGCACCACGACCTTGTCATCAAAATGCCCCATGACATTTGTCATCACAAAGCTCCATGACCATTGGCATCACAATGCTCCATGCCACTGTCATCACAATTCTCAATGAAATCTCTCATCACGTTGCTCC